>NC_142367.1:4952937-5306937 GCF_059441175.1 Urocampus carinirostris | reverse complement strand
AAGAAAGGAGAGGAGAAAAAAATCATAAAAAATACTTTACTGGTTCTCTGCAGGTGGCCGGCACTTCTTCGCCCCCAGTCATTGGTCCGACAGTCGCGGCCCGCCTCAAGAATCTGGAACAAGGAAGACGCAAGTCCAAAGAGGACTTGTATGGGTATCCGGGAGGCCAGCAGCAGGTTTTCCACTTCTAGAAGCCGGCAGTGTTCGCCGGTGTGCCGTATTCTTCTCCGCCTTTTAGACGCAAACTGTCTTATTTCCTTTGTTGAGAATTAGCATATCGCTAACGTGCAATAATCTCCTTCTGACTGTGTTTGAAATGATTAAAAAAGAGGCGGGAAACTGCATATATCTTGTCTCCTAGCATTTGTTGAGACAGGAATGAAAGATAAGCACAAAAGACCGTCTTTGGCTATTCCCGCAGACAACGACGGCATTTCAACTCATTTGCATGATCAATAATTCCGTGATCATGTATTTCGTCACGGTTTTTGGCTTTTGGCGGATTATGTAACGTGGCGATGACGTCAGAGGAGAGGAGGAGCTTAGACGCCGGAACGTGTTGATGTTGTCGTGTTCTCGAAATGTAGAAAAAAACACAAATGTCATCTATGTTTTCTACTTGTTTTCTATTTTTATACGCATGTAACACATCGATTGTGTAAATGATTATTTTTATGATTTAGAGATGTTTTATTTTTTCTGACAACCATCAAGCTGCGTCGGCGATGTCGCCCGCAAATCGACTTTTTCCTCAAAGAGCTTATATGGAGTTGATGTTCTCCATCGTTACAATCATCAACAAGATCCAAGTACCGTATTTCCGCACCAGATTATAAGGCGCCCTCAAAAAGATTGTCCTTTGTCATTTTTTTTTATATACAAGGTGCACTGGACTATAAGGCGCATGGAATAAAAACTACAGTTAGAACACCTACGGTATATGTTAATGCAATGATTGATCAGTTGGAAAAAAGCTCTTACCAAAATAGCAAAATATTGCATGCAACGGGAATCAAACTCTGGTCGCTGCAGTGAGAGCGCTGAAACCTAATGACTAGACCACCAGTGGTACAGATGACGAGTTGAATAAATTGAAATTGAATTGACTTCATTGTCATCAATAACATACTTTATATAAGAGGCCTTATTTACTCACTATTTTTACACTCTGTGCCGGAAACGAATGTTAAATGTACGGGTAGGCTGATTGATTCAAAAATCTATATTATCGGTACTAACCAAATAATGATACAATCGTCCAGGGAATAGTACTCTCCTCTACACAAATTTCTTCAAAGCGCCACTTCTCTATGTAGTTAGCACAGCCCTTCTCTCTCTCGCCCAGCGCTATAGGCCATTCTCCAAGTGTTTGCCTGAGTGTGTGACAGAAAGGCACAATGTTAGCACCTCTAACTACCTGCAGCTGCATTCTGTCTGCCAGGGAGGGAAGAGAGCTACCTAAAAATGACAGATGCAAATAGGAAGCACTGCGCTGTAAGATTTTTTTTTTAACTACAGAAAAGGGCAATTCCAGGTGTAACTTGTGGTGTAAAGTGGTCTGACATTGTGGCAACACCACAAATTGACACAAACTCATGAAAAAAGAGCAACAAGCTGCAACAAAAAATCTTAACATGTGGCTGTTTCTGAACAAAAACCTGGGAATACATTGTAACTACGGCAACAGCGCCAATGAGACACAATTGGTAGTTTATTTGCATAACTGACATTATTTTAAAAATATTCTGCAATGTTGCAATGTAACGTACTTTAGTTTTCTTGTTGACATTGTCATACAGTATTTGTATTCCCAATGCCTTCTTTTTAGTTTGACTCTTGGCTTTTGTTCTAAAACAGTTTTAATATAAATATTTCTTCATATTTTTTTATACTTTTAAGGTGTAGTTATTCAATAAAAATATTTTTTTTAAAAACGCCTAAAATATTTGCGCTGCGTTTAACGAAATTGTAAACTAACTCAAGAGCGGAGGGCTCAATTATTCAATGATCATGACATTTCCAAACAAAAAGTCGGTATTAGATACTACCCTGTATTTACTTGGATTGTATCGATACCAAAATTCTCAGTGTGGCCCAGCCCTCATTAAAGAATGGAGAAAACAGAAAGTCGTCCTGAAAGATATAAATAAACGCGAAAAAGCTCAATGGGGCGAACAACTCTTTGATGTATATGATGATGAGTAGAACTTTTAAACATATATTTCAGAACAACTTGTCTTTTTCATACTCTAACATTAATCTCTGGCACTGTGAAATAGTGTGATAATGAGATGAGATCTAACGCCTTTTCATTTGACCTGTATCAATGTGGTTACGTTTTGGCGCTCACCACATCCTTACAATGTTTCGTAATTTTGGTCAGCGATTATTTTCGATTGATCTATCGTTGCAAAAATATGATGATATACCGTAAAACCTGGTGTAGTGTCGCACGGGAATAACCACTGTATGCATTTCTAATTTTATCCACATATAAGGTTATAAGGCGCACTTTTCAATTACTGACCAGTTTAGGGTTTTTAGGTGCGCCTTCTAGTCCGGTAATTACGGTAGCATGCAAACTGTAGACGTGCACGCTGACTACTTGTAACGATAAGAATTATGAAAATCATCATAGTATCAATCATAACGTCACCATATACAGTGTCAAATTTTGGATGTATCATTGAGTCCAATGTACAGCCGGATAGAATTTTATAAACGGTTATAAAAGTGGATATAAAAGCAAAAAAATTGGTGTGAAATCGTGATGCTCGCTGTGTGGGTCCCCTGTAACACGTCGCCCCCAAAAGCATTCTGATTACAGAGCCGGTAAAAAAAAACAAAAACTTGTACTTTTCTATGTTCTCGTGTTTTGTGACAATAAACGTAACCGGCTCATCTGAACGCTTGTCTGTTCTCAACTGGTCTGACTTCAGCACACACTGTCCCACCTAATCAACAGATACCACCCAAGTCAACAAAACAATTCCACTTTAAAATTTATTGATGAAAGGTTTGTGCATTTTATAACAAAGGTAACTTAATTTCCAGCAAATTTGGGAGGCGAATAAATAATTGAACAAATAATAATAAGAGTAATTGATCGACCAATTATGTTGAGAGACGAGTTCTTGCAAACTCGGCTGTCCTTTTAGGAGTACCACATAGGTTTTCTAGATATTTTTATCAGGAACACAGATGAAAAACATTTGAGTTATTCTGAAGGGTTGACAACCCAAAATGTCCTCTGTTTCCACAGACCAACGCTCACCCAGGAGCGGATTCACAAGATAATTCAATTACCATAAATAGTTGAATTCGAGTATAGTATTCAGTGCACATCTTAAATCATTTTTTTGACATTTGCAAAACAGAATTCTGACCCAACATTGAATTTCCTACAAATAATATTATTTTTAATGCCTAATTATCTGCCTTTTTTAAAATAAAATCCAGAATGCTTCACTACTTTGGCTTTTTTTTCAAGATATTAAAATATATATCTCACTTTTGTGAGCCGTGAGACCCTGCAAGGCTTTCTCTGCTAGCATTAAAAATATCTGAAGCATGTCAATTTAATTCTATTTCATTCATCCCTCATACAATAATTCCAAAATATCATCTTTCTTTCATTGCTTTTCTCCCTGGTTGTGCTTTTAAATTTAGGCATTTAACCAATCGCATTTCAGCCACTAGTTGTTGTTAGGCTTAGGAATCTACCCTGAGGCCTGCAGAAGAATATCTGCAGGCTCTCATGAGATCAAACTAATAAGAGTGAAACTGTTAATCTAGCCAATCATTTTAAGAGTTGGTATCTTCACAATTTTTAAGTCTACGGGGCGGTAATGCACCAAATTGATCGTGCCAACAGCTATTAAACAAGGAAATACACTGTTGTGTTGATTTAATATAGAAAGGTTGGACAGCTCCAAAGCCAGCAAGCTTTGTGTAAGCGGGTAGAGGTTTTGTCACCACTTTCAACCTGGAGGTAAGATCTGAATTTCGTTGAGCTTCTCTCTTGCTGACCTTTTAAAAATCTATCCTCATGTCATTCTTTTTCTGTTTATACAGTCTTGTTTAACTTGGATTTCATTACAAACGACTGTCTTTCGCAACTGTTCCTAACCACCAGTTAAGAAATATGGCTTTAAAGCACCTGCTCATACCACACAAGTAAGACCCCTTTCATGCTGCTTTTGTATCTATCTATCTATCTATCTATCTATCTATCTATCTATCTATCTCTTTCTCTTTCTCTTTCTCTTTCTTTCTCTGTCTACCTATCTATCTATCTATATCTCTATCTCTTCTTCCATCCAATCCATACCCTCTCTCTTTGCCTCTCTGTCACTGTCTCTCTCTCCACATACCTACCTACCTACATACATACACCGGAGCCGTATCCCCCTAGTGGGAGGTGGCTAGAGTCAAGAACGCATTTACTCTTTCTGAGAGAATGATAAAGAGGAAGGGATTCCCAGCTTCCTCGCTCAACCCAACTGATGTGTTGTAACATCTCGTTTGGAGTCATTAAGTGACCAAACCCCCAATTTCAACCCCTAATGCCGAGCGCCAAGCAGGGAGGCAATGGGTACCAATGTTGTAAGTCTATGGTATGACTCGGCCGAGGCTCAAACCAGCAACCTCCCAGTCTTGAGGCGGGCGCCCTACCCCTAAAGCCACCGAGCTGTTTCCGCTCTAGTCTGGCACATCTACTATTGGAATCATAACACTGGATATTGCCGGAAATTCTACTTCGAGGCCGGGATTTGCTGGCCATTGGACTCGCTCATTTGCATCCATTCGCTCTGTGCGGCGCTTCTTTCACAGCTAAGTAGGAAGCCACACTCATGCAAGCTGTTACTGGGCCGCAGAGTGATGAGACTGCCAGGCAGGATGGGTTGTTCAGCTCACAAGTTAGTAACACCAGGTCCTTTTCGGAAAAGTGGCCCTATGTCAAGTCAAGTCAAGTCAAATTTATTTATATAGCCCTTAATCACAAAAATGTCTCAAAGGACTGCACAGGATTACAGTTACAAAGTTACACAATTACACAATTACCTGATCTTAAACCAGCATGCGGGCAAGGAAAACTCAAAAACCTCAGTGTGAGGAGAAAAGAGAAACCTTGAGAAAGGACCTCACATGTGGTAATCCCCCTTCCAGGATTGACCAGGGTGAATTACAATTAGCATTACTGTACACATCATAGTAAACATAAGGTAAGATGTTGAAAATGTCCAAAAAGTGCATGACATCAACGACGCCCCCAGCCTGCAAACCAGTCCAGAAGGTCTATGACGGCCACGACGCTGCCTCCCGTCTCTGCCAGCTGGTAAATGCAGGGGTTGACATGCTGCAGGTCAGACGCCGGTCCGCTGACCCATCCCAAATCATCCTTCTCCTTCGTATCAGCCAGGCAGGCGTCGGAAAAAGACAGGACAAAACAGAATATGAGGTGGGCATCAATCATATGCTTTGGAATAGAAGTGTGTCTTAAGCCTCGATTTAAAAACTTCCGTTGAGGTTGCAGATCTTATCTCCAGAGGCAGGGCGTTCCATAACACCGGGGCCCGGATGGAGAACGCTCTCGAGCCCGCAGACTTCTTGGCTCTCGGAGTCACAAGTAGACCGGCATTTTCCGAGCGCAGACTCCGTGCAGGAACATAGGGGGAAATCAAATCGGAGAGATAAGAGGGTGCAAGCCCATGCAAACATTTATATGTTAATAAGAGAACCTTAAAGTCACATCTTAAGTGGACTGGGAGCCAGTGCAAGTTGGCCAATACAGGAGTAATATGCTCAAACTTTTTGGTCTTAGTCAAAAGTCTAGCTGCCGCATTCTGAACCAGCTGCAAACTTTTAATGCTAGACATCGGGAGACCAGAAAGCAATACATTACAGTAATCAAGCCGAGAAGTAATAAACGCATGAATTAAAATCTCTGCATCTGATTGGGACAGCATCGAACGAATCTTCGCAATATTACGGAGGTGGTAGAAAGCTATTCTAGTAATATTTTTCACGTGTAACTGAAACGACAGATTAGGATCAAATATAACACCTAGATTTTTGACCGAGTCACTATGGGTGATATTACATTTGTCTAGGTTCAGTGTAGTGTTTGAAAACAACTGACGACAGTGAGCTGGACCAATAATCAACATTTCAGTTTTTTCTGGGTTAAGGCGTAAAAAATTATTTGACATCCATCTTTGAATCTCAGTAAGGCAAGCCTCCAGATTTCTAAAACTTAAATGTCCAGTTTTTTCCAGTGGTACATACAGTTGAGTGTCATCTGCATAGCAATGGAAACTAATATTATACTTGTGGATAATGTCACCAAGCGGGATCATATAAATACTAAAAAGAAGGGGGCCAAGTACAGAGCCTTGAGGAACACCACAAGGGACATTAGATTGTATCTGCTCGGCTTGCTAACAAACCCGACAACCTCGCCCAAGGAGAATGCCCGGTAGCAAATAAAAAAATATGCACACCTTTCTGTTAGAACTGTTGTGCGAATTTGATTGTGTTAGGCTCAAACTTTCAACTGTGCAGCCCTTTAAGACTGTGCTATACAAATAAATATAACTTGTTTTAAGTCATCTACCTCTCTCTTTCTTTCTCTTTAATCGGCATTAGCTCAGGAGGTAGAGCGCTCGTCTGGGGTTCAAGAGATCGCAGGTTCGATTCCCAGCTCCTTCGTGTTATATGTATATGTATAAGTATCCTTGGGCAAGACACTGAATCCCTAATGCCCCCTATAAGCAGTTTGGCGCCTTGCATGGGTGCACGACCTCTATTGGTGTGTGAGTGAGTGTGAATGGGTAAGTGTGAAGCACATTGTAAGCGCTTTGGGAAGTCTTCATTGACTTGAAAAGCACTATATAAATGCAGATCATTTCATTTTCATTTAATAATCTACAAGTCTGGTCCACGTAAGAGTGTTTCGTCTACCTCCCCCTACGCCCCCTGACCTGAAATGAGTTCGACACCCCTGACTTACACGTTAACATCCTGCACTTAAACAACAACAACCGGGTTGTGTGTGTGCATAAACACACACATGTTACTTAGCCACTTAGTGGGAGGAAATCCCTTAAGAAGTTATCAGGGTATCTAAGCGCCAACAGGAAGTTGAGGTGCCGCCCTCGCCCACTAGAGCGCCACGTTGTCTGCCACACAAACTTAAAACTTGTTTCTTTTCTTTCACTGTTCGCGCATTCCCTCCACAACACCTCACACGTCTTGGTGTACACCTACTGCAGATAAAACGATATCCAAAGTTGATACCAATTACGATCGTTGTTTTTTGGGATCAAATTTGAATTGGTAAATGCTTTGGATAGTTACAGCTGAAATTCACTATGATAGAATTTCTCAAAACACAAATGTATAAGAAGATAAATGCTGAATAAATGGTAAATGCTCCAGAGGTGTGCTTGCTGGAGTGTTTCGGATCGTTGTCCTGCTGCACAATTAAAGAGCATTGAGTCCGAGGACACGAACTGATGACCTATGTTCACCTTCAAGATTTTTTGGTAAAAACCAGAATTTATTATTCTGTCAACCACGGGAGGTTTTCCTGGTCCTGGGGCAGCAAAGGAGCCCCAGACCATTTACGACACCGGCCAAAAACGGCATCCACTGGAGAGTTCCAAGGCAAAACCACTGCTGCCACAAAGGAAAGCCAAGTGTCCTCTCACATTTGCTAAAAAGCATCTTGATTATCCTCGAGAATTTTTGAGAAATATCCTGTGGGCTGATGAGTCAAAATTTGTTTTTTTGGGGAAGTAGTGTGGCCTGTTACATCTGGCGTAGGAATGTCACAGCATTTGACAAAAATAACTTTATGCCAAGAGTAAAGCATAGTGGTGGCAGTGGAGGCACTTCGTAAGGTGTGTCTTGTACAGCGTGACGGTGCCCATCCCTCTTCAGGCCATTTTCTTTGGTAGGGGTTAGCTACCCCACATGTATGAGATACTACTGGTTTACATGTTTACGAGTAGCAGGAGAAGCCTCGTGATCCGACTCATATACAGCTCCTTCATCATCTGTTCGCCGGTGTTCTGTGTAAAGCGTCATCCTGCTCTTCGGAAATAAGCCATACCTCGGCATTGATTGGCAGCAGCGTGTACCAATACTAATATAAGTTTATGAATCACAGAGGAAAAACTGTTGGTTTTTTTTTTAGTTATGAGTATATTACCAATGTAAAACACTTTATTTTAATCTTGGTACTTGGTGCTCGGTGGTATTCCTCACCCCCTCCTATTGTTTCTGTGTAATTCATTTTGGCTGATAACATAGAGATTCTTTTTTATGAAAAACGTGTGCTTTGGCTCAAAAAAAGGTTGAAAAACATAGATTTAGAAAACCAATCAGATGTGAGCATTCACCGGAGAGGGCCGGCCTTTCCCCACCCTCGCCTCTTTCAGATTTCTGACCCGTCCAGATGATATCATCTCTCCGTGGTGTTGTTCTGCATCTGTGCATTGAAATTCTAATGGCATCGGCAGGGTTAATTTCCATGATCATGGCTGGTAAGTTCAAATGCACATTTATCTTCAATGGAGTTTTGATACTTTTGCATGTTTTAAGAGCTGCAGCTCACTATAATTTTAGTATTCGATAAATCAGTCGATTCTTTTTTATTTATTTATTGTTTTTTTTTTTTTTAAAAACACTTTAATTAATATTGAGTTTTTGGACAAATGGTAAAATCTGCACAAAACAACAGCATATTCTATCATACAAAACTATGAAAAAAATGTAACAATAAACAAAAATACATACAAATGTATGCCATACACCTACAAATCAACTCTATTCCTACCACCTTATCCAAAGAGTATATTACATTTGGGATTATCATGCAAATCAAAAAAGAATAATGGGATATACATTTCATTTTAAGTCTAGCAAATGTTTATGTTCATAAAAAAAAAAAACAGGAATGTATACCCAACCTATAAAATGTCAAAGAATTTGTTTTTGTTTTTCAGGGGGGGTTAAATATTTCAATCTGACAAACATTCCCAATGTGCAAATGATATATAATATGCATAAGAATCTGCCCCATAGACATATCATTATTATTATTTTTCTTTTTATTTTATTAATCAATTAATTATTTTATGTTTTTAATTGTTATCTTTGTAATGCTTGACTTATTGAGCCAATTTAGTTTGTAATTATGTTATGTTCAATAAAAAATGATTTTAAAATGTGTAATACTTTTTTTAACCATAACCTTCAACATCACAAGCAAATTAAACACATTTATTTGCATTGATTTAACTTAGTTATTACATCTCGACACAAAAACTCGATGATGCAACTAGTTCCCAACGCTTTTAATAATTAATTTTATCGATTTGTTGTCACGGCCGTAATTTCTGTGTAGTTTACAATGGAATTGAATAGAATATAATATAATAATAATAATAATAATAATTTCCTTGTATTGTCAGTCTGTGTAACAATGTACACAGAACGAAATGTCGATTGCATCTGACCCGATGCAGCCGCAGCCAAGAGAGGGCGCCGCCGACCACTTTTTAAGTCTTAGGAATGACTCGGCCGGGGCGCGAACCCGAACCTCCCAGTCTACCTTTATTGTCATTGTTACAAAATGGGTTGAACATATTTTGACAACGAAATCGGACGTGGCACTCCAGTTCACATTTTACGGTGAGGATAAAAGAAAACAAAGAAGATAAAGGTTATAATTTACACAATGTTTACACAAGAAAGTGTGGGCATGTAGTTTCAGTCTGAATCGCCGAAAAGTTAAATCGTAAATAATTAAAATGTCCTTATTTATTGTTTATTTATAGCACCGAAAAGTGAATCCTTTTAATCTATATTTTATTCTTCTTTTTTTTGTGTATTTGATCTTTTGTTTGAAGTAATACAATGAGTAGGTTGTGTCTTTTTTTAGGGACCCTTCTATTTAAATGTGTTACGTATAAAAACAAACACAAAGTTTATTCTCGTGGTTGGACTAAAAATTACATATTTTGAATTTACATGTTTTAAATGGTGTGTATTTCAGGGATTCTCTCTTCATCTTTAGTTGTAAGTTTAAATTATTGAAAAGTTCATTGTAAAGTGAAAAAAACCAATTCATATTACAGTGGTATAATACAAATCAATCATGAATTCATTTTATGCATCGTGTCAAATGATATTTGGCAGTATAGTGATAATATGGATCCAAAAGTCCTGGAGTCCCCATCATCAGTATGGAGGACCAAAACTTCCCAAATTAATATATATATATATATATATATATATATATATATATATATATATATATATATATATATGCTGCTCTACGTATGAACGAGAGATAGGTTTCCTTGTAAATTGCTTCAGTGCTAAATTTTGTATGGAATGTATGTTTAAGGTTTGTATAAGTGTGTTTAAGGCTTGTATACACAGCCTGTATTGTTTTGTATTAAAAATAAATAAACATTTCATAAAATAATATGCTCCAAAAATATAAAGTTAAGTTCAATTTACCTTTGGAAGATAAACTTCAAGAATTAGGCCCTCTTCTCCGCCGTGGTAGAAAGTGGATGAAAAAAAAGCAATCCAACCATTTGTTCAACCGCATCAAGCTTTCTTATTCCACTTTCATTTCAAAAGAAACGGCTCGCCACTTCTTTACACTTTACAACCACCATATTGAAAGGATGCACAAGATATTAAACAATAAAAATGTCAAAGTTCTTAGCGCGCTGGACATTCAGGATAGAATGTTTACACACGAACTAGGAAGAGGAAGCGGATTTCTTCTTCTTCTCAAGGCGGCGGAAAGAAGCACTACAATAATGTCCTTTACTCGGAAAAACGTGCACACACTACGAAATCTAACTTACAACAATGTCCAAGTCTTTTTCGACATCCCGAAAATAATGTTCGTATCTACTGTTTTTCGTAAGTTCAACGGTCGTAAGTAGGGGAACGTCTGTATTTATATACATTGACTATACACACACACATATATATATATATATATATATATATATATATATATATATAATCACCTTATTAGCCCGTGGACTGGGTATTTGTAATTTTTGGGGAAATTTGAGATCCAACTGGGATGGGAGATCTTTGACATGATTATTATGTTTTGTTGGTCGACTGTGCTTATGTTGACCTTTTAATGATGACAATATGATAATAACATAGTAACAACTTATTTTTAACATAAGTTGCTGTTTTATAAATACTCAAACTGGTCGTTCTTCGAGCTCATCGATCACAAAAAAAAAGCAGCTCTCAGGTTAAAAAAGAATGGTGTTCCCTGTGCTAAATAATACACAATGTCACTTGAATTTTTTGGTATTCTTGTTTTTATCAGTTTGTATTTGCACTTTTATTCATTTCTGAACATTATACACGATTGTATTTTAAGGGCATATTTGGTACTCCATCTCTTTGTAGCTTTTGTGAGCGTGTGCACGGCCCAACAGACACAAGTCCAACCGACTGTACAAATCTTACTGGAGCTAAGTAAAGTATTTGCATATTTTTTCCTCTTTCCTCTTTCATTAGCTGATGTCTCATGTCTCTTTCCAGCCACCGTCCAGAATCTTTCACATCATTCGCCTGACTGGTATCGCTTAGGCACAAGTGAGTACACGCAAATTGTCGCAGTTTTGTGTGATGGGGTTCCAAGCTCAAACCTTCCTGTGTGGAGTTTGCATGTTCTCCCCGTGCACTCCAGTTTCCTCCCACATTTCAAAAACATGCATGTCGGGTTAATTGATCGGTCCAAATTCTTCATAGGTGCGAATGAGCGAGTGAGTGTTCTGTCTCTGTGTGCCCTGCAACTGGCTGGCACCCAGTTCAGGGTGTCCCCTGCCAACTGCCTGAAATTACCTGGGATGGGCTCCAGCACCCCCGTGACCCTACTGAGGATAAGGGCCGTAGATAATGGATGGATGGATGTTTTCCAAGCTTACAGATTTTGCTCTTTTAAAAAAATGAACTGCAGTTTTAAATATGTCCACTTGATGTCACTCAAGCCAGGCAACATTCGCAAAGCAACTGTAGTAATATTTATCTCTCTTTTTTCTTTTTTTGTCTTTCTTTATTCTCTCTTTCTCTCTATATTCCTCTCTTTTTTTTCTCTCACTCTCTTTTTTCTTTCTTTCGCTCTTTCCTTATTTCCTCGCTTTCTCTCTGTCCTTTACAATGCCTTTCTTTTTGCTCTCTTTCTAATGCTCACTTTTTTATCTCTCTCATTCTTTTGATCTTTCCTGCTTTCTCACTATCTTTCTCTTTCTTTCTTTTTCTTTCTCACCCCCCTTGTTTCTGTATTGTGCTTTCTCTCTCTCTCTCTCTCTCCCACCCACCCTTTATCCCTTTTTCTGCCTCTCTTACTTTCACTTACTAATCTCTCTCTCTCTCTCTCTCTCTCTCTCTTTATCTCTATCCCTCTGTCTTTTCTCCCTCTCTCTTTCTTTCTCTCTTTCTCTTAAGCCTACTATACTGGCCCCGTGAGATTTTTTTTCCTAGCACGTGACCCCCAGATAAAATGATTTCGACACGCTGTACACACAATTTTCCATTGTGTGTTTGATTGGACTGTTTCCGTAAAGTGCAGTGGTTAGCACATTCGCCTAACATGCAGAAGGTCCCCGGTTTGAGAAAAGGTGGAAACATTTGTCAGCCTGGAGAGAGATGGGTGCCACCGGGCTGTATTTACCCAAGACACACCACAAGAAATGGTGCCTCACAACCCATGTGGTAATGGGATCCAACCAACCATTTTCATTGTGCAGTCTGACTTTAATGCTTCAATGCAAAGATGTTTTGTCTCGGTTTGTCTTGAAAATTATAGTTTGTTCAATTCAATACAAAAATATTGATGACTTTCTCTTGATGTACAGTTTCTTAAAAACGTGTTTGTCTTCTTCCTGATTTCTGTGTTTTTTGCATATGTATCACTCCCAAAGGTTTCAGATCATCAAACCAATTTTAATATCACCCATAGACAACACAAGGAAACACAGGATGCAGTTTGGATATGTTGATTCCATTTAGTAAGGCACCAAACAGATGAAGTTGAGTTGTAAACTGTGAGATGTGGGCCTGTTTAGTTGAGCAAAACTATTATTCCATCGCTTGAAGGGTGACGGAAGTATGCACAGGTTCATTGTGTGAAATGTTAGTGTCTGTGTTTATGAACATCAAGTTAAGAAAGCTCTTTAATCACGAGTATCTATGTTGATGTCTCTGGCCATCTTGATGGGTTTTGTTATGTTTCTGCAGATGCAGGAATGCGAAACGCAAGCTTGTCTGAAGACGACCTGATGGGAGTGCAGCAGAAAATTGAGGAGGAAATCTTTATCACTGAAGACGATGGTCAGTATTAGCCAGGGGTCTTATACTCGCAACCCGTGGGCTGATTGCGGCCCATGAGATGATGATTTAAAGGGATAATGTGTATTATTAGTCACCTTTTGGTGTTAGAAAATTGCATCCTTTCAATCTGGACCAACCAAGTACTTGAGTCATTTTGACCCAATTTTCTGGGCTGTTTGACATAAAACGAGACAATTTTTTGGACGGTTCTAAACCAGTTGCTTCAAACTCATCGCCCAGTGGCCAGTTGAGGCCCACGAGATGATAATTTGAGGCCCTGTCTCAATATAAAAGTTAAAAGGGACAGTGTATATTATTAGTCACCTTCTAGTCGTAAAAAATGTATCCTGTCAAACGGGACAAAACTAGTACAGAACTTAGGTAATTGACCCAATTTTCTGGGTTATTTGACATAAAACTAGCCAATTTCTTAGGTGGTTCTAAACCAGGTGCTTCAAACTCATAGCACGGGGGCCAGTTGAGGCCCACGAGATGATAGTTTGAGGCGCCGCCGTAATATAAAAGTTAAAAGGGACAGTGTGTATTATTAGGAGCCTCCTGGTTCTACTAATACTAAAGAACTACAACTAAATACTATGAAATACTACTGTGGGAATACTGGAAAATACCACTATGAAGATACAAAAAAAATATTACAAAAATAATATACAAATATTACTACAGAAATACAACTACAGTAATACTTGGTTCGTTGGACCCCTTAACCACTAGTGTCGTAGGGGCACCATTGTACTGTGGTGTGTTTTGGGGAAGTACAGCCGGGTGGGACCCATCCCGCTCCAGGCCAACGTATATTTCTACCTGGTCTCGAACTGAGGATTTTTTTCTCGGCAGGTCATTATGCTCATCACTGCCCTACGGAAAAACATAATTATACTGATGACGTGCTTAAAACAAGGAGCTAATGTGCTGTCATTGTGAGTAAACCAATTTTATGAAACTATAACATGTAGCTGTTTGCATGTATTTCTATCAATAAATGAAAAAAATGGATCGACCTCTAGGATTGGCCCTTTGGCCCCATTTTTGGAACCCTCGACTCTAAATAGTTGCCCACAAATTTCTTATAATAATGTATGCAACTTCACAAAAAAGGCCAGAAATTCAGCACACTTTTACCGCAAATCTGGTGCTTATGTTTGTCCCATTGATTTTGTTGTTCCTGAATAAACCACGCCCCTTCCACACAGGTTTGCACTCCATTGGCTACTGGTGATATTAAAACAAATGCGGTAGGTGCATATAAGCTAATCCCCCGATATAAGTATTTTATTTTATATTTATGAATTGAATAATAATAATAATAATAATTTCCTTTGTATTGTCATTCTTTGTAACAATGTACACAGAACGAAATGTCGATACATCTTGGCTTGCATGTGAGTATATACGATAGGGAGAAAATCTCCATGAGGACAAATTCAGCACTCGGTGCTTGAGACGGTACCGCCATAACTATTCAGTTGTACTTTGTAGGTAAAAAAACACAGATAATGTAGTTTTCAGATTGAAGGTTTTATGTGACAACATGAGTGATTCAGTAATTCAGCACCCAATTAGTAACTGAGTAAGGCTCCATGTAGTAACAGCAGTTGAGTAATAAAATTTGATTAAAGGGACAGCGTGTATTATTTAGAGCATCCTAGTGGTAAAACAACTTCATTTATTTAAAAGAAAACAATATTGATCTGAATCATAAGCAAAAACACATAAACCATCGGATACATGATTTTAAAAGAAATTCGTATTTATTCAACATAAGATGAGGATCACCTACAGGGAGCTGACTTATTTGTAAGTTATCTTGTTGCTAAACCTGTTTTTTTTCTCTTTGCTTTCTTTTTTGCATTTTTTCTTATTATTTTTCTGCTTTTTTTCTTTCGTTTTTCTTCTTTTTTTCTTACTTTTTTCTCACTTTATTCTATTTCTTGTCTTTCTTTCATTGTTTTGTCCTCACTTTTTTCTGTACTTGTCACTTTTTCCTTCCCTTTTCTTTTTTTCTTGATTTTCTACATTTTTTTCTGTTTCCATATTTCATCTGTCTTTTCCTTTTTTCGTTCATTTTACATTTTGTTCTTTATTCTTTTTTTGTTCTGTTTTCTGTTTTTCTCCCATTTCTTTTTTTCCTGTCTTCATATTTTTCCATTTTCTATTTTCTTTTTTGCACTTCGTTTTTTTTTTATTTGTTTCCCTTTTACTTTTTTCTTATCGTTTTTCTTCCGCTTACTTCCGTATTTTATTTTCTTTATTCTGACTTTTCTATCTCTTATCTTTCTTTTATTCTCTTTGCCCTCACATTTTCCTCTTTTGTCCCTTCTTTTATTTGATTTTGAATTTTATTTCGTATTTTACCTTTTTTTCATTTTATATTTAGATATTTTTTCTTTCTGTTTTCCTTATTTTCTTCCTGATCCTTCTTTTTTTCTCTTCTTTGTCCGTCTCCTTTCTCTTTTTCTTTTCTGTTTTTTTCTGTTTCTTTCATTTTCTATTTTTTCCTTTTTCTTTTATTGATTATAGTTTTTTCTTTTCATTTTTTTTTCTTTTCCATTCACGAAAGAATGGGCAAAAAATAAATATAAGGATAAAACGATTAAATTTGGTCATTTTGATTATCTGTAGTTTGTAGTTTTCCCTGTGCGTTTTAGCACTCATTTTTCATTTTGCTACACAGTACAGCAACAAGTAGCGGTCAAATATTACTCACTGTCTCTTTAGTAACGCATTACAGTATTTGTTACTGAGAAAAGTAATTGCGTTTCAGGAACGCGTCTTTGAGTGTTTTTTCATGTTTTTGTGTGCTGGTGCAATTGACAGAAAACTTTCAGGAAGTAGAGGAGGTTGCACCAATGGGCGCGGCTTGTCGAGCTGACGTGCTAAGCGAGTTTAGCATTAGCGTTTGCGCATCTCCGTTTGAACAGCAGATGGCGACAATGGACATTGACACCCGCTGCATGCTCCAAAATGTCATCAGGTAGGAAGAAAAATCGCATGATAATGTCCCACATCATTTGATAAAAATATTTGAGTAAAATTTTTTGAAGAACACATCAGATCTAAACTTTGTAAAAAATAATTGTCAGTATATTGCCTGTTCACGCTTCACGGATCCTTTAACCCCTGAGGTCATTGGGGCACCACTTCCTGTAGTGTGTCTTGGGTAAGTACAGCCTGGCAGTGCCCATTCCTCTCCAGGTGCTCCCCCACCTGAAACGGGTATTAGTGGTTTCCATGGATACAAGTAGCAGGAGAAGCTACTTGATCTGACTCAGATACAACACCTTCATCATCTGTTTGCTATTGTTTTTCTGTCCCGCTCTTCAAAATACTACAAATATACACCAAAAATACCACGACAGTCATAGTACAAACATACCACAGAAATACAACAAGAATACCACTAATGATAATAGAAGATTACAGTAATAGAGTAATACTATAAAATACTACGAAATCCCGACAGAAATACTAGAAAAATGCCTTTAACAGGGACGTAATATATAACTCTTTGATTGTGAGTGTTTCAAAAGCAATTTGATGGAATTGGTATATTTAAAAAGAAAGATAAAAATAAATATAACATGTAGCTGTATGCATGTATCTAGTCATTGGATAGGTCCTCAGACCTGGGCCAATGGCCAAATTTTGGAACCCAAGGCAGCCCGCAACTTAAAGCCAAGGGGTTCACGGTCTGGTTTATTCTCAGGGAACTTTACTCTTTTTTATTTTCCAAAGAATCAAGTGCAATAGCACCTCCACTGCATTAAGGAGCAGTGGCATGCTCGTTGGCAGTGATTTGTTTACATTTAACATGCATATAGCACAGAGTTTAAGGGTTGAAGAAGTGGAGCAAACTCTCAAGTGACCCCATGAAAAATTAATCAACCCGGATGAGGAAACGTACTTTTTGGGAGGGCGCGAGAGGATTTCTTCTTCCGAGGGGGTGCGTGACAGAAAATAATTGAGAATCACTGCCCTGTACTAATACATTACCCAATTATCATCAAATTGTAGCCATTTAGATCTGATGTGTTTCTAAAGTTTTCAGTTTTCTGGTTCATTTTTTATCAGTGTATATAAATATTCCTCACAGTGCCTACAACCAGTTGAGCGTGTGCCTGGAGGGCCTTTCCCACTGGTGTGGCTGCTACTACCCCAACGTTGCTACCCACTCAACCTTCTTACGCGTCCACTCAAGCTTTTTCGCCCACTGTCCTGCTGGGTCGCAAGAGCAACATCTAGAGGACGCACCGCACGGCCTGGTCATGGGCTTAACTCTGGCACCTGTTGCCCTTGTCCCCGTGCTAGTCTACATTGTCGGCTATAAGCAGATAAAGAAATGCCGCTCTTGATTTATGCATCCACACTTTTATGTTGACTAAAGGTGCTTTTGGAATCACAGTTTTCAAGTCAGTTTATCTTTAACCGTTATTTTTGGGGGTGAGCGTCATGAGCGAATCATTTTTCATATAAGCAAAAAAATATACAAAATGTTCTGTTTAAAAGGGGTATTTAAGTTTTCTGTTCATTATGTGAAAACCCTTTTTTGATTAAAAATGGCAATAAAGTTAGAACATATACTTTAGATCCGTTCATTTGTTTGTAAATATTGTGACATATCCAGTAGGCGGGGCTCAGCCAGGGGTCAAAACAATACTTGCGCTAGTCAGAAGACAGAGGAAAAGAAAGCTGTAGTCTCCGCTAGTTGTCGACATATTGTGTGTTTGTGTGCCAGAATTGGGGGAAAAAAACGTTACTGATTGTAAATTGAAGCTTGACAGGATTCCAGCGGACGCTACTACCCAAAGAAAAATAAGAGGCGCTCATCAAAAATACTCAGCGTACATTTCATATCAGGTAAAATAAATTAAACCTGTATGATTGTTACTATCGAGTCCATATTACTTATTACATCGGCTAAGTTTCTTGTTATTTTCTTAGCTTCAGCTAACTGTTAGTCTGGGCAGACAATCCAAGTAATTTATTAGATACATTTAATTATTCATGTATTGTTTTTTTAAGAAAATCATCTCTTGATGGCGTTTAGGATGCACGTGAATAGTTAGCTGAGGCCAAGAAAATAGTCAGGTCAAGTTTATTTGTATAGCCCTTTATCACAAGGAGACTCAAAGGGCTGCACAGTAACATTTATGAAAATAGCTACATTAATAATTAAAATAAGCTTAAATCCACATGTGGTCACGTAGAACATTGAGATCAGCATCACACCAAAACCACATACATTATTTTCCGAAACTCTTAACCCAGGTATGTCCAAAGTCCGGCTTGGGGAGGAGTTACGGCCTGTGATCAATTTTTATAGGCCGTACCTTCGGTCATAAAATGAATAATATATGGCCCGCCAGTAATGCTAACTCAAGTATAAAATACATTTGCACTGTTTTTTTTTAATATATAAAATCAAAAATTAAATAAAATCACCATTTCACCAGATGATGGGAGTAGCCCTTTGGCCACTTTGCCCTTGGCTTTCTGTGAGAATCTTAGCCCACCCCATTACGGACATGGCGACTGTAAATAAAAAAGGAAAGTTGACTGTGGAGGCTGCTGCTTCCAGAACAAGTGGAAATTGTGAAGTTTTTTTTCACTGAAATCCGAAAGAACTGCGTCTGCCTAATTTGCCAAAGGACTGGCCGTTTTCAAAGAATATAATATCAGACAAAACATGCTGACTACAAAAAGCTAACTGAAAACTAACATTGTGAAAATGTAAAGCAACTGGAATCTGTTTTAACAGCACAGCAGTGTTTTTTTCGAGGCCCTGCAAGTCAAATGAAAATCCTACAAAGGGCGGGCTACGAGGTTGAATAGCAAGATACTTAGCGATACAATAAGTAATATGGACTCTATCTACAGCAACAGTCATAAATGTTTAATTTCTTTATACCTGATAAGAAGAGTGCGTTACAAACCCAAACACTTTTGATGAGTGCCTTCACCCAATCTTTTCTCTTTAATGCATTTAAGCGGGAGGAGTGTCTGCTGGGATCCTGTAAATCTTCAATTCATGATCACTTATGTTTTTCCTCCAATATTGGTACACAAACACACAACATGAGGACATTTTGACATTGAATTAGCACAAAAGAAAGCTTGGTTTATTTAGTGTTTTGACCAACGCGGAGTATTCTTTTGTCTCCAGCTGTGACTGTGACGTCACGTGTGACATAGGCTATGAATGAGTCTATGGATCAGTTTCAGTACAGAAACTCACAAAAAGACACATGCAAAGCTAAATAAACATGAAAAAGGCTAATAGAATAAAATGAAAACTCATTGGCAGGAAACACTCAGTCTTTGACACACAATTTATCTATGTAGAAGTATTCATTAATACAAACAATAGGGAGACAAACATATTGACCAAATAAAAACCAGTTTTCCAATTTCCAACCAATATATATTGCAAATATACGTGACATATTAGCTTAATTTACATACCAAAGTAAAAATATATATATTTTGTAAACTATTTTTACCATTAGTATTGTAATTATTTTAGTTGTAGCTGTTGTCATGTTTTCAAGTAATCTTTTAAAGGGGCACTGTGTAATATTTGACCACTAGATGTTGCTGTATTGTCTTGTGTCATCGAAAATGAGTACTACAAAGCACAAGTGACTAAATCACATGTTTTTTTCTTTAATTTTTTTACCAAGCCTTTCACAAGGTTTTTGGGGCCCCCTTTAATTGAGCTTCATGTTATATTAAATAAATACAATTTTTCCTGATCTACGGGTATTTCAAAATCAAATCATGATGTTCATGTGTTTTCACGAGGCCCTGCAAGTAGCTCAGGAGGTAGAGCGCTTGTCTTGGAATCAAGGGATCCCAGTTTGAATCCCAGCTCGTCCGTGTTACATGTCGAACTGTCCTTGGGTAAGACACTGAACCCCTAATACCCCCAATAAGCAGGTTAGCGCCTTACATGGCTGCAAGGCCGCTATTGGGAAATGTGGAGCACATTGTAAAGTGCTTTTGGGAAGTCATTGACTTGAAAAGCGCTATATAAATGAAGAACATCTCATTTAATTTCATTTCATTTTTGCTTATTAGTAAAATCTATTATTTTCTTAAGGTTGTGTTTTATTTAGCGCCTCCTAATGGGGAATTAAAAGCTACTTTCATTAAATAGTACCAGGAGTGATTTGAATAATGGGCAAAAATACATGAACTATCATATAGACATGTATTTTTTTATGATATGTCAAGAAATTAGCATACTGTATTTGTTCACCATCTTGCTGCTATAACCCAAAATACTCAAAAAGGCTTGGCAAAAAAAAGAAAAAGATTAAAAAAAGAGTACATTTTGCTCACTTTGAGTACCTGTAGTTTGCCTTTTCCTTGACGCTTTTTAGTAGATGCTTCAGCTACGCTACACAATTTAAGGGTCAAATAATATGCAGTGTACTTTTAATGAACGGTTTTGTTTACCACAAGGGAGCACCAAAAAATGCCCAATTTCCTTTCAAGACATACATTTCTAACCAACATGTTCTGTTATCATCATAGGAATCACAATTTAAAGTTGCATTTTTGTGCTCAATTTGAGACTTGAATGATAGTTGAATAGTTTTAATTTCATTGATTTATTAGCCAAGATTTGTATTTTGACCAAAAAAAAAAACATGCAGCGCATAGTCCGTTACGCAACTGCGCCCTGTCCTTCAGAAGTCTGCGATGTAGACCTGCTGAACTTAGACCCCGACAGCCTCTCCTGCCGGGCCTTCCTGCAAAGTAGCGCTTTGGCATTCCTGCGGAACTTCTCCCCGACGAAGGCGTAAAGCACTGGATTAATGCCGCTGTGCAGCAGCGCCAATGCGTTGGTAAAAACCAGCGCCGCGTTGACCGAACGCCGCGCTTCACAATTGAAGTGGACCAGGTCAGCCCTCATCAGGGTGTCGGTCATCAAAGCCAAGTGGTACGGAAGCCAGCATAGCAGGAAGGCCGCCACCACAACCGTGATGACCCGCATGGCACGGTGTTTCTGGAAACCCCGCGTGCGAAGCAGCCGTGCAACCGTCACCCCGTAACACGCTAGCATCACACTCAGCGGGATCAGAAAACCCAAAACGTGACGGAGGGCGCGGGTGGCCACCCTCCACACGGGGGCACTACCCACGTCGAAATTTTCGGCGCACATCATCCTGTCCGAGTCACCGTCGAGCCGCTTTGCGTCGTTGAAGAGCGCTGGTAGCGCCAGGGCGGTACCCAGGGCCCAAACCCCACCGCAGACCAGACGGCTGCACCTTCTCTGCGGCCGGGCGAATTCCTGGTTGGCGCGCACAATCACCAGGTAGCGGTCGATACTGATGCAAGCCAGGAACAGCACGCTGGTGTAGAAGTTAGCCTCAAAGATCAGGCTTAGCGCTTTGCACATGCCGTCACCGAAGACCCAACCGCGCGTCAGCGCCACCGTCCAGAAGGGGACAGTCAACGCCATCAGGCCATCCGCTGCCGTCAGGTGGAACAGGTAAACGTCGGACGGCGTCAGCGAACGACGGCCACGGGCGATCACCAGCGCCACGAGGAGGTTCCCGGGAATAGCCAGCAGGAAGATGGCTGACAGGAGAACGCTAAGCCCAGCCGACGTCGCCCAGCCCGCCGGTCGCAATTCGCACGAAAGTGTGTCGGGGTCCACCACAAATACTGAAACATTGGGCCGGGGGCCGTGGGAGTCTTTCAGCACGTCTGAGTAATCTTCGTAATCGAAAGTCACAATGATCGACATGGCTGTGGTGGGCGCTCAAGGATCTATACACAGGAAGTTAATTAGATACACAGGAATTTGATGAAGGCTGCACAGTGAATTGACCAGAACATAACGAGAATGAAAACATTTACACAGTAAATTGAGCAAGGCAGTAAACATTTTTGATTTGGATGAACAGGAAGTAGACAAGACATGCTCAGGAAGTTAATAACATCATTCCAGGAAATTTGGAAAGGCAGAATAAGATTTTAATTTAGATGCGCTGGAAGTTGATAATATCCGCACAGTAAATTGAATATGGCTGAAAAATAATCAAATTCAAATGCACAGTAAGTTGATCATTATGCTCGTGGTATTGATTAGGATGCACAGGAGGGTAATGAAGGCTGCTTAGTGAATTGAGTAAGACTGAACAAGATTTTAATTCGGATGAACAGGAAGTTGACAAGAGATTCACAGGAAGTTGACATATTCACAGGAAGTTGATCTGCTGAAAGATAATTTCATTTAATTGCAAAGGAAGTTGATTTGCTCAGGATATTGATTAGGTGACGATATGTACACAGTACATTGAGTGTGTCTGAAAATATTTGAATTAAAATCATAGGAAGTTATTATGCTCATGATATTAATAAGATGCACAGGAAGTTGAGGATATGTACACAGTAAATTGAGTACACCTACAAAATGATATAATTTGAATGTGCGGGAAATTACGGGAAATACAACGCAAAGGAATTGATTATTACGCACAGGAAGTAGGAAAGCAAAGGAAATTGATAACTGCTGTACAGGAAGTTGTATAGGATAGGCCGGGAGCTGATTTAGGCTGCGCTGGACGTTGTAGCAATTGTACAGGAAGTTGATTAGGACGCACGGGAAGTTCTTTACAGGTGCACAGGAAATTGTAAATGTTAAAATAGGTAGAGCAATAAGAACCTTTTTCAATGAAAGATGAATATGGTGCACTGTGTGAATTGGGTATAACAGTCAATAAAATACAAAGAAAGTTGATGGAGATCATCTTTTTGCACCTTATTGCATGAAAACCCATACATCACAATAAGTGAAGTAATGGTGAGTAAGCAATCTTTCGGCCAACCACCGAGGTAAAAATGTCACAAAATGCAGATACAAGGCCAGTTAAAAGCCAAGGAACTTAATTAAAATGGGTTGAAGCAGTTCCTTTCGACCAAAGTCGTGGTTTTTGGTCACCCTCTAAAATCTACAGGCCATTGAAACTCTTTTAGAGAGGTGTCAATGTTTTTAGTTGTAAATCAAAAAGGATCGTTTTTGGAACACATTGTTTGGGAATGCATAGATTAGCGCAAACATGAAGTTAATGTTAGTGTCAAGGGGAAGCGGATTTGGATACCAGCAGAAAAATGTGTCAACTCACCTGCTGATGGATCTTCTGAAGACGAATGTCGCCCAGGAAAGTTGGACACACGAAGCATCTTCCGACGCCTTTCCCAATTTCCTGTTGCCACGCAGCCTCTTCCTCTCTTAAGGCCCACCCAGTTCCTGTCCTGTGGCTATGGTGGCCACCTGAGCAAGTTCCCTTGGCAACAATACCATGGTTGTGATTTTGAGTTTGTTTCTCAATCGACAAACTGTTTTTTGTGCGTGGCTCAATGAATAGGCGGGAATATCTATCGTAGCGTGGCACTGGATACAGAAAATGAACGACGGAGAACACGTCTCACCTACTATTTCAGCGCAGATTTGACGTGACTGTTGGCGGCAACCACGTAAACGAGCAATCACCCTAAACTGCAGTGTTTAAAACCATTTGTTATCCACGTGTTTGGCCTGCCTCTTACTCATCCAACATTACCCAATTTACCAAAGGCCTTCAGTAAAGATAGGAGTGGGATTACTGTGGTATCTCTGCTTACAAATGCCTCTACATACAAAGGTTTCAGGTAACAAATTACCCGAACGGGAAAATATTGCCTCTACTTATAAAGGCGTTTCGGGCTACCAAGTAAAAAATACAGTGCAGTACACGTTGCTATTAGCTGCTCCCGGAGTTTCCTGAACATAAACAAACTGGCTTTCTCCCTTGTAACCCAATGGGCATGCGTGCGCCCAGCATGCTCTTCGTGTCACCGTCAGAGTTCAGAGACAAGAAGGAAGAGGGGTCCCGGCAAGATAGCGCCCAGGAGGACGCAGCCATCATTCAATCAGTCCAATTTAAAGACATTTTAGCTAAATTCAAAAAGTCTTGCAATTTTTGGAAAGGAATCAGCCAGGAAAGTGTTGACAAGTCGGGTTATCGCTATGTCTGCCTCACTGCTTTCCGACGGATTGTCAATAGCAGTCAACATTGGATCAGTTTTTCAGGAAACATGAGGGAAAAAGTTGAATTTTATTCTTTGTTGTTTTACATTATGTTCCTCTTGTTTTATGTTTATTGTGTGGTAATGTAATTTTAACATGTATTTGTTTATTTTTCTGATGCTTTTTAAAATTATTTATCAAAAATATATTGTAATTTGGTGGGCTTAAAACGGATTAGCCCATTTCCGCTCAAAATGGGTCTCTACTTGCTTTCAGGTTAAGGTTACGTAGCTACTCCTATGAACATGATAGATATGATGACAAACAGATTGGCAAACAGACTGATAGACGTGACAATAGAGAGACATGATATATAGGTAGGAAGGTGTAAACTGGTGAATTAAAAAATTTGAACAAAATAAAAATGAAAAAAAGAATACAGCCACAACTGGTCAGAAGCCAGTGTCCTACTTGCTGGTCCAGCATTGGGGGTGCCCCCTCAAGTTTGTAAAAAATGGTGACGTTACCAAATAGTCGCTTGCAGGCGCTCAGAGGCCAACTCGGAATTGTATTGCCTACACCAAAAGCTTTCTCGAAGACTGAATTTACAGTGGAATCTCTGAAAAACAAAATGTTAATTAAAATGTTTGACTTTTCAGTGCAATAACAAATAAACTATGAATACAAGAATAAACTTGAATTTTTTTATGTAAAATACATTATCCCCGGAAAACACATGAAACATAAATTTAAATATTTACAGAGCTACAAAAATATAAAATCCAAAACAGTTGTAACCTTTTTTATACTCAACAAATTTAATGTCAACAATCTAGAACCCCTGAATAAAACATGTATATTGACCAATCACAAGAGAAAAAAAACTTGGTAGGGAACCGGCTCCTGTCATTCATTTATAAAACACGACTCACCATAAAGTCAGTTCGTTCGTAAATGACACATCATTAAAGGCCATCACTGAAGGCCTAGGTATGAAATGCACGATCCGCCACTGGTTAAAAGGAATACAGTTTTAAAACGTATAAAACAGCATTTTGGGGCAACTTGATATTGACTCGGCTACAGCATGCTATAACACCAAAAACTTTCAACAGCTGAACAATCTCTAGATGACTGCACCCTTCTGATATCTGATGGGGCGGCAGTAGTTCAGGAGGTAGAGCGCTCGTCTTGGGATCAAGGGATCCCAGTTCGAATCCCGGCTTGTCCGTGTTACATGTCGAAGTGTCCTTGGGTAAGACACTGAACCCCTAATACCCCCAAAGAGCAGGTTAGCGTCCTACATGGCTACAATACAAGGCCGCTATTGGGAAATGTGAAGCACACTGTAAAGCGCTTTGGGTAGTCATTGACTTGAAAAGCGCTATATAAATGCAGATCATTTCATTTCAAGATGGACTTTCTGTTCATCATTTGACTTCTATATTCAGTATAAGGAAAATGAATAACACTAGAGAAGGGGCCGCACATGAGATAATACCCCTTCCAGGAGAACCAGGTTGTAATGGATATTGCAAGGGCATCAACAGACATCATCAAAATTAACCCTTGATGTATTGCATGTTGTTTCCAGTGAAAAATGTCATGAGTGATGTGTCTCAGTGGCCATTAAATCAAACTACAATGGTTATGGATGCATATAATGTTCATTAGGATGTAATATTGATCATATTCCTTTCTTTTAAATTGACCCGCTAACAACGGTTAGTGGTGCCAATTCCTAACACAACACGAGGGTTAAATATTGGTCGTAACAGAATAACCAGTTGACAGCTTCCTGTCCTGAAATCATGCAGCCGGATCAAGATCAGGAGTCTCAAACTCAGGGCCTGGGGGCCAATCGCAGCCCGCAGGATGATGGTTTGAGGCCCCCGCCCTAATATGTAGGGGCAAAGGGAGAGTGCATATTATTTAGTGCCTCCCAGTGGTAAAAAACAAAAAAACAAAATCAATATTTATTGAATAACTAAGCCAACATGCAGTTATTTGACATAACACGAGACTCGCCTAGAGGGAGCTGGAATCATTGTCGGCCATCTTGCTGCTAAGGGTACCCCCAAAACCGTCTATTTCTTTCTTTTTTTTTTCGTTCATTCTTTATTGTTTTTTCCGTTTATTTTTCTTCTTTGATCCTTTCTTTTCTTTTTTTAATTTTGTCTTACTTGTTTCCCTTTTTTTGGCTTTATTCTTTTCTCTTTTCTGTCAGTGGAAATGTTTAAATCCAAGCTTAAAACACACTGCTACTCTATAGCATATGAATAACCTATATTTTTTGTTGACAATATCTGTGCATTATTTGTTATTGCAACATCCATTGCAGCCTGGTCATTCTGGAAGGGGGATTAACACATGTGCGGTCCCTTCTCAAGGTTTCTTCATTTTCCTCTTATTGAGGTTTTTGAGTTTTTCCTTGCCCTCATGTAGGTTTTAGAACAGGGGATGGTATAATAATAGTCTGTAATAATAGTCCGTGGTTTACAATAACCTGAGCTTTGAGACTCTTTGTGATTAAGGGCTATACAAATAGAAATAACTTGACTTGACTTTCCCCTTTTTCTACTTTTTTCCTTTCGTTTGTCCTTTTTTCTTTTAATTTTCCCTTTGTTCTATTTTCTTTACTTTTTCATTGATTTATTTCCTTTATTTATTTTTTCCCCTTTTGTCTTTCTTTTCCATTTTTCTTCTTTTTTCACAAACAACTGGGCAAACACATAAATGGTCCGCATTTATATAGGGCTTTTCAAGTCACGTTTTGGTCACTCAGTACTTTGTGTTCTCCCATGTGCTTTTTGGCACTCATTTTCGTATGCAATAAACATATTGCATACATTGACATTGAGTGGTCAAACAATACACATGGTCATGTTAATTTAAGTGCAGTGAATGCAAATATGGATTCCTTAATTACAGATTGAGTGATTTTCATATTAATTCTCAATTGGTTTTTTTTTACATTTCCAGATCTTATTTTGTGAAGGAAAATAAGATACTATATTTGGGAGTAGTGAAATGTTTTTAATCAGAGATTTTCTTGCGGAAAACCAGCCTCGACCACACCCTAGCTCCGGCGTCCCCTGAGTAAATTGAGTTTGAGAATAACTGTAATAGATAACGGCATGCCTCGGGTCCCGGTGCCGGTCCGATGCCTCAAAACGCATGTACCATCAAACATCCGACTCATTCTTCTCCCTCAAGGACAAGAAAATAAAAAAGGTCAACATCCCTCATAAGCTGATTAAACACTTCCACTGAAAAATCTCTTTTGCACTTGGTAAATATTAACAAAATCATCATTTCCTCCCATTCAATTTAACAGAAACAACTTATAAATCAAATTGTGATATGATAAGCGTTACTGGATGCCAGTGAGACTAAATCGCTAGAGCAGCATGATGCAGAAAGGCCTGCCTATTTGACAATCCTTCATTTTTAAATGCTCAGACATTATAGAAAGCAAGCTTTAATCTTGCATTTATAGGGACGCTGAGTAATGTTCGACCACTACATGTCACTCTATTATTTAGTGTCACCAAAACAAGTGCTAAAAGCTCAAGCAAGTTTACAAAATACGGAAAATCAAAGTGACCAAATTGCAACATGTTTTTGTCTAGCCTTTAACAAGATTTTTGTTTTTCGTGTCATGAACCAGAATGGAATCTCGGACCCAATTGCGTTTGTTTTAAAGGAATCTTTATTGGATTGAGCTGACAGAGCTTGCTTTGGAAGCCGATGGTTGTCGGTCGCTAGCAGCGTTGGACGGAATGGCAGTTCTGTGACAGGTCGGCAGAATCGATACGGCTTAGTGGGCAGGTCGATGGCCAGGGCAGGAGAGCAGGTCAGAAACGTGGGGCAGAAACAGGTCAAAACAGAAGGCAGGCAGGGTTCAAACAGGAGAGATCTTTGGTACTGGAAACTGGCAAAACATACAGAGAGACACAACTATGGTCTGACACTCTCCCCTGGGCGCTGACAGCTTAAGAGGAGAGTGCCAGCCAATCAGAGAGCGCGCTCCTGCGCGCCGAACAATTGCCCCAGGTGTCTTCATTTTGGCAATCATGACATTTTGGGGGAAAAGGGCCAGCAAATATGTCAGCTCTTTTTAGATGAGGCTCATGTTAAGTAAAATAAATGTAAATTTTCCGCATATGAATACCTTAAAATAGGCATGTTTATGATGGTTCATGTATTATTACTTGTAATTTAAACCATCCATCCATCCATCCATCCATTGTCTGCACCGCTTATCCTCACTAGGGTCGCGGGGGTGCTATCCTTGGGCAGTGGGGAGGGGACACCCTGAACTGGTTGCCAGCCAGTTGCAGGGCACAGAGGGACAGACAACTCACTCGCTTATTCACACCTAGGGACAATTTGGACCGGCCAATTACCCTGACATTCATGTTTTTGGAATTTTCGAGGAAAACCGAGGGCCCACGCAAGCACGTGGAGAACTTGCAAACTCCGCACAAGAAGGCTGGTTGCTGGATTCGATCCCATGACCTTTTTTAATGAATTAAGTTTTTTTTTTACCACTAAATAATAATAATAATAATAATAATTTCCTTGTATTGTCATTCTGTGTAACAATGTACACACTGTCAAGTCAAGTGACATTTATTGTTCATTTCATTACATTTATTGTTATATCTCTTAATCACAGAATGTCTTAAAGGACGGAACTGGTCACAATGACACTATCCCCTGATCTGAAACCGGCATACAGGCAAGGAAAAACTCAAAAACTTCAGCATGAGGAAAATAAAAAACCTTTGAAGGGGCCACAAAAGAGGTAATCCCCCTTCTTGGATGTGATAGATGTTGCATTGGGTAACAATACTCAAATAAACAATAAAAACCCTAGGAAATATGTAAAATTGATCAACAAATCCAAGACAGAAATGGCGCAGCTTACCATTACAGCCAGCTGGTTCATGCAGATGATGATATGCTTTCAGTCCGAGAGTGTGGGTCTCCTGACTCACCCAAATTTGTCCTTCTTCCTCATTTCGCCACTAGTTGGCAGCCAGAAATGACAGGAAAATAAGAGTATGAGATTGGCATCAGTCAAAAGCTGTGGAATAATGGTGTGTTTTAAGACTGGATTTAAACACTTACACTGAGGTTGCATATTTTATCTCAGGGGGGCAGAGTATTCCACAGCACCATGGCCAGGATCGAGAACGTTCCTGGCTAGCAGATTTTTTCTTGTCTCTTGGAGTTACAAGTGGACCATAATCTGAGCAGGAAGATGGGAGCAATCAAATCGGAGAAATCAGAGGGGGCAAGTGCATGCAAACTTTTACATTTTAGTAACAGAACCTTAAAATTACATTTTAAGTGGAGAGGGAGCCAGTAAAAGTTATCTAAAAGTAGAGAGACATGACAAACTTTCTTGCCGTAGTCAAACGTCTCACTTCGCTCTCATATCTCTGGGGTTAAAGTCACTGAGGTGGTTAAAAAGCTCCTCAGTGGCAAGGCCCCAGGGGTGGATGAGATCTGCCCCGAGTTCATTAAGGCTCTGCAACTTTGCATAGACATTGGGGACAGTACCTCTGGACTGGCAGACTGGGGTGTTGGTCCCCCTTTTCAAGAAGGGGGACCGGAGCGTGTGTTCCAACTACACTGGAATCACACTTCACATTCTCAATGGTGAGGTCTATACAGGGGTACTGGAGAGGAGAGTCTTTCAGGAAGTCGAATCTCGGGTCCAAGAGGAGCAGTGTGGTTTTTGTCTGGGCAGTGGAACAGAGGACCAGCTCTACACACCCCGCAGGATGCTCAAAAGTGCATGGGAGTTTGCCTGTCCAGTCGACATGTCTTTTGTGGACTTGGAGAGGCGTTTGACCGTGTCCCTCGGGGAGCCCTGCGAGGGGATGCTCTGAGACTATGGGGTACCGCATAGTCTTATCAGGGTTGTGTGGTCGCTGTATACCCGGTGCCAGAACTTTGTCCGCAATTCCGTCAGTAAGTCGCATTAGTTTCTTGAGGGAGTTGAACTCCGCCAGGGCTGCCTTTTGTCACCGATTCTGTTCATGACATGTATGGACAGAATTTCTAGGCACAGCCTTGGCGAGGAAGGGGTCTGGTTTGAAAGCCTCAGCGTTGCATGTCTGCTTTTTGCATGATGATGTTGTGCTGTTGGTTACCTCAAACCGTGATCTTTAGCTCTCACTGGATCAGTTCACAGCACAGAGTGTGAAGCAGCCAGGATGAAGATCCGCACCTCCTAGTCCGAGACCATGGTACTCAGTCGTGAAAGGGTGGCATGCACTGTCCAGCTCGGGGATGAGATTCTGCCTTAAGTGGAGGAGTTGATGTACCTTGGTGTCTTGTTCACAAGTAAGGGTAGGAAGGAACGGGAGATCGACAGACGGATCGGTGCACCGTCTGCTGTCATGCGGACCCTGTACCGGTCTGTCGTGGTGACAAAGGAGCTGAGCCGAAAAGTCAAAGTTTTCAATTACCGGTCGATCTACGTACCCTCACCTCTGGTTATGAACTGTGGGTCAGGACCGAAAGATTAATATCTCAGATACGAGCGGCTGAAATGGGTTTCCTCCGTATTGTGGCTGGGATCTCCCTTAAGGATAGGGTGAGAAGCTCGGTCATCGCGAGGGACTCAGTCTAGAGCTGCTGCTCTTCCGCAATGAGAGGAGACAGTTAAAGAAGCTCGTGTAGCTGACAAGGATACTTCCTGGATATCTTCTTTGGGAGGTGTTTTCGGGCATCTCCCACCGGCAGGAGGCCTCAAAGATGAGCCAGAACACGCTGGAGAGACTAAGTCTGCAGTCTGGCCTGCGAACAACCAGGGATCACTTTGGATGAGATGGATGAAAGTGGCTGGCAATAGGAAGGTGTGGACTTGTCCTTCTGAGGCTGCTTCTCCTGCAACTCGACCCTGGATAATGGGAACAAAATGGATGGATGGACGGTGTGTTTCAGTGTTTCTCAACGAGGGGATCGAGCTAAAAAGGTGGGCCGCGGACCCCTTTTCATTGGGTCGCAGACCCTTGCCTTGGCAACATAATGCTCGGAAAAGAAAAAATCACTGAGGATCATTTAACTCTTTACCACTAGATACCAATAGCATGCGCAAGTTGCTACCCGCCATTTCAAACCACAGAAAAAGACAGTTAATGTTTGTTTACACATGTTGAGCGTGGCCAATCACAAATAGATTGGATAATATTTGAGATATGGATTTTATTATCTTTAAGACAAAACCCCTGGAGTGAAGCGCTTTGTATTTCATTAAAAAGGCTGCTATTTGAGCATTGAAGGCAATATGATTACTTTAAGTCGTTTCAGTTTTGCTGGTCATTTCGTTTTGCTTTTTCAAATATGTGAATATGTTGTAATATCTCTGGTTTAACCCTCTTGTGTTAGGGTCGTTAACAACATGCTTTGGTTTTTAAAGGGACAGTGGTGTAGTATGTAATGCCCCCAAGTAGTACAAAAAAATGTTCATCCAGTTAAAGAAAAATACTAAGCAAGAATGTATGAACTATCATACCAATGTTAATTTTTATAAAGAACCATAGGTCGAGAAATATGCTATTATGTCGCCGCCATGTTTTTGCAGTATAGTTGCATGGTGTGGCCCTGGTTTTCGTTTGCAATAGACAGCAGTGCCATATCGTGGTCAAATATTACACACTGGGGCTTTATATGAATACAACAACCACATACATTTGTTTATTATCTTGACTTTGTAAGGAATGTCTATTTGAACAGAAACATGTTAAAATGTTTTTATCTGTACATCATAAAATGCTTTAATTAAAGTTGTTCCATTTGTATCGTTAGGGTCGGTTTTGACCCTGTTATAAATACAAGATTATAGTTAAGTTCATGCTTGTGTTCTGTGAAATATATGAAATATGAGTTTCTTAAAGGTACATGGTGTTCTTTGCAGAGGATATGGAATATGTGCATGCGGTTAGCCTGTTTTTATTTGTATCAAAAAAACACTAGTGTGTGTGCTTGAGCATCTTTTTATTAGGGGGGGGGGAAAAAACAGACAAAAGACCAATTTGTACTTTTGTGTTTTATTCAAAGTGGAGTCAGAGTTACGCCCATGTGTTGGCACTGCTTAGCTTTCAGGGGTGGAAGTGCAAGTCCCACAGCTCAACTTTCATTATGGCCTTGCCCATGGGTGACATAGTGACCTTGACATCCATCTTGCCGCTCTCAAAGGTCAGGCCACAGCCGTGGGCCTCCTGGCGCAAGAAGCCCTCCTGCTTCTTGTCTTCATACATCTGCTTGTAGAGCTTCTTGTCGGTTTCAACAGTCAGAGGAAAGATGCCCACTGCCACCCAGTTCTTGTAGAAGGTGTAGTCATAGGGCACCGAAAACATGATGGCTAGCTTGGCAGCAGCCGAGTTGCCCTCAAAGATTTCGTAGGTGAGCAAGCCCACCGCACCCGAGGTGGCGGCGTCTTTCTTGGTGAAGTTGCACACTTCGGTGCGCATGGGCCTCACGGTGGGCTGCGGCGGGCTGTGGCAGTCACCGCTATCCAGGTACACCCTGGATAGATGCAATAACCGCATTTAATGGCAAGCCCTCGGGATCAGATTGTTTCCCAAATGAATCTTTGGTGCCTGGAGGTGCAATATTCTTACTTAGGGTGCCGCAGGACAAAGCCATTGGTCAAGTTGGTAATCTCGATAGTGACGTTTCTGCGGCTCTTCTGGTTGGCTGATAAAGCCTCGGCGGTCTCCATGGTTGTACGACTGCGGCGAGCTCTGAAAATCACAATAACCACAACAAAGTGTCTTGAGATTTTATCAATTTGTCAAGATCCTGCACTTTGAGTTCTCTGCTTCTCTGTATGTTCTTTCTTCCCCCTCTTGCCCTCTTGCTCTCTTATGTTTGATCGTACCTTATTTGGTCGCTCACTACTTGGCAATTGTCTTCATCACGACTCTCCCCTGTCACTACTTGAATACTCTGTCTCTTTGGATCAGTGCTAGTTTGTTGCCTTCCATGTCACATCCCATGCACTCTCGTCTGAGTGTCTTGCCATTCCAGTGTACAGAACCCCATCCTGTCCTTCCAGATCACCAGTAGTGCCTAACAAACTTTTGGACTGTCGCCCTCACTATCTGGGCACACTGGAACACCGAACCCCTGCCTGCATCCTGGACCACGATTATCGCCTTTCGAACACTGCCAGAATAAAAGACCACTGTTTGCTGCACCAACAAGTGTTTCTGAACTTTGCTTCCGTTTCTAAGCTGTGCGCGACTTCCTTAATTGTTGCAAAGGCGGAGTCACACCTACCAAAGGGCATCTTTAGGAGTAATAGACAACAGATGGAAAAACAGAACAAGTGCAAGGATTGTCGCAGCCATGCCAAAAAACTCACAAGCACTTGGTCTGGTTTAACATAAAATATGAGGCAACTGTGCATCCTTGAAGACAAAAGCCAATTAAGAATTTAGCAGCAGATCTACAACCCTCAAATACCAAAACTTGTTTGGAGTTAGAACCTGAACCCCATCTAACAATTTCGTTAAAGCGACATCTACCATCGAAATTTTCCCCGAAAATCAGCAACAAAATCAGCTTACTTGAAAACACAGCACAGGCGCAGGCTGGTTCAGCAACTGTCGATCAGAAAAGCGCAACTCTTCCTCTGCTGTCGAGGGGGCCACATTCGACTCCGCCTGTTCTAGGGTGCGGTCGGGTTCGATGTTGCCTTGCTCCCACACTCGTAAACACACAATTAATTGTGTTGGTTTGGTTGATCCAGTCGAGACGGCATTCCTGTCGGCACCACACCTTCGTGGTCCTTTACGATGTCCCACTAGGCGTTAGACCAGCCGGATAGGGGGCATTCTTGCAATTAGGTCGCCAAAGACTGCCTCGCCTTGATTCGCATGGCAGGAAGGGGAGTATCCAGGCCAGACAATATACATATTTGACGGTTTACCTTTTCAATGAAAAGTAAAACAGAAATTGAAATGTTGGGAAACAAATACCTGCAGAGCAGGGGTCTCAAACTCAATTGAGTGGGGGGACGCCGAAGCCAGGATCCAGGTGAGGTTGAGCCAAATAGGGTTTTCCACAAAAACGTAACTGATAAAAACATTCCACTGTTCTTAGAGGGACACGGTGTTTTATATTTGTCCACTGGATGTTTTTGTAATGTGTAGGAAAACCAAAAAAAGAGTTCAAGGAAGTCTACAAACTATGGAGACTGAAAGTGAGCAAAAACAACCCCTTTTCTTATCATTTTACCCAGCCTTTCACAAGGAAAGACAAAAAGAAGGGAAAACGTTTTGTTTTTAAAGAATTAAAAAATAAGGAGGAAGGAATCAGAAAAAGAAGCAAAAAAGGAATACAGGAATAAAAATAAAAGTAGGGGAAAAGAAACAAAAAAATAAAGAAAAATGGGGGAAAATTATTAGAAAGGAAGGAAAGAAATGAAAGGAAGAAAGAAAAAAAGGCAAAAACGGGAATAAATTTGAAATTACTTCATTTTTTCCTTCTCTTATTTACTTATTTTACCCTTTGTTCCCTTTTTCTCTCAGTTTTACTTTCTGACTTGTTTCTTTTTTTTCATGTTTCTTTTTTTCCGTTTTCTTTTCTTATTTATTTTCTTTTTAAAACAAATTTTGGTCACTTTGAGTGTGCGTTTTGTCTTTTTTCCATTGTGCTTTTAGCACTCGTTTTCGGTGGCACGACAAAATACTGCGACAGCTAGTGGGAAAAGTATACACACTGTCCATTTAACTTTCATAGTAAGGCGGTGGTCTCAAACTATCATCCCGGGGGCTGGAATTGGCCCACGAGCTGCGTGTTTAAAATTCCTGCTGTAGAGAGTATGTCACATACATATGTTAATGAGATGTTTCATGACATTGTGGGTAATTTGTGTCTTGAAGTGTCTGCTATGCTTGTCACTCAATGCTTATGCATGGAACATGGTCACTGATGCTTTGAAACTGAGGTTAAAATAAAACGATACCAGTTTAAAACCCATTTCCTTACTGTATTTATTGTTTTTACTTCAGTTTAATGGGATAATAAGTTGCTGTGTTGATAGTATGTAACTACTATGCTACTAAATAATGTAAAATGTGTTGTTCAGTGACATGCAGTCAGTGGAGGCAGTTGAGGCTATGCCTTAACCTGTCGTCATGGAAATGGAAAATTACGTTTACATTTAATGGTTATATTTATACACTGTTAATGTTCTTTCCAATTCAACTAAACATGTTTTGGGTTTTCTTTTTCAAACTGGCAGAATTTCCACCTGAATTTCACTATGAATATTGTTATTACAATTAGTAAGTAACGTTTTACTATGCTGAGCATCTGCAGAGTGAGGCATGTAATTCCCTAGCCTCTTGGCAGTGATTCTTGCCTATAGGCTTATCAGACGAACTGCATGATTCAGTGTGGAGCAAGACACACCTGACCCCAATCGCCACACAACTGTCCCTAACTAGCCCAAGACTTTAATTGACTGCTCAGACAGCCCACTGCGTTGGGTCATCGCATTCCATTTCAGTCTTTGTTTCTGATGTGGATATGATCAGGTTTGTTTTTTTTGGGACGTGTTTTTTGTTTGGTGACCCATTGTTTGTTTGTTACTTTGTTCCTGGTTATGTGATGAAATAGAAGCCTTCTTTTGAGCATGCCATCCTCAGTTCTTGCTTTGGTCAAGCCAAAGAGTGTAACAGGACTTGTGTAAAGCTAGGATTTGGGTAATTTTCCACTTTCTTTTGTTTTGTTTTTGTCATTGCTCGCGGCTGTGTGTGTGTATATATATACATATATATATTTAGTACCTCCTAGTGATACAAAAAGCTTCATTCAGTATAAAAAAAACATTGATTTGAATACTAGGCAAAAATACCTGAGCTGTCATACCAATGTTATTTTTTTGGAGAGAATCTTAGGTTGTAAAATTTGTATTTCTTTCCATGGTGGAATCCCTTCCTGGGAGCCGTTGCCATGTCTGTCTGCCATTTTGCTTCGACGATGTGCTCATTGGCACTGGTTTCCGTTTGCATCAGACAATACAGTGCCATCTAGGTGTCAAATAGTACACACTGGGGTTTGACTTTAGCATTGGTTAGCTTGTTAAACTAACTAGAGAAAAGTCTGTCCTCTTTCACTTCGAAGCATCCCATGCAGTCTATGTGTTTACTATATGTTTGGTGTGTTTTTTTGCATACACAAAAAAAGAAAAAAAAACAAAGTATCATTTTGGTGCCGGTTTATTGAAACAAAGTTGGTGGCATGCAGGGTCCGGGCGGGGACTGGGCTGGTACTCAGACCCTCCTGTCGTGGATCTCCAGCTTGATGATGGCATGGCCCTCGTTGGACATGCAGGCGGCCACATCCACTTCACGGCCGCGGTGCTCTATGCCAGAACCTTCTGCCTCGTGGCGCACGAAGTCTCCGGGTTTCTCCTTGGTTACCTTGGAGTTGTACATGAAGTCGTAGAGCTCGTGGTCTGTGGCCTTGGTCTTAGGGAAGACGCCGATGGCCATCCAGTTCTTGTAGAAATTGTAGTCGAATGGCACGGAGAACATGACGGCAACCATCTCGTTGCAGTGCTTCTTATGCATGTGGAAGAGCTCGTAGGTGAGCACGCCCACGGCGCCCGAGGCCGTGTTGTCGTCTTTGGTGAAGGAGCACACCTCGCCGCGGCCCAAACGCACAGTAGGCTGAGGGGGGCTATAGGGGAATCCGCTCTCCATATGGACCCTGCATGATTTTAGTAGACATTAGCTTGAACCTTTTCACACATTTTCCAAAGATTTTTCATACCTAGACCTAAGGGTTGGTGGATGTCTTGGGATTGATACCATCTTTCCATTTTAACTATCATTATAATAATGTTGGTACTGGGTCATAAGAATATACATTACTTTCAAATTTAATCTAATCGCGTTTACACTTTCTTTCCACCACTGACCTTGTTTTTAAAATATTGTGAAATGGAATGTGTTTTAGTTGTTAAGTTGATATTGTTATGCAGTGTCACAGTCCTGCAGTCAGATTCCCTTTTTCTCTCAGTTCAGTGCCAGTTTGTTGCCTCTTTTGTCCTGTCTTAAGCCTTTTTGTCACAGCCTTGTGGTTGTCCAATGTACTGAACCCTTGCCTCATTTCCTGACCACAAGTACCGCCTGCTTAACGTTTGGACTGTTGTCCTTGCTAAAGTGAGTTCTCCAGATCACCGACCCATTGCCTGCTTCTTTTTCTGGTGATTTTGATACAGGTGCCCTATTTTCTCATACCCTCAGAGTTCACATTGTAATAATTTAATGGAAAATAGAAACTTTTGGAACCTAATATATTTGTGCTGTGTTTATTTTTATTTGAAACTAACTCTAGAAGGTAGGGGTCTAATACAAGACATTTCCTAGCAATAAAAAAAGTATAGGTATTGATCAATACTACTCTGTATTTACTTGGATCAGATTGATACTGATATTATATATTATATATATTTTTTTAAAGCAGATAATAACTTATTTTTCATTGATTAGGGTTAGGGCTGTATCTTGTTTTTACTATTTTTTTACTTTGTGCTAAAAATTGTATTACTTTGTTATTATTAGGAGTGGATATTGAGTAATTACACACACACTCATATATATATATATATATATATATATATATATATATATATATATATATATATATATATATATATATATATATATATATATAAAATTTGTCGATTATGCGTTTTAAAGACACTGGTCAATGCAGAGGTGGGCAGCCTGGTCCTTGAGGGCTGCATGTCCTTGGAAGTTTCTCCCCTTTAACTGTGGGGATTCTAATCATTGGGATCATTAACATTCTTCTGCCAGCTTCCTGACAAGCTGATGTTTGCCATAACCGATATTTTGTGTCACCTGAGTTGACCAAGAGTAACCTCTAAAAACAGGAAGGACATGCAGCCTTCGACGACCTGGTTTCCCACCTCTAAGTTAAAGCATGTTTCTGGTGAAAGCAGATGGTGGCACTCACTTGGGGTTGGTCAAGCAGAAGCCAGAGGTCAGGTTGAGGACCTCAATGGTGCAGTTGCGGTTGGTGGTCAGGTGAAAGGCATGCGACTCGGCCGTTTCAGGCATTGTTGCCTAAAAAACAGCATCATTGTCATTGTCATAAACAACAACAATTATAAGTTTACTCACTTTGATCCGGTCGCTCGACAACGACAACTGGCTAAGATGATTCGAGGCTGCAGTCTACCAAAGCTGCCTGGCGTTGCGCACCGACTCAATCTCGGAGACACGCCTTGGCCCATGAGACGGGTTTTGCCACTCCCCTCCGCAGTCAAAGACAAAAAAGCAATCAACTCCTCGGACGGGTTAAGACTCAGGTCCAACCGGTTTATCTGAGTTCAATTCATCCATATACATGTTCCTATGTCCGTGTCCATGACCCCTGAAAGGTACATATCAAATGTTTGATGATGCTACAATGGGTTTTATTTTAGCATAATGTAACAGGGATTCTGGACTGCAGAGCCCACTTGATTAAATGCTGAATGCTTGAATTTACGAACGAATGTTGTTGTTGTATGAGGCTTTTCTTACATTTCAAACTGTGTGCGCAAACCAGGTGATTTCTGAACATGTAACCTTTCAATATGGCGATAATGAAGACGAGCACGTATTTAGAGCTGCGCCGAAAGAAAACGTGAATAATTGCACCTGTGCATAAAATGTGGGCCCTATATTTCAAGACAACAGCACCCGGGCAACCATACTTTGAGGAATAGTGCCGGATTTCAACATAGACGTTTCTTTTTGTGTTGTTGTCATTTGTGGTTGCCACAAATATGGACTAATTGGCATTTTCTCATTAACTTACTTTGAGGATTACTATCTGAATGAGTTTTTCGTCATCATTAATACCGGTATGTGTTTTATAGCTTTTTAGGATTCACGTGGATGCTTTTGGGAAGATGGGAACGCACTATTTAATGGGCTAATTATACAATAATACATTATAATTTAAAGCACCTTTCAGGGCACCCAAGGTCACTGTACACAGATTAAAAAAAATAACTATGGAACGAGAACAAAACAAATGACAATAAACACATAAATAAGACAAAGCAATTTGTAGAAGGCCGGAAGGGTAGGGAGGCAAGGTTATGGATGACTTGATACGCGCACAAAAGGACGTGATTCTTTAGTTGATCGGTAGCCTGAAGGACAGGGGTGGCGGGGTGGCCAGAGGGTTTAGGTGATAATGCAAGTAGTAGAGTTCTGGACCAGCTGGAGTTTATGGAGGGACTTTAGAGGTAAGCCGTAGAGGAGGGAATTGCAATAGTCAAGGCAGGAGGTGACACTATTAGTTTTTAATTATTTCATATCGTGAAAAATCACTCATTACACAAGCAATCCTGGCTACAAACACAATCTTGGAACAAATTAAGCTTGTATGAAGAGGTACCACTCTACTTTTACTTATTAAACTGTAAAACTGTTAAACTGTAAACGGAGCCTGTAAATAGAGTTTGTTTCTTTGATTTTATCTGCGTTGTTTTCAGTTCTGCCAGCTGTTGGCGTCAAATGCCAGTTTGCAACGCTGATGTTTCTTTTTATGTTGTTGTCATTGGTGGTTGCCACGGTAATAGACCAAATTGCATTAGCTTAATATCGTTTCTCGAGGATTAAAGGAAACTTCAGCGACCTTACATTGATGCTGATGATACGGAAAGAGAAGTGCAGCATTTGTGATAGATAACTTCCACTGCTGGCCTATATGGATGTATAAATTAAGGACTTGATATGTGGGGGGAAAGTTGAAGTATTGTGAGTATGTTGTACATATTGCATAAACTTCTAACAAACCTCCCATTTTGCTCCTGTTATAAATTATGCAAATAATGTTGGAAAAACATGGACTTATTGCTCTCATCGGGCATCATAAATGCTTTCATATGCCACTGCGGCATCTGTATTGTGAAAAAGAGCAGCTCCCCGTTTACCTCTGTGCTGGCACAAATAAAAAAGTGTATTAAAAGAAGCAGTTTTTAAAATTCTCCAAAAAGAGTGTCTTTTGGGCTGGAGTTTTCAGCATTTATTGTGTAATTATTATGTAATATCAGCAATTGGGGAAAACAGCAATGTTGCTCACAGATATTTGTCAACCCCAAAAATCGAATTCCAAATGTGTCGCGGTTGTATCAATCTATATAAAATGTAAGTCTATGCTTTTACTAGCCACATACTATACTCAGCAATGGAGCTCACTTTTGAAGAATAGTGGAAACAAAAACCGTTATTTGTTGAATTTGATGGCTCACATTAATGAAATAATAATTTATTTAATGTCAAAAGTTTATTGCAGAAACATTTTTTTGGCGAAATAGTGTCTCTTGCTTTGCCCTTGTAGTTGAATATACACAATGCCATTGCTCCAGAAATTTGACTTCTGATTACAGTCAAACAATTGCCTGCAAACAAAGGTAGCTATTATAAGTAGTACGGTACTTTTTCTGTTTGGTGGGTATTTAGGATAGAATAAACTTAACTAGGTAGTATTGTTGGGCCAAACAGTAAAGCAACAGCTACCATTGTTGTATAGCTTCTAGGTGTGTCTCATCCAGGGAGTGTAACTCTGGTCTTATTGTTTCGGGGCGGGCACTTTACCACTCTTCAACCGAGCTGCAAAATTTGTTTGGATTCACACTTGTTAAAGCGTTGATTCACAAATGCAAATTCACTGGTAGAACAATCTCTTTCATCATCTGCATTAAGTAAAATAGTACATGTTGTCCAAGAAAATTTCCCCCAACCAGAAGGCCATTAACTCAGTTGGTCCCATAACGTATACAAATGTTTTTTTGTTTTATTTTAACAAACTATTATAAAGGGTTTGGTCCAGCTCATCAGTAAGTATAACGCCTCTGGGAATTATTTTATTATGATAGATTACCATTAAATGGCAGCAGTGGCTTTGATGTCCACACATTGTTTCATGTTGATTATGTCTATATATTGCAACCTCTATTGCAGCCTGGTTATCCTGAAAGGAGGATTACCTCATGTGCAGTCCCCTCTCAAGGTTTCTTCTTTTTCTTCATGCTGAGGTTTTGAGTTTTTTATTGCCCTCATGTAGGTTTTAGATCAGGGGATAGTGTAATAATAGTCTGTAGTTTGTGCGGCCATTTGAGACTTCTCGTGATTAAGGGCTATACAAATAAACATGACTTGATTTAACATCAAGGAATCCCCCACTTCTTAGTCTTGCTTCCTGTATCAAGCAATTTAAGTGTGTAGGCGGGCCCGTACGGCGAGCAAAGGTGTAGTGAAGCAGTGTGGTCAGAGCAGTGAAGATATAAGCTAAAATACAGACAGTTAACACTTCAAGCTTTTTTTAAAAAAAAAAAAAAAACAGATTACAAAGTCCCTTTGTCATCGTCCGGGCAGAGAGCGATGGAGTTTTGTGCACATCGCAGAAATGCGATTGCCATGGTGACCAGAATCATGTCACCCAAAATATCGCTGAAAAGTACTAGCAAAGTTCATGCATCAATCATGCATAAGTTCAGTGGAGTAAAAGTTTAAGGAAACCATTGTTTGGATCAGGGGTCTCAAACATAGTGCCCGTGGGTACCATGGTGCCCCCTAAGGACACCTGAGTTGCCCACAGACCTGTTCTGAAAAAAGCTCCCCGGTGCTGAGTTATTATGATTTTCTGGTCAGATGCTAGTCTTACTGGTTCACTATTTAACCCTACTTCCCATTATTAAACCGGTAGTAACATAGTAATTACTTATTCACAACATGATAAGGTATTTTAGAAATGCATATCAAAGTGAGTGACCTTTGCGTTAATTAGTAAGAAGCCCTCAGTTTGAATAAGGTTGTGGAGACCTGGTTTAGATATTGGAGGTATCACAAATGTTAGTGTGCAGCCCCACAGTGCAAAGGTCCGGGGTACAATTCCTGCTGCTGCAGCCTCCATGTGTAGTTTGCATGTTCTTCCCGTGCCTGCTTAGGTTTCCTCCAGGCACTCCAGTTTCCTCCTATATTCCAAAGACATGTATGTCAGGTTGATTGGCTGGTCCAAATTGTCCCTAGGTGTGAGTGAGCGAGTGAGATGTCGGTCACTGTGTGCCCTGCGACTTGCTGGCAACCAGTTCAGGGAGTCTCCTCCCCACTGCCGAAGATAGCTGGGACAGGCTCCAGCACCCCCTCGACCCTAGTGAGGCTAAGCGGTGCTGAAAATGGATGGATGAACGGATGGATGGATGGATACATGGATTGATGAATGGTGTCACAAACGCAAAAAAAAAAAAAAAAAAAAAAGAATCACCAAAGTGAAAATTCTGCTTGATATGCACCCTTAAAAAAGCCGTTTTTCTCAGAAGTTTTCTTGGAAACGAGTAGTTACAAGAAAATTAGTAATTTTGAACGGTTGTTAAATTGACAATGGTAGAAACTAGAAACATACTTTTTTTTGGTTGTTATGTGAGCTTAATTTTGGTATGTCCTATTCCTATATGGGTAGATATCAAAGTTTGCTGTATGCCTTCAAAAATGAGTCTAAATGGCAAAAATTGGCTGCCACCGACTCTTCCCATTTCAAAGAAACGGCTCGTATTGAATGAGGTAAAACTAATCAATATATATATATTTTTTAAATCGGTTATTTTAATGTAACTTATGATTTTCCCACCGGCTTATTTGTTTAATTACATTTTATTTTAATTTGTATTGTTGGTATGTTCCTAATGTAAACGCAAGATTGTTTATCTGCGTTTTGTTCAATAAACCACGGAAAGGACAACGCTGCTTCCTACTGGTCAATGTCAGGTACTTGCTCTAATTTAAAGTTTGATCTGAAAGAAAATGTTTTCCAAATCGTCATTCCTTTTTTACAATTAGGATTTAATTAATATATGAATACTGATTATCTCCCGCAACAAACGCAAAAAAAATACAATCATGAGTTCCGTTTTGTTTAATGTTACGTTTTTATTACAAGTCCATGTATGTCAACTTTTTTGACATTAAATGGCTGTAGACGTGGGACACAACCCGTCTAAATATTATTAAACAAACAAACAAATAACATGTGCTAGTTTATAACTGGAAGTGGCTAACATTGACCAATACGGAAACCTCATGCGATCGTGAGAGTGGTTTATTCACGCGCAAATACTACAAGATAAAATAGCCCTAGACTGAAATACTAGTCTAGAGTCAAGCTTCTTTTTGTGTGTTGGGGGCAGGGAGGTGGTCAACGTAGATTTTCTTATTAATCCCATCACCTGGAACCTTCTGCATCTACCGGCCAGTTCAGAATGAAAGTTTCGTCATTAATGTCCTGTGGACTTTTGCACAATTTCAGTTGTTGATGTCAACTATGTGTTGTCTAGTGGTGTCCACTCAACATCCATTGCAGCCCGGTTCTCCAGGAAGGGGGATTACCTCACGTGTGGCCCCAAGGTTTATAATTTTTCCTCATGTTGGGTTTTTTAAGTTTTTTTCATTGCATTTATGAGGGTTGTTTTAACTACCTCAATTTCATGCTTGTGCAGCCCTATGAGGTTGTCTGTGATTAAGGACTATACAAATACATGTGACTTGGTTCACGGTTCCAGATCCTTTAACCGCCTGGGTCGTCGGGGGCACCAATGAGGATGCAGCTTTGGACAGCCTTCTCCACTGAAGATGGTTCTGGCTTGTTCTTGGGTCATGGAGAAGGTGGCACAATTCCTTAATGTTGTCGGCCCCGTTCTTTTTCGGTCTTTCTCTCTTACTAGCCCTCTGGACTGGACTGGACTGGAGAATTATCTTGGTCAGTCCTGATAATCTTGCGACGTGACCATACTACTGAAGTTTCCGTCTGTGCACATTTGACAACAGTTCTTTCTAAGGTCCAATGTGCCCTCTGATGGTGTTGCGCACCATTTCGTTTGTAGGTGATGCATAGACGTTTTCTATTGCATCACATTCCATGGCCTGGATTTCCAATTTTGCTGTGAAAGTCCATGTCTCACAAGCGTAGAGGAAGATGGAAGTGACCAGCACTCGCATGAGTCTGATCTTTGACTTTACTGCTATGTTAATGTCCCCTCCAGATGGGTTTAAGTCTGGTAAGTGCGGCTGTTGTTAGTGCTATCCTGTCCATGATTTATGAATCTGCTTCCTCTTCTGATATAACATCTCCAAGATATTTTAATTTGATGACAGTTTCTAGCTCTTTGTGGTTGATGGTGCGGTTTGTGGTGATACCTTGAGGGTTGTTGGTCATTAATTTTGTACCTATGTTGTATTTAATATGTTCACATGTTACTTGACTTGACATAAATGGGAACGGGCCTGAGTCACGGCCAAGGATTGATTCTCTGACCTCCAAGTTTTAGGGCAAACATTTCAACTTCCGGACACCAAGCAGCTTTCTTAGAAGTATGTTGCAACATGCAACAAGCAAAAAAGCTTGTGTGTCCATCATTATTTTGGTTGCATCCATGGAGTAGCGCAGGTTAATTTTTTTAGGTGTATATAGGTATGAACGTTTTGTTGTCAGACATGTGTCCTACTCAAAGGGGCAAAGGGCTTTGACCGCCTAGCTAAACGCAAAAGCGTATTCTTCTTGTCCCTTTGGCTCATGTGAAGGGTGGGCGGGGAGTAGTTGGATGATGCGATACCCATGGGGATATTTTTCGATCTACACTTAAACTTTTACCCATGGGCATAACCTGCCTGTTCCTGGGGGTGCTCAAGCATCCCCAAATTCAACCCAAGCACCCCTAAAATCATGTCATTTTAAAAACTCTTTTCCATAATGAAGCACCGGATCGGCTTAAATATTATAAAAATGGCTAGATTAGAGGAAAACAAGGAAAACAAAACAAACATGTGAACAACACAGCGTCAGAAATACTCCACTGCCTTGAAATGGCTGAGTCCATTTGATTCCCAGCACTGCTCTGGAGCTAAGTTCCGGGTGAAACTGGGCCAAATCAGGTTTTCCAAAGGAAAAGCTCCGATTTTTTCTCAAATACATTTTAAATTTGCAACAACAAAAATCCAAAGAAAAACAAATAAGAATTATTGTGAAACTATAAATGAATTAATGTGAAAAGGTACAAATTAATATGTAATTTGTATAGGAATTACGCGCATTAAAAGGACAAAGTGTATTATTTGACCACTAGATGTTTCTGTATTGTGTAATGCAACCAAAAACTTGTTCAAGGAAGAAAACAAACTATGGAGACTTAAAGTGACAAATGCACAATTTACCTCCCATTTTCTTGCCAAGCCTTTTTGAGGTTTTTAGTTACCTGTAGCAGCAAGATTGCAAACAATCAGCTTATGTTATGTCAAATAAACGCGTAAGGACACTTTAGTAGTTCCGAATGGTACAGAGCTCCTTTAACAGGACCCATTCTTTTTATAAATAACAACTGAAGTTGAATGGGTTTTAATCTTTTATTATTTTGATGTTTAAAAACCCAAAAGTTCATTGAAAATGTGCTGTATGACTGATTTATTCAATCTTATAAATTGAAAATGGTGCTAAATTCTTGTCAATAAAAGTGTTGAAAAACAACATTTTATTCAACATAAATCTGTTTTTTCCTACTTGAAGTGTGTTGAAATGGGCATTGTAGAGGTACATGTTGGCCAAGGTAACATTTCTATGCCTGTGTGTCTCCACCCTGGCTGTCAGATGCCAGCATGCTGCCTAATCCATGCTCTGTAGTTGCGGACATTGGCGTAGACACCAGTCCGCCGCTGCCGAGCGCATCCCTCACCCCAGCTGACCACACCCACAGCCTGAAAACGTCCATCCACTTGGCAGGCCAGAGGACCACCCGAGTCGCCCTGATCACAACATGACAAAATTGTAAACTAAAAAATCTCCCTGTTGGGATTGTAAACAACTCTGTTCTCAACTTGAGCTCTCGGTCTCTATGCCCTAAAATCTAGGCACTTTTTTATTGTTGGTTACCTCACAAGCATCCTGTGTCCAGTCATCCCGGCCAGCGCACAACATGTTCATGGTGATCTTGTCCCCGTAGTAGTCAGTGCGGGAACACACACCAGGGTCCAGCAGGTTGACATGTGCCCGCCGCAAGGACTGTGAGTGGTACCACAAACCTTGCTTCTCCTTGCCGAAGCCAGCAATCTCACACGGGAGGCCTGCGGGATAGTCCTGGCCCTCCTCAGGCAGGCACACCCTGCGCACGCCCCGACTCTCTCTGGCACAGCGACCGTTTTGTTTGGGCTTCAGCTTTAGCAGGGCTAAGTCAGGTATAAGGGACTGTTTCCTAAACTGAGTGGACGGCTAGGTAGACTGTTGGTAAAAATGCTTACCGATGTCATTGTCGTAGTTTCCTTCTTGGTTGTTGAAATCTGGGTGAAGGATGATTTTGTCCACGCGGAACATCTGCTCGAGGGCATCACTCTGGTTGAGAACGCTCTTCCCGAGGCTCACTATAAAGCGCCGCTCGTTGACACGGGCTCTGCAGGATAAGTTTCTTTCATTTGGGTTCTAACAGAAAGTGACACAGCTGTTGTCCTACCCATCAGGGAAGCAGTGAGCAGCGGTGAGAACCCAGCAGGTGGCGATCAAGCTCCCCCCACAGCGGAAGACCTTCTCTTTGGATCTGCCGCGCCATAGAATAGCTGCCACCCACGGGTGCGTCTCCACCGGCGCCAAAGCCCCGCCCACGATCCGCATCTGCTTCCGCCACGAACGACGCCCGCATGATGCCATTGGTTCTGAGACAAGTAGAGATGTAGGAGTTGAATAAAAATACTTAATGTTCATGCTTCCAGAAAATTGAGTGAGGTGTGGACTTACTTAAGGTGGTTGTCTGTGGTGGTTGAGTGGATGTTGGCACTACAAAATATACATTTTCTCAACGATACTATGGACCTTTTTAGCAACAGGTGTGAGTGCAGAACTTACCTGTTGCTCTGGTGTACTCGCCATTGGTGGGCTGTGGCACTATGAATGGTTGGGCTATGGGTGCACAAGTGTTTTTACACCAAAATAATTTTCACAGACATTTGGAATTTCCAGTTACAAGTGTGCTTAAACAAAACACATACATAACTCAGAGAGACACTGAGGGATTTTACAATATTCCCATTGCAGCCGGTTATCCTTCCAAACGTTACACCAGGGACGACGCTTGAAGCGAATGTTTCTGTTGGTTCACAACACCAGTGATAATTTGATAACAAAGTAAGGATAATTTTAATCCTCTGAAGCAATCAAGAATGTATGTCTAGTTTGCTGCAGTGTCCTTCTGACCAGCAAGATATGGGTACCTGCAGAAGTTGTGTCTGCCAGCATGCACGTCCAAGGTCAGGTAGCGTTCCCTGCTGTCATCGTTCCAAGGCTCACAGCGATGACCGCTCTCAGACTTAGACTGGAACCCTCGGTAGTAAAGTCCGACGCCCTCATAGCAGTCTGAGACGATAGCTGAGAGGAGAAACTAAATTTCAGACAATGACAGTGTTTCTAAAGCCTAATCCAGTCCGTCTCAGGTCTGTGGCAGTTTAACTGCTTAGGCGTCAGCTTCTCCCTAACCATGCCTCGTAAACATTACTACCAGTTGGAAGCAACTGTGGACAGGTAGTAATCCAATTATTCATAAGGTGCTGCAGGGCAAAGGAAAAGCACAGACGCGCAGGAAAAGCACCGCACATATGCCAGACTGCATAATTTCTGGATGCAGTGTGTTTTAAGCATGAGAAAGAGCAACATGCAAGACAGTTTGGAAATTTGGCAAAGTTTGGACAGAAGGAGGTATTGTGTCTATTGTGGACAACATATATCCAACCCAATTTGGTTTTCAATTTAGAATTGTTTTAGCTTAGTGTTTGTTTGTTAGTTTATTCAACCAATAATCTTCACATAAAAATCATCAGAAATTGTCTCGTTGTCTCGCCTCAGTGAGAATTTTAAAATTTAACAACATTCAACATTTATAATATAAAACGAAAAACAGAAATTACAATTTACAATTATTAAAGATTCGGACAGCACTCGGGTAAAAACTGTTTGTAAACCTTTTAGTACCCTTGAATGACTTCAAGCGTCTACCGCTCCGTAACTGATGAAAATGATCATTACCAGGATGACTCTCATCCTTAAGAATATTTGAGGTATTTTTCAAAACTCTATCATTGTTTATAGATTCCAGGGATGGCAGACCGGTGCCCACAATCTTTTCCGCCGTGCGGATTACAGAATTGAACTTCGACAGATCTTTCTTTGTGATTCGACCAACCCAAACAATAATAGAATTTGCTAAAACACTTTCAATAATCGCACGATAAAAATTTACTAGGACTTAGTGGTCGAGACAATTGCTTTCCATTCTGTCCTCAAGTCCTTTTGACATCGGCAAATGTCTAAAGGTGAAGACCAAAAGAGCAAAAATAAACGTAAGACTTGGATGTTGTTGTCGTTTGTTGTGTTGTCACCTCTTTCACAGAAGGTTCCCTCAAAACCGTCCAGACACATGCAGAACATGTGTGTGCCCGTCACCAGACTAGGGACAGACGTTCCTCCATTTCGGCAGATTCCTGTTCATGGATTACAGCACATAGTTAATTTGAATAATGAAGGCTTTCCTGTCCCCATCCACTTTGTAGCAACCTGGGACATTCCCAGACAGATAGACAGTCTCTCCAGCTGTCATGGCCAGCATGGTCGCCGTGGCGACCGGCTGGCCACGCCCCCTGGGCACCAGCTGAAGCAGATCAGCTAATTGCGTGTGTGCTACTTAAGGCTGGGTTGTGGGTTTTGCGGGTGCTGGCTCATTACACATTTTCCCTTCTGTTATGCCCTGTCCTGTCTAGTTTGAGTCGGAGGAAACCTGTACTTGCCCATTCTGAGTGTAAGAATGTTTTTGTTCTGTTTTGTCCCGGCGTTTTCGACCACTTTTATTTTGTTAAATAAAAGTTTTGATCGTCACCGCAATTGAGTTCTCTCTTCCTGCCTCCTGCCTCCGTTCTGGTCCGGTCCACCCTCGTGACACCAGCAAGTCTTGGGTTGTCTTTGTGTTCTCGTTTCGGCTCGGGATTTTATACCTGTGGGCCAGGTTGGGTCACGAGTTTTTAGATCCGGTCGTACCTTAGTTCTCTTTTAAGGGCACGTGTCCTGAACATTTCTCCAGGAGGCATCTGGACCAGATACCCACTGTTACCCCTACTGTATGAGAGAGCAATAAGAGAGCAAAGGAACCCTATCCGACTGAAAATCACTCGCAAAACCTTTCAGTAAGTTGTTGTTATTGTCTTAAAGAGTAGACGAACTGAAGGTTTGACCGGGAAAATTCCCGAGTTGTTTTTCTTGCTACCTTACAAAATGTTTATTTTAATTAGGGAATACATGATTCAGTAAGTTCTTGAATGCTTTAAGTTCAAACAAATTTCACTCTTCTGCTGATGAGCAGCAGACATATCTTGGTCTTGACCTCTCAACCAAATGCCATGGAATCAGAGCATTTTCAATGAAAGACTTGAACTGGTATTTTGGTCCATTGGTCATCTGGGGAACAAACGCTTACTCAAAAAACAATGTTTGGAAAAAACTACTTTTTTGGGGTATAGGACAGATCCAGGCAACCCAGTCCTCAAGGGTCGCATGTCCTGCATGTTGATGAAGGTTTTTCAGCAGGAGTGTTAACGACCTCCTTAATGCTTGCTTATGAGCTGATAATTTGTATTACCTCAGTTAAAAAAAGAGAAACCTTCAAAAACATGCAGGACGTGAGACCCTCGAGAAATTGTGTTGCACACCTTTAGTAGAGGATTGACTGAACTGAAAATCATGTGTAGGAGTGGAATCTAAAACCCACGCACTCAAACAGGATAAAATCGTTCCGCTAAAAAAATAAACGATCTTTGAATCATAATCTGACAGGACAAGGTTTGTATCCAGTCGTGTTTTATAAATTACACAGGTCGTTGAAGGACAGTATATTACCGCCCATTGCCCATTTTGACGTTGGACATGTTGACATGGTGCTCTTGTGGTAAGTAAAACAAAATGAATATATGGCTGAAGTTAAAAAACTTCTTTGTATAGAAGATTCTTCAAGCTAAACCCAATATGTAGCCTTTGTGACACGTAACAAACCTCAGACCACCACCAACTATTTACTGGACAGTTCCATAGAGCCCCAAGACAGTCCATGGCTTCCAATCCATGGCTGAGTGTCTTGGTGTGTATACTAGACCTTGAAGTGTTTGGTGTTGTCACCTATTTCGCAGAAGGTTCCTTCAAAACCGTCCACACATATGCAGAACATGTGTTTTCCCGTCGCCAGACTAGGGACGGACGTTCCTCCATTTTGGCAGATTCCTGTTTATGGATCATAGCACATTAGATGCAACCCGTGGGGCTCATACCTGCTCAAACGCGTCCCGACTTGAGGCCGACCCACCTGAACTCCACGACGATGAAAAAACTGTCTGCCGTTGCGGTCGTTTTTTCCAAAGGGACTGATTTTGAGGGTAGGACAAAAAGCAAATGTTATTAAAAATCTGGACAACCAGCGACCAGAGGACCGACCCAAGCTGCTTACGCTGGTGCCACCTATGGACGAGGAGCAAGACGTCTGCGCCAAAAGGACTAACGCCACAGCTCGCAGCATCGTTTCTTCCATATCCAAGGATCGTGTGGGTGGGGAAATGAGAAGGGGGCCTCCCAGGAAGTTGAAAAACACACTCAAAGACACAAAGACATAAATGTTTGTTAGTAGACCATAATGTACCTCTCAACCCTGACTGACTAAAATGTGCAAATATAAAGCTAAAGAAAATCTAATTTCTAACCCCAAATAGTTTTTTTATTGAAAATAGAAGCTTCCCCTCTTGAAAAGGTTTAAAGGTTTATAATTTTGGTGACTTTGAGTGTCTGTAGGTTTTATTGTTTGTTGTGCTTTGTAGCACTCATTTTTGGTTGCACTACTCCAATATTTACCATATTTTAATGTTTTTCACCTTTAAAAGAGTAAGTCCCTGGTGAGACTCAAATGTGCATTAGTCTAGGGTATGCATGTTTTGTGTCCCTTAAGGGCTTTTCTCATTCTTTGCGCACGCACACACACACACAGTGTCCCCAAAACTTGTTTGTAAGGAAATACTGGAGATTAGAGCCATTGCTGTCCTTGTTTTCAGGTAGCTCCCTAAGAACAACTGAGTAGCCCGCGTACAAGTTCTGAAAATAACTCATTGTCATTTTCTAGTTAATTTGATTTATAACTGAAATTATGTTTTTGTTGTTGACTTACATTTTAATAATTAACCTGGTGATAACATAGTAACAAAATAATAATAATAAATTGTTATAATGAATGTATATCAAAGGGGTAGCCTAGTCATGCCAATCAATAACAAAAGCTAGCTCTCAGCTTCAAAAAGGCTGGTGACCCTTTCTCTACACAATAAAGCGACATCAAGTGGTCAAATGATACACACTATACCATCCAAATTTGTGTCAACAATTTTACATTGTACAAACTCAACATTTATTTGAGATAACATGAGCCTCACTTAAAGGAAAATGATATAATTGTCTGCCATCTTGCTGCTATGGGTCCCCCAAAACCTTAAAAAGGCTGGGGTAAAAAAGAGAAGTAAAATTGTGTGTGTTTTGGTCATTTTGAGTCTCTGTTTATTGTATTCTTCCTTCGTTTTCAGTTGCGCTACCCGATACAGCAAGCTCTTGTGGTTAAATAATACACACTGTCCCTTTAAAAGCTCGGTTGATTGAATTTGCAATCTGCGGAAAACACTAATCATTAAACAAAATATACAGTGCTCAGTGAAATTATTGCCCCCCAATAACTATTAGTCATTTTGCCACATTTCAGGCTTCAAAGATCAAAAGTTCTATTTTCTAAGAATCAACACGAGAGACAAGATTGTTAAGTGGATCCAAATTATTTCAAGGGCTTTCTCCTTGACATTCTTCCACAATGGACATTGTCCCACCTCAGCTGTGTATGCCTGCAGGTCACCCAGTGTGATCATGTGTCTCTTGGTTGCTTCTCTGATTAGTTTTCTCATTATTTGGGCCAAAGGTTTAGCAGGACAGCCAGGTATTGGTAGGTTTGGAGTGATTTTATGCTTCCTTTCTTGAGATATTGTTGCCATCACAGAAAACTGGAAGATTTGTAAAGATGGAAAAATCTTCTTATATCCAATTCCTGCTTGGAACTTTTACTTTACTTTTTAAACATTATTCAATATGTGCCTAGTGTGTTCTTTGGTCTTCACAATGGTGTCTGTTCTGTAGCATCTCATTTCACAGACCCCTGAGTCCATCACAGAGCAGTTGCAGGATAATGAAATGAAATGATCTGCATTTATATAGCGCTTTTCAAGTCATTGAAGACTTCCCAAAGCGCTTTACAATGTGCTTCACATTTTGCCCATTCACACACACAGTCACACACCAATAGCGGCCGTGCAGCCATGCAAGGCGCCAACCTGCTTATTGGGGGCATTAGGGATTCAGAGTCTTACCCAAGGACACTTCGATATGTAAAACGGAGGAGCCGGGATTCGAACTGCGATCTCATGATCCTGAGCTGCTGCTGCATTTTCATTGTTAGTCATTAAGGTCGACATTGTAACATTCAGAAGTCATTTGGCCGAGCTGACTGGTCAAGTTGGCCGAGCTGAAAGAACAGGGGGGCAATATTTTTGCAACACCTTGTTTTCAGTTTTTCGTTATAAAAATAATATGAAATATTGAATTTGTGTGGTTGGTCCTTTTAATATTACATCCTACACAGTTTTTTTCCAACAAAGATTGAAAAAACAGTAATGTCTGTTTTTACCAATTGCATTAAACTAGGATTACAAGATACTTGTGATTCTGAATTTTTTCATCTTTAGCTGAGGAATTTTGGCTTCATTGTGCCGTGTCTTAAAAAACAGATGGGGAAAAAAATATACAAATTCGATCCCGGAAGCTTACACCTGAGATCCTGCTCCTGGCAAGTGATGCCTTCATAGACAGTCAGAATTCAGACCGTCCACATTTGACACATAATAAACACCAAAGTTGATACATGTGACTTTTTTTTGGTCACTTAGAATATTTTATGTTTTTATATTTATTAAGAATTTTTTGAGTCCAATTTAAAGTATAGAAGAAAATAAGTACGTTCCTTTAAATAAATTGACTTAAGTGATTCCAATTACGGTGACCTCAAATTGTGTGGGCAATTCCCTGCAGTTTGTACGAAAAAACTTCAAAATCCCCAGTCACAATGAGGATAAGCGATTCGGTTTAGCTAAAAAAGTAGGGGGAAAAAACACATCAGGTAACGTCAACAATTTTTGTCCGGGCAAACCCTGAACGCCTCCTCATCACCGGTCTGGACTGTCTGTCAGTTGTTAAACGTGCGAGATTCTAGTTCGCGAACTGGAATCGATAGCGCCTTGAAATGGGAAGCGGCGACAGTAAACTTCACTTCAGAAAAGCTGTTATCCAGCTGACCAGCACAACGCAGGTCAGAAAAACACGCATCGGAACCGGAATAGTTTCAGTTAGAGTCGTGGGTTGCAAACAGCTGTCAAATCATGACGCGCGAAGCTGCACATTTTTTGCTTGCGAGACTTAAAAAAAACTTGTGATCAACTAGCAATTGTGAGAAAAGCCAGTTGACTACAAGTATATTTTACTGACAGACTTGCAAGTTGGGCAACTGTATGTTTCTTGACGGAAGCACTTGACACGTAACGTGACTACAGGGTCCGTACGGGTGCTTGAAATCTTTTAAAATTCCTACATTTTAATGATGTATTTTCAAGGATTGAAAACTGCTTGAACTATGATTGAAGTGGTTGTAGTTGCTTGAAATTGTTGCCATGTTCTTATAACCAGTCTGCCGACTGATGACACCAACCCTACTCTCTGGTGGTTTGCTTTGCAATTGCATTTCTTCCTTCATGATTAAAGGAGGTGTGTGTGAGAGTAGGTATAGTGTGTGAGGGTGGGTTTCACATAAATCAGCTGATGTTTGCAGATGACAATGCTTTGGTGGCTGACTCTGCAGAAGGACTGAGTGTTTTGGTTGTGGAGTTTGATAGTGTCTAAGAGAAGGAAGCTTAAGGTGAATGCTGATAAAGGCTTGCATGGCACAGCAACTTACCCCTTGTTGGGCTATGTCAGATTGGGAAGAGCGAATTGTAGTGAATGTTTGGTAAACGTGTTTTTTACTCTAACAACTTTCCCTTAGGGGGATATTGCTTCGGTATATTGATTGATAATTAATGGCAGCAGTCATTAGTTTGTCTGGCATTGTCCAATGAAGCATCGTCATGCTACACCTAAACAAGGCATTGATGCTAGGTCCTTAGCTTGGCCTTCCAAGCCAGGACCTTAACTTGGCTTTTATTGCTAGGACCTTAATTTGGCAACGGCATCTACTTCACGGCCAGAAACTTCTGGCCGTAGCAAGGCTTTGATGCCAGGTCCTTAGCTTGGCCTTGAAGCTAGGTCCTTAGCTTGGCCTTGCTTTGATGCTAGGTCCTTAGCTTGGCCTTTGATTTTTGCATTCCGGAGATGGAATAAGAGCTTGCTCTGTCCACTCCACGCATCGGCCCGGTATTGCAGTACCTCCGGGAACGGTGCATTCGCAATGATCGCAGCAAGGCTTTTGGGCTAGGACCTTAGCTTGGCCTTTTGGCTGAGAGTAAGTGTCCCGGCTCCTAGGCTTTGTAGCGTATTATGAACTGACCGATAACGGATAATGGATAATGAATAACGAAGATAGATCAATAACCCTTTAAAAAAAAACACACCTAAACAAGGTACTATGAAATGTGTATCAGTGCAAGGATAATGTGTAAATTATGGACATTTAATATGGACGATGCAAAAATAAGATCACGTTTCTCAGTGGTAAATTGTATTGGGATCTTACTGCAACTGAAAATGTAAGCTACCCAACAGTTATATGGGAGGAGATTTGTCTCTAAAATATTTGTACACATATTGATATACTGTATTTGCAATTTACCCAAGCTCCCCAAAACATATGTCTTGATAAAGAAACATGCAAGGTTAAAAATTCTAAATATAAAAACACAATTATGTTTCAAGATCTGCAAAATACACCGGGATCATACCGGACTTCTTCTTTTAATGGTACTGGAGAAATTGAAAAAGGTCTTTGAAAGTTGTTAAATAGGGCTTGAATTTGGCCATGAAAAAGGTATATGAACCCTTTGGCTAGAATGTCCCTGTCAGTCATTTTCAAATTGGACTTTTGTGTTTATTTTATGTTGCACTTGTCGGCTACCTGTAAAATTTCTGACGGCCTTCAGCACCCCCACAACCCTACTTAGGATAAGCGGTGCAGATTATGTATGGAGTCATATCTTTGTTGATAAAAATTGCATTTTTTTCGCTTTCCGTATTGGAAAACAAACACATTTTTTGCCAAATCTTTGTCTACATTAACTTTGTATTCAACAATTCAAATGTATAAACACACTCTAAAGCATGCAAAATATGAAAAAATAGAACATGTTTTGGCATAAAATCGCTCTTTATTCAGGGCTAAAAAAGAATGTTTCACATAGGGCCAAAACGCCAACCCGAGCTCCCAAAAAGATGGGAAAACAATGACATGTACGTGCATGATTTCAGCCAGAAGATGGCATGAACACCCCCTTCTAAGAATATTTGTGTCATGTTTATCCTCATACAGTAACCATATCATTTTCCATTTTTAAACATTTTTTAAAAAGTGTCAGAGAGCCACTAGGAAGCGCCAAAGTGCTGTTTGCGGATCCAGAGCCGCTTTTTGAACATTATTGTTGGTGTTGTGTCACAGGTGGATGTAGTAATGTTAGAACAAATAGTGAGCAGCCAAAATGCAGCTAACTGGTTAAAATTACACACAGGGGGCTAACTGGGGCTACCTGGGACGGTTGATAAAAGGCGGCTTCAGCCTCGGCAGAAAACCGCGTGGCTGGTCGACAAAGGCACGCAGCAAGCAGCCATGCTAATGTAGAACCAACAACGAAAAACTGCAATGACAACAAACACCAAAAGACCAATGGACACGGCAGGCTAGGCGGTTAGCCGGCCAAAGAACTCTGCGCAGTAAGTGGGGGTTAAGCTGCAGCAAACAAAACAAGAAGCCTTCGGCAGTCCTGAAAATAACAGGGAACCGAGAGACTCGCGCCTAAAAAGATAAAACACAATTGCACCCCTAAAAGAAGGAGAAGTCAAATAAGGAACATACACTGTAATAGCGGCAGGTTAACTAACCTTAAGCAGCTTTTTGAAGCAAGTAACTCTGACAAAATAGTCACAAGGCCCTTAGCACCAGGTTAAGTAAAGTTCTAATGCAATTGCTGTTCACTGCAATCACCGTCTGTTTTGGGGCTGCCTTATATGTTGTGTTAATGGAATTCACCATTTTAAAAGTCTTGTGTTCATTCGATGACATCGCAGCTCTAGAGGATATAAGCCAAATGGTCAACTTTGAGACTAAATATTCCCCGTGTTGGAATATTTTGCAACATGCAAGCACGATTAACAGACCGAAAAAGAACTGGGCTGACAACATTAAGGAATGGACTGGACCAAAACAGGCCAGGATTTGTCATCAGTGGAGAAGGCTGTCCAGAGTTGCGTCCTCATTGGTGCCCCGACGACCCATGGGGTTAAGTGAGCCGTGAACCATGAATCTGCGTGATTGTAGGGGGTAACACTACACGCTCTGTGATTAAATCAAAGCAAAATATTTCAGAATACCTTTAAACCAATTAGAGGAATTGAAACTTCGTGTTGAGGAAGAGATTTTTATTCCCTACCCCCCAAAAAAAGAAAAACTAGAGTTGTCTGATACTATGTTATACCAGTTCTATATTGATACCTAAACCTCGATTAGCCATTGATACCAATACCAGGTAATGATACTATAACAACCGTTGCTATTGTTGTAAAATAGTCCAAAATAGTCCCAAACAGCAACGAAACCTTGAGCCTGTAAAACTGGCCGGAATATTGTTGAGAAAATTATATTTAATTTTAATTATAGTTTACTTGACAAAATTCAGGAGAGAAGACATCAATTAATGTTGAACTTGCAAAATGAACAGTCAAGTCACATTTATATGTGTAGCTCTTAATCTCAAGATGTCTCAAAGGACTGCACAGGTTACAATTACACCATCCCTTGATGTTAAACCAACATGCGGGCAAGGAAAAACTCAAAACCTCAACATTAAGAAAGTAAGAAACCTTGAGAAGGGGCTTCACAAGTGGGTGAAAACCACTTCAGATAAGAAATGGCCCTAAAGGTCCTCTCTTTGAGCCCTATCTTTTGGTTACATAAGCAGATCCAACCTAAAGGGCATGGGAACCAAAGAACAGTAACATTATTGGCCTATAGTGACAATGATGCAAACAGTGCATAATAGTCCAAAGAACAGTGCGCAATAATAGTCAAAATAACTAAATGGCATCCTATGCAATCTCCCTTGCAGGTGTTCAACATTAAAAACAGAACAAACATATGATTATAAAAAAAGAATGATTTTGACATTAAACTTTCCCTCAACTGTTATTTTCCTGATCTGTGACTGCACTCTGCTCAACCAGCAAATACGAAAATGTGGCCCCTGACTGAAATGAGTTTGACACAACCCATCTAGAGCCATCGTCTAACTTTCCAAGTTTATGTGTTTGTGCACAGCCCGTGGAAGCGTCTGACGATGTTTTCTGGGAGCAGTTTTGGTTTGAGCCATCAATGTCAATCCAGGATGTCTTCGCCTTAGTTCCGGCGGCCGAGATCCGAGCTCTGAGGGAGGAGTCACCGTCAAACCTGGCAACCTTGTGCTACAAGGTGTGTGCAGATTTAAGTTTGAAAATCCCAATACAGTAATGCCTCTTTATACGAGCACCTCTAAATACATGAATTTCATATGCAATCTTGCTCGCTATATACGAACAAAAAAATCAAATTTACAAGCAATCTCGGAGCCTGCTACTTGAGACGGCTCTAGACCGTTGATCGCTTGTGACGGCTCACTGCCAGCATCAGCTTGTCCAGTTTGTGCATGCAAACTACTGCAGGCAAAAACAAAGTGCAGTGGATTTTTGTGTGTGTGTAAATTCATTTAAAGTTAGAGTAACTTTAATTTTAGGTGTACAGTATCACGTACCATCAACAGTCTCTCAATCTTGTTCCTGTCAACTTTTGCCAATTGCTTCCCTTAATAATGATTGCAAATGCTCCTATTAAGTGATGATGAACCATACACACACAATGCGGCACCTATTTACTCACAGCAATATTATTATAAATCTATAATGACATCGTTGTCTGCTACCAGTGACCAAGATGATTAGAGCCAAAATGGGCAAGACAAGATCAATATTTATATATGTATATATATGTATATATATATATATATATATATATATACACACACACAGTGTTCATTTTACCTCTGAAAAGTGATGGGTCCCGGGGACTCGCATGCTCAAAAATCTATGGGTCCCAACAGAGATCTGTGGGTCCCAAAAATTTAGTGTTATTGAGGTTGAAATTGTAAATCGGTGACAAATATATATAATAAAAATCTATATATTCATTCAGTTTTAAACATCAAATCATTAATTCATTTTCTGCATCAAATTATTGTTGGTAATATACCGATTAAAGGGATGACCACAAACCTGTCTTTTTTTCATTTTCTCCTTTTATACTTCCTTTTTTTCTTAAATTCTTTATACAACATAATAATTCGTAATATAATGCATCAAAGCAAGTGAGCCGTTTGAAAGCCGACTCTCTTGAATGAGTTGAACCGAAAAAGCCAGTTCTCTAAAAAGAGACGGACTTTTCACTACACAACTCGAGATCGGCGTGCAGACGAAAACTTGAACCGTGAGACCAAAACAACATCTGCCGGATCTGCCTGACAAAAAGTTTGGAGTGCGGTAAATCTTTGTTTAAAAATAAGTAATCGGGTCATAATGACAATTTTTTGTCCGAAAAGTTGCGTCCTGGGGAGCACGTTGATTTGAGACTATGCGTCCCCTGCAAAGATGATGTGTCTAGGACGCAGGGACACGGGCAAATGAGAACACTGTGTGTATATATATATATATATATATATATATATATATATACTTTTTTTTATTTTATTTTTTTTTTTTTTTTTTATTGTATTTTCAGGTAAAATAATTGTTTTTTTGGCATTAACAAATTGAAATGATCAAAAACCATATCAAATATGGAGAACACGTATAAACAGGTAAGCGATATCTGTCACTCTCCCTCGCAAACGGCTCAGCTGCCATTCCCTTCCCTGCCCCTTTCTTTGCACCACACGCAAACCTTCATTAAAGCGACTGACTCCGGGGTAGGTGTCCATAATAAACTCACATTTTATTTTGTTAATTTCATCTTATTCATCTTATTGCTGTATTTTGTTTTATGTTTAATTACCGTTTGAATGTGTTTTTAGTGATCAGGAAGATGTGTTTTCTATTTAGGATGAACTGGGATGCTTTCAGGAGGCCAGGAACGCCCAATTAGATATTAAACGTTTCATATCGGGAAAATTCGGTAGTTACACGGGCAATTCGAGCTACAAGCACAATACTGGAACAAATTGAGCTCGCATGAGGAGGTACCACTGTAATCAAGTTTCGGACTGGTTGAGTACAAAGTCTGACATCACTTTCTGTGGCAGCTGGTGGAGAAGTTGTCACAGGCGGCGGGCACCCGGTGCCCGTCAGAACGCGAACGGATGACCGCATTAAACTGTGTGCGCTTGTTGACACGGGTACTTCCCTTCATTTTCGAAGACGCCGATTGGCGAGGCTTCTTGTGGGCCGGCCTGCCCCCCGCTCAACAGAATGTAAGCCCCTTTCTACCCTTTTTCTGTCTGTTATCTCTTACCAATGTTGAGTGTGTTACTGAGAAATAGTAATATGTTACATTTGCTTGTTAGTTCATTTGACAAGTAACTCAGTTACCACCCAGTTACTGAGAGCAAAAAGTAGCTCATTACTCTGAAAGTAAAGATCCAGTTACAAATTACCGTGTATACAGAAACCGACCCCTCTAATACTGCTTTAAAATAGCCACATAATAAAAATTATCTATTTATGTATGTACATGTATAATTACCTTTGGAAGCATTGAACTGTTTATATTCCTTAGCTTGTAAAATCTTGACAGCTTGCAAACAAACACTTAGCTGAGACACTCCATAACTGTTTTGTCTCTGGGCTTTAAACCACTCAAAGATCTCCTTCTCCATTTTTGGATGGTTTCAAATACTTTTGGTGTATTGCAAAGATAATTGTAGAAATAAACGGAAAAAATAGAGCACACTTTTACTGTAAATCATGTTTACCCCATTAAATGATTTTTTTTTGTTCCTGTATAAGCCACACACCCTCCCCACATGCAGCCTATCATGCGCATTAAAGCTGGCTCCCTGATTTCAGTATTTTATAGTTGTAAATTTGGCTTAGACCCAAGTCTAAACGTTAGGAAGAATATCTACATGAGGAGAAATTCAGCGTCTACGTACTCGGTGCTTGAGCCGGCACCACCATGACTGTATCAAGTTTTAGTATTTAGGTAGATATAAATACGCCCACCCATTCTACATTGTTGCTGGTGGATTGAGGGTTGTTTATGACAAAATAAATGTGGGATTGTTAAGCAGCCGAGGAGAACATAGCAATTTTTGGTCTGCATTTAATGGGTAACGCTTCATATGGTAAGAACAGTTACTGAATTCTAACACTACTTGTTACTGAGAAGGTTTCTTGCTTTCCAGGAACCCGTTCCTTTTTCAAGCGTTGGTCCCAACACTTTGCTTAGACTTTTCTAGACCCCTATCAAAAAACCTTTCTCTTATTTAAAACACCATATTCACTCCTTGTTCTCCGTTTACCTACTTGGGGGAGGCACAGCCCAAACACAGTTTGTTTTGTTCACCCAAGACTACAAATCCTACCCTATGGAACCGTCTTTGTACGAATGAATTCTTTCTTTCACAAGTAATGGTTGTTCAATCACAGTATCCTGTTTCTGTATGCTTTGTGTTTCCTGCAACTTCGCCAGGATGACGAGGGGGGCCCACAGGCAGGTCGGCCCCTGGCAGAATCGCTCCTCCTGGCCATCGCAGACCTCCTTTTCTGTCCCAATCTCACCGTCCAAGGCCGCAAGCGTGTTGGACAGGTAAATAGTTCTGTTATTTATAATGCACTTCAAACAAGAAGCTAGGCTCAGGGTTCATACGAGTGCTTGAAATCCTTAAAAATGCTTATATGTTATGTTGTGTTTTCAAGGATTAAAAAGTGGTGACATTTTGGGTGAAGTTATAGTAAATGCTTGGAATTGTTGCCAGGTCTCTCAACAAGTCTGGTTAAAAATGACACTGACACTGCTCTCTGGTGGCTTAGCTTTTCCATTACATTTATTCTTCTCTAATGATTAACGCCAGCTGGCAATAGTTTGTACGACATGATTCTATAAAGGTTATTAGCTCTCTTCCTGTTGTGCCGAAGAGGACGGATGCATGCTACACCTAAAAAGGGCAATATGAAATGTGTATTAGCGAAGGATTACTTATCAATCATTGACGTTCATAATGGGCCATGCAAAAATTTAAGTTTGCGTCTCCCATTGATAAACTGTAACGGAAAGAACTTCCTGAAACTGAAAATGTAGGCTTTCATTTTTGCCCAACATCTACATGGAGAGAGATTTGTCTCAAAAATATTTACAAGCTTATAGTTTGGATCCATATTTACGTATTACTCAAGATCTAAAAATCATATGTTTTGATGAATGCACGTGCAAGAATAAAAATGTCCTTTGTGAATCTGCAATATACATGATTTACAACAGATTTAGTTTCTTAATGGTACTAGAGAGTTTGTAAAATCAGCTTTAAAAGTCTTAAAAATGCTTTTAATGGGCCATGGAAAAGATGTGCGAAACCTGTAGGCTAACCATCAGGCAAAACATTGCTAGTTTCCACTGTTTATTTTGTGTTAGCCCTGCAGCTAAAGCTAACAAGGTGTGTTGTTTGCTCACACTGTTAAACTACATATTAGTTTATGGAAGGGGTGTCAAACTCATTTTAGCTTAGTGGCTACGTGGTAGAAAAACATTCTCACTTGAAAATTATTTGCAAAAAAATTGTGCTTTAGCTGGAGGGCTGGGGAACTTTCAGAGGCTCACAAATAAATTAGGATAATGAATCAGGGGTGTAACATTTGATTATGAAATTATTATTGTTTTTTTTCCTTGATAGTTTTTCCTTGACTAAAATGTAAAAATCTCTTGTTGTCCATATCAAATGTACATTTGTCATGTAAGTAAGAAACATATGAGTTATTTCGATCACAATTTATTTAACTCTGACAAACTAATGCAACGTAAAAGTGACAAATTAGCACACAAACACTACTTTAAGTCCAAATGTTTTACAGGATTGATTTAATGATACAAAAGTCCTTTCTACTTTTAATTAATTTTTTCATGAAAGTCTCTACCTACATTTGGGATTTTTGCGGTTTACATTTATTGTAGAAAGAAGATAAGGTTTTAACTTCTGGAAAGACACCCAGGTGAAATCTTTTAATTATTAATCCAGATGCTAATTCATTTTGCAATGACTGAGGATACAAAGTGTAGTTTAGTAGCAAATGAGTTTAAGAAATACATCCATGCACCACATGTCAGTGCAATCGTACTGCCTTAAATTGTGAATCCGTGTCTAGGTAAAATAACATTCGGATGGTTTGTTTCCTCAAATGTTTTCTGGTTGATAAATGTTAGTCAGCAATTACAGCTACAGTGGGTGCTTTGATTTAGTAATAGCGCCCAACTTTGGCAACAACCAGTGCACATATTTAAAACTGCAAGTCATTGTGTGACGTGATTAGGGCTGCAACAAACAACTACTGATTAAATTAGTTGGCGGGCCTTTTCTGGCCCACGGACCGTATGTTTGACATGACTGGTCTATAAGCTTTTTAGCTAAGCGCTTTCGGTGGTTAGGAATCCCTGTTTGACAATCAGGCGGAAATCCTGGACAACCTGAGCAAACATGTTAAGAGCCCAGGGTAGGTGGGCTGGACTTGTCTGCCATCACTCCTGCCACCACCTCCATCCTAGTCCATGTAGTTGAGATAACACTAAAAATAAATAACACTGAAAATAAACTCACAGTGCCAAAACATTCCTCTGATAGCACAACAAATAACACATAGATCAACAAACAATGTTATGCTTTTGGATCTTTTTTTTTCTTAAGAGCCTGCAACTATATTGTCTTAGTGGTTTGTTTACTTCCATGCACATTTATTAAACATGAAAAAGATGATATTATTGTTATAACTCAATACAATAGAAGTTATTTCAACGTTGTCCATAGGTGGGCAAACATATGGCCCATGGGAGGGATCTAGCTCTCCAACAGCTGCCTAAACTGAAAAGCACAAGAGAAAAATGAGCAGTTCACGTCAAACTATGACATGCAGTTTTGAATATGTCCATTGGATGTTGCCAAAGCTAGAACCACTCCCAAAGCTGTATTTTCTGACTACCATTTAACCAGAGTACAGTTTATGAAACAAACAATCCCAAAGTTATATAACTTAAAATAGGAGTCATGGACGTGCTGTTTAAGGCAAAGAGATTGCAAGTCAAGTAGAGTCAAGTCAAGTCATGTTTATTTGTATAGACCTTTATATTGCCTGGATGTGTTTGCAGAAGATAAAAGAAGGTTTAGCTTCTTTCTATAATAGATATGAAATCCAAGAACAAAGGTTCCAAATTCATTAAAAAGAAAAAGAAGAGCAGAAAGACTTTTACAGGGACAATGTGTAATATTTAGTGCCTCCTAGTGGTACTTAACAACTTTCATCCAGTAAAAAAAGAAACTGAATTTTAGGCAAAAATACATGAACTATCATACCCATTTTAATTTTCATTAAAAATTATAGGTCAAGAAATTTGTATTTCTTTCACACGGTAGAATCTCCACTTAGATCGTCGCCAGGTTTGTCAGGCATCCTGCACACACATTGTGCCATGTATCTCTGGCCCTCGCTCGTACCAGACAACACAACCGCATCCATCCATCCATCTGCACTGCTTATCCTCATTTGGGTCGCGGGGGTGCTGGAGCCCATCCCAGCTATCTTCGGGCTGTGGGCAGGGGCCACCCTAAACTGGTTGACAGCCAGTCTCAGGGCACACTGAGACAGACAACTCACTCGCTCATTCACACCTATAGACAATTTGGACCAGCATGCATGTTTTTGGAATGTGGGAAGAAACCGGAGCGCCTGGGGGAAACCTACGCATGCACGGGGAGAACATGCAAAATCCGCACAGGAGGATTCAATCCCATGACCTCAGAACTGTGCTGCGGACGTGCTAACCACTCATCAGCTGTGTCGCCCACAGTCCCTGTGTGCCCTGCCAGTCGCAGGGCACAAAGGGACAGACCATTCGCACGCTCATTCACACCTAGGGACAATTTGGACCGGCCAATTAACCTGACATGTATGTTTTTGAAATGTGGGAGGAAACCGGAGTGCCCAGAGGAAACCCACGCAAGCACGGGGAGAACATCCAAACTGCACACGGGAGGTTTGATCTCATGACCTCAGAACTGTGCCGCACACGCGCTAACTACTGCGCCGCCGTGCTGCCCAAATGAATATCCGCTCCAAATATCTTTATTGGCCTCCTCTTAATACTAATAAGCTTTATTTGCCCTGAAAAACCCATAATGGTCGATCCATAGTTCAGATGTAAACTTTTAAAATAAAAAACGTGTTATTACATTCAAGACCCCTTTTCATCCTTCAAATAGAGGCGAAAATGGTAAAACATAGTATTGAAAACAAGGGTAAATATTTGGTGTTGACATTTTTTTACTGATCCGGCCCACTGGATCTGGCCGCTGAGCCAAACTGAGTTTCACATGCCTGATCTAAACCATCTCGGCCGCGGAAGGTCCCTACAGACCTGGATGGCGTGGACAGTTGTGAGTTGATCTGGGAGGCTGGGGTGGGCTTCTCCCAGTCGGCGCCGCTCAACTCCATCCACGACAGCAACAGGTAAGACGGGCGTAAGACAGACCAGCCACTTTTCTTCTCTATGCTGTCCTTCCGGCGTAAACGGCATTTGTGCGCTTTTGAGGACCGAGCTTCTCAAGCTGTTGCTGACCTGCTTCTCCGAGAGGCTTTACCTGGCGCCTGCTGATCGTCGATCCAACCCTTGGGTGCTCTTCTTCTGCTCTGCCACCAACAGGTATAGCACTCACAAACCATGTATGTGAGATTTTCTGGAGCAAGGACCGTAAATTCTGGGCTACAGAGCGCACCTGATCACTGAATTGTCATGTCCATAAGGCTCACATAAAAGTTTCAGATTGTCTTTCAATTATGCTGCGCGGCTTATTGTGCAGTGCACCCTCTGTGTGATGTAAAGCGGCTTATGTAGCTGAGGACACGGTGAGGCTGCCGTTTACACTGCTTAATGCTTAATTCAGGTCTTTGTTTTGGGTGAAATCCAATGTTTTGTTGAAGTCGTCCTGTATGGTGACTTGATGCGATCTCCTGTGACTTTTATGTGTCTCCTGTGTGAACACGACAAGAGTCCTGTTTGTTCAGAAGAAGACACGTGACGTCACACGCAATGCCTCCATTCATTGCTAACGCCGTAGCGTATCTAGCATTTTTAAAGATACTATGGTATTTAAGGCTGAACAGAATTGCCCCCCCCCCCAATTTTTTTAATTAAATACAAAACCTCACTTTCCCTCCATTCTTCGTGAAAGAACATGGAAAAAACGAGCAGCCGCGAAGAAATTGAAGATTAATAAATCGATGGTTTGCAAGTGGAGGGAATCCTAAAAACGAACTCAGACAAGTTTTTATCTGTGTGTTTTACTTTGTAATCAATACTTAAATAAACCACACGCTAACTCAAGTTCGCTCCAGCTATATTATCAAATACGCACACATTTATGCTTGTCTGTGTTGTTGCAAAGCGGTCACAGCAAAGGGCACACGCGCCCTATTGTGCGGTGCACCCTGTGTATGTGTTAAATATAGAAATGGAACCAGCCAACTGTACTCTCTATGTATGAGCCGCACTGGATTTAGAGCCGCAGTCTTCAACGGCCATAGAAATGAACCCATTCACGTCTATTTCTCACATTTTACAGGTTTCGTACAGGTACTTAAAATCTTTAAAAATTCTTGAATTTTAACGTTGTGTTATCAAGGATGGAAAAGTGCTGGACTTTGAGGTGACCTGCTTGAAAATGCTTGAAATTGTTGCCATTGCTCTACTTCTTGGCGGTCTGCCACGATAGACCACACATTAAATGAAGAAAAAGAATACAAAACAAAAATGATGCCGACATGCTTGCTCTTCCCTAGTGATTATTGGCATATGCCATTACAGTAATTTGTATGTCGTTGTCCTGTAAAGCGTCACCGCCTTCAACTGGTCGCATCCATGCTACTTAAAGTCAAGCATCACAGAAAAACACTCAACAAAACCAAATGTAAAGTAAAAATATTTACTCTTGGGTGCCAAAAGTATGATATATAAAAATAAACTTAAAATTTTACTTAATTCCCTTGCTTTCATATTTTTCTATAACAACATTTGGACCTTTGCTTTTGTTACATACAGCATTGAAAGGTCTTTGTCTTGGTAAAGGATTTTGCATTTGGTATTTTTTGTAGCTATCTTCAAACTATTTATGCATTTATTTCTATGTAATTTAAAGTGAAAGATAAGATCCGTGAAAAACACATTCGATATAAATTAAAATATTTACAGACCTACAAAAAGTAAATTATAAAATAGCAGCTTTTCCACACTGAACAGATTTTAAGTCAAACAACAACACAGAATCCCTGAAAATGCAAAATAATAAATTATAAATCAAAAAATAACTTCAGTCCTGTAAATAATTAATAAATACAAGTAAAATTAACTATTTACAGTTGCATTTTAACCAATTCAGACACAGATTCTCTGAAAAACAAGCAAGAACATATAAACAAAATATGTAAAACAATAAGCAAAAGATGAGCAGTCTCTAATGGAAGATTGAATGGACTTTGTTTTGGAGCCATTAATATCATTAACATGATTCTTCATTTGGCTCATTTTCCTGCTCTTCATACATACGATACTTTCTTTATTTTCTGTCTTCCATATTGAACTTCATTTTTACCCAACACCTACTGTAGTGGAGCCCTTTCTGTAGTTGTAGACAAGAGAGATGAAGCCCATTGACAAAGATTAGAGATCATAGATAGGAACATAGGATCAAACAAGCACAAAGTATGTGCTAACAGCAAGATAGTGACTTTATTTTATTGATAAAAGTAAAAGAAAAAAAATGATTCCTTCTTGTAATGGTTTTGGTTTGAACAAATTTATTGACACTAAAAACAGAAAACAATCATGACAATCTCAACAGCAATTAAGCACATTCACAATATTATATTCCAATATTACGTTTTTAACAGCAAACACAAAGTGAGGTTTGAACAAACCTTCTCGAAAATCAAACATATTCACAATTTCATTATATAACATCTTTGTTAGTGTCAATAGATCCGTCCAGGCCAAAGTCGATTGTCCTCGGTCTGAACAAATCCACTGACACCAACAGCAGCAAAACACAGCCATCAAGCATATTCACAATTTTTTTATATTTGACAATATGACGTGACGATATGACGTTTTAACATTTTTTCCTGACATTTCCAACATCAATTAAACAATTTCAGAGTTATTTTCTTTTAACAGTAGTTAACCAGCGTGTAAAAGGCAATACTATTGTGCAAGGGCATAGCTCTGCCATCCCACCCTCCCAAGCAGCATTCTTCCAGTCCTCTGTGTAATGGTACTGGAAAAATTGGAAAATTGTCCTTGAAAGTCCTAAAAATGTGCCTGATTTTCGCCATGAAAAAGGTGTATGAACCCTGATTTTAAGCCCGGCGCACACTTCGCACCAAGGTTACCTCATGTGGAATTTGGCGTGGATGATTTTGCCAAAAGTGCTGTTCCCACACACGCACTTATTTTTAGCTGTGACATTTTTCAGTTCTGCTCCAAGTGACTTATTCGAGATAGAGATTACAAAGACCAGCACAGCTTTCAACTGCGCCTAAAGAAAACGCGAAACGAGGGTTTTTTCGCATAAAATGTGAGCACTATATTTCTAAGCGACAGCGCCAAGGCGACCCTACAGAGAAAAGTGCCAGATTGTAACACGGACATGAAAGTCGCCTTTTTGTGTTGTAATTGATGGATGCCACAAATTGCATTCGCTTGCTATCATTTCTCAAGGACTAAAGGAAACTTCAGAGACCTGACATTGAGGTAGACGATACGTGAAGAGAAGTGTAGCGTTTTTAATGCTGTTTAATTTAGATGAATAAATTGAGGAGAGCGTTCTCCATCCGGGCACCGGTGATGTGGAATGCTCTTCCCCCTGAGATCCGATCTGCAACCTCAGTGGAAATGTTTAAATCTAGGCTTAAAACTCACTTCTACTCTATAGCATACGAATAACCTAAATTTCTTATATGTAATAACTTGTGGAGCCCTTTGAGACTATTTGTGATTAAGGGCTATACAAATAAAAATGACTTGACTTGACTTGTCTGGCAGCCATAACTTAGTTCAATGAGTTCAGTCTGACAAGAAAGGGTAAATAATTGAGTCGTCGCTTCGAAAATGTGTATACATTTTTTTGGACACTGTATTATCGGTTTGCTTTGGCGCAACCGGCTTTATGCTCAAAACTATGTGAAACTAAAACGTTAATGGTTTTCGAAATGCGTACATGCTTTGGCAGACACGTGTTGCCCCTGTTCACATCGCTGCTGAACGTGGTGTGCGCCTACGACCCTTCGGGATGGGGCCTCCCCTATGACCACCTGCTGTTCTCCGACCAGCGCCGGCTCCTGGTGGAACAAGCACTTCAGGTTCTCATTGTGGCCTTGGAGCATCGCGATCCAAACGTCTCAGCCGTTGAGGATGAGACAGACGTGAGGATGACATCTTTGCTATGTTGGGAATCACTTTTTTTCAAGAAAAACGGGTGTCCAAGTCATAAATATAGAGGGTCAAATCAAAATATTTGACCAGTCTTTGAGGCAATCAGCGTAATTATTGAATATTGAAAATGAAAGAAGATGCTAATACTGTTCTAGTCGCAACCCCTAAAGCAATGCTAGACAATACTTAAGCTAACAGTTAACTGCAAAAGCTTAATATGTGCTCACTTCAAACTGATGACAGCCCATAAAAAGGAGAATACCTAAAGTAGGGAATATAGGGATTTTTGGCTGTGCTTTAGTTTTCAATTTTAAAATGTGAAGCCTATATTTCTAGACAACACCAGAGCAACCATACTGTGGAGATTAGTGCCAGATTGCAACACCTGTCTTTTTGTGGTGTTGTCATTTCCAAGGTAACAAACCATATTGCAAAGATAGCTGCTAATGTTTTGCTAATCGCAGCTAGCGACCCCTAAAGCAAGAGTTAAATGCTAAGGCTAAATATTAGCTTAGTTCATACTGACAACAACCAAAGAACAAAGAAAAATAATAACTAAAATATGAATATTTTTTTTTTGCTGTTCATTAATATGTAAATATTAATTTGTTTGTTCGTTGTTAATGCTAGCTGCTAATGCTAATACGGCTTTAGTATAAAGCTTCTTGCTAATTTTGTGCTAGTTACAGCTAGCAACCCCTAAAGCAATAACAATACAGACACTAAAGCCGAATATTTTCTTTCTTCATGAAATAATTATTTTTTTAGCGGTGTATTTTTTGCAGCTTCAATTTTTCAACTACTTCAGAAGATAGTTGCAAAAAGCTGCCTTAGCGACCCTAGCCACTATCATTCAGACGCCATCAGTAGCCTAGAATTACTATTTTAGCAAAACTGGATGAAATTGACATTCAAAGAAAAAAAATTTGATCCGCACAATGGATCTTTGGTTCGCACTCGCCATACTGCTTCTTTTCCTCCCAAGTCCTCATGAATAAAATATAAAAATTTGGATTTGCCTAGGGCTTGTTTCCTTTAAATTAAGTTAGTTGATCGGACTTGGGCTGGATTTTTTTAAGCCTGAAATTCCCACTACTAGGTGTTTGATACAATAATGTGTCAAAACCATCTCAGAGACTACAGAAAACATTCTCGCGGGTCACATTCGGTGTGCGGGCCTTGACTTTGATATTTGCGATGTTAATCATTCAATTAGAAACATCATTCTATAGAAAATCAATCATAATTCAATTAGTGAACAATTTCTAACACTGCAAAATAACAATATTAACAGGGACACCAAAGGAAGTATCTAACACAATCTTTCTTTCGCAGTCAGGGATTCCTGAGAACCAATTCGTCAACTTTCTGTCCAGGATTCACCGAGAAGAAGTGAGAAACCTCGATTCTCTTTGACCTGGCCATGCATTGTTTTTAATTTATTTTGAAATGTAATCTTCTTTTTTATCTTACTAGGACTTGAGCTTTATCCTAAAAGGTGTGAGCCGCCTCCTCAATAACCCTCTGGTGCAAACCTACCTGCCCAACTCGACCAGGAAGATACCATTCCATCAGGAGCTCCTTGTTTTCTTATGGAAACTCTGCGATTTCAACAAGGTGACACTGAACCCTTCATCAAATGTTATTTTCAATATTAACCCTAATGACAATTTAATTTAGTTTGAACAGAGTAAAAAGTCCACTAGGAAAAACCCTAGCTACTTCACGGTTCAGTTATAGCTGGTTCACTCCATCCTAAAAGACTGAATTAAAGATAATCAGACGGATGCCTCCCGCACCACCTAGGAACGTTTGAGGCAGCCAAGATTCAAGCCGGGTGGCCGTTATTTTGAGAAAAAAAAGAAAAAGATAATCCGATGAAACTTCTTGGACGGCCAAGATTCAAGCCAATTGGCTAGAACCTCTTGAGATCTGGGATGCCGATTGGCTAAGCCTAGATTATATCATATCATCTTTCATACTGTATTGTGACTTGACACCTGCTGTGCTTTCCTATCAATCTCTGCATCTCAGTAAGAACAGATTGTGTCTCGCTCCCTTCGTCATGCCAAACCCCTTGTTTTCTAGGTCGGTCAGTCAATCAGTCGCACCCACTCGCGCTCTTACTCTCCGCCTCAGTCGGCATGTCCGTTTTGATTAAGGCGCGCCCAAAAAACATTGACTAATTTGAAATACTGTTTAAGTTTATAATTGTACTGTTTTCCATTTTGTCTCTCTTTCTCCTCCTTCTCTCTTTCTCCTCTTTTCCTTAACATATCCTCATCTTTCCTGCTCTATCTCTTTCTCCCCCTCTTCCTTTTAAAATAAGTAGAATCGGCTCATTTAACATAAATATGATCATTTTGCTCATTTATTTTTGTAATCTTTCTATTTTTGTGTGTATATATATATATATATATATATATATATATATATATATATATATATATATATATATTATTTTATATTTTTTGTTTTTTTTATTTTATTAGTTTTAGCTCTAGTTTTTGTTCACATTAGTCAATACAGTGCATTCTAGTGGTCAAATATTACACACCGGGGCTTTAAGATCATACTGTACAAACCATATTTGAAATGTGAATGCTAAGGCAAATGCTAAAAGTCCAGTTATTGTACTTGTATCTCAAGACATTACTGTATTTGTCATACAAGCATATTTGCTTATGGTAGCAATAGTTATTCCTAATTGAATGGGGAATTGCAGCGAGAATGCTAATCCCATGGAGAATTGTAATGCAAATAAGAAACTGACACAAATCCACGAATGCTTACACTTACACCTCACATCCAGAAATTCCTCTTCTTCGTTCTGAAGAGCAGCGATGTTCTGGATGTGCTGGTCCCCATCCTGTTTTACCTCAACGAAGCTCGTGCCGATCCCTGTAAGTAACCGAAACAACCCCAAGGCCCGGAAACCCAAGCCGTGTTTACATCTCACGTATTTTCAGCAGCTGCTGCCGGCCTGGTCCACATGGGTATTTTCATCCTGCTGCTGCTGAGCGGCGAAAGGAACTTCGGAGTTCGCCTCAACAAACCTTTCACGCTGCGCATCCCCATGGATATCCCGGTTTTCAGTGGGACGCACGCCGACCTGCTAGTTGTGGTAATGTGTCGCATTAAATCTGTTCTGAGGATGTGGGGCTAAAACAAGTGTCGGGGGCGTTGCATAAAAACAGTATTAGTTTCAGTTACTACAGTAAATTTTGGACTATGGAGCACACCTGATTAAAAGCCACATGAATCTCAATTTCGACTTTGTACGAACCGCAAGGGATTTAAAGCTTAAACAGCCATAAAAATGAACTAAATCATCTCCATTGTTTTCCCTGGAGCTCAGTGCATCTGATCCGAGATCATTCATTATAGCAGGGGTCGGGAACCTATGGTTCTTTTTATGAGAACATGTAGGTTTTGAAATAAAATAGAACTTGAATGATTATTCACGGTATGGTTTCACCAGAAACTGATTGTCTCACATGCGAAGCAGAGACAATGCTGTCCTGAGAAAGGTCTGGTCAAAACATACAGGACACAATTTGAAGTACAGTTTGCAGTAATGGTGTCACACTAACAGACCCTGTTTTGGCTGTAAATTGCCAAATAATATTTTATATGGAAGCTCACTAAGCATTCTATGTTCATTCTTTAGACACTTTACAATGAAAAGCCACACGACAAACTTTGATCCAAAACAAACCTTTTATCCAGAAGCTCTAGCAAAGCACCTAGAGCAGTGTGAGCCATAGGTTCACAACGCCTGACCTAAAGCAATTTGATTGGGTGAGCGTAGCTATATACGTGGGTGCCATCGGTATTGTAGATAATTAAGTTAATATCCTCGACTGCTGTATTTTGTGACAGTTTTACAAAAAAACTTTTCTTGCACTTGAAAACCATAATTTAGGAGAGAAATGACAAAATGAGCCTCAACACTTTTAAGTAAATGCGGGAGGAGCCGCAATTTAAGTGCGATATTTATATTTATATGGAACACAAACTCTGGTATTATTTATTCGGTTTTATTATGTCATCAAACATCACACAGTGAAATAAAATGTGCTGAAGATTTAGCCTTTGTCTGGAGCGGGTTTGGTGATTTTGTTGAATTTTGTCTTAAAGTATATGGTGTGGCTCTCGAAAGATTTGTGGGTGTGTTTTTGTAGGTGTGAGTTGGTTGTGTAATTGTGCTCTTAAGTATATGTCTTTATAGTTCTACGACAATTCCTGCGTATCTTTGACTCTTAGCTGATTCAGGCAGACAGGAACCCACACAGTTGAATAGTAGATAAAGCATTGTCTTACCGGACTTCATCTTCATCAACTCAGCACCCGGGGACGGTAATCCCACCCCCGCCAACAGCATCCACCGGATAGCCGGCCCCAGGACCTGGAGCCATCACCACTGGGACGACCAGCACCCATCCCAGCGACGTGGCACTGGGCCAGTCAACCCCACCTGCCCCCCCACCAGCCCCAGCCCCCATCTCATCCTTTTCTTGCATTTACACTTCGCCCCCAGCGCGGGGGTAATTTCTAGACTACAACACTAAGAAAACCATGATGTGGAGAATAATGCCAGTTTGCTACACGGACGCATCTTTTTGTGTTATTGGTGGTTGCCATGATGGCGAACCAAAATTATATAAGCTTGTTATCTTTCCTCGAGGATTAAAGGAAACTTCCGCAACCTGACATTGACGCCGATGATACAGAAAGTGCTTGATAAATAACTTCCACTGCTGTTCAATTTGGATGTATAAATTGAGGACTTGGATTGTGATTAAAAAGTTGAAATATTGTGAGTATATTGTAAAAATTCCATGAAGTACTCTTAAACCTCCCGTTTTATTGTTGTATTCATGTATTGTCAAAGATATTAACTAATTTGTCTTTTAAAAGGGTGTCATAAATGTTTCCTGACCTCACCACGCTGTTATATATTTAGAGTGCATGCCGCGTGGAAAAGAAAAGCTCGCTGTTTACCTCGCTGCTGCCACGAAAAAAAGGAATAAGCTGCACCATGTTTAAAACCCTACTGTTTAAAACAAAGTAAAATAGTAGCGGCTTGTAGTCAGGAATTTACGGCAGGTAATTCATTTTAAAAGTAATTCAGAGAATGTTAGGCTTGCGAGACAGATATGGCTCTTTTCATAAGTACATCTTTATCTGAAATAAATTAAGGGCTATGGTAATTTTCTCTGTGACATTCCAAATTTAGTGTGTGTGAAGTAGATGCTTCAAAGCAAGTAGAATATCTCGACATTTTCATCAAATCTATGAAACTATAATAATGCCAGAGCCTGTGTCCCATATTTATAAACAGTACACGGTCTGCATTTATATGAGGCTTTTAAACCACTAAAGACCTCCCAATGATATACAGTACCACTTAAAATGTCTCCCTCCCTTATTTACGTCAACTGTGGTCCTGGATTTGTGAACTATCTACTGTCAATGGTGCTAGACTGTGTCGGTATGGAGGTGCATTTGCACTGATCGCTGCTTGGCTCTGTGGCTAGGACCTTGACTCTGCCTCTTGGCTGAGAGCAAGTGTCTCGGCCCCTTGACTTTGTAGTGTATTATGATTTGACCGATAACGGATAATGGATAATTGATAAAGAATATAGAACAATAAACCTTACAAAATCCACCCCCCCCTTATTTACTTCGTAGTGTCAAACCCCATTTTAACTGGCATTTTTGTCCTAAATAATGGTTTCAAAAGATAGTGCAAGCAAAGTTTTTTTTGTAAAAGTGTCACAAAATCCTGCAAACGAGAAGGATATCATCATATTTACCTTTGGCGCAGTCTGCACCGTGCAAGAGAATGAAGGGAGGGCAATGCGCTGTGCGCAGGGATCTGCCCACCTCTACAGCTCACCTAATCAAATTGTTTTGAGTGGTTTGCTGGCATTTCCTCCTGTTTACATTGTGTTTGTGGGTTTTCATCATAAAGTATCTCAACAGTGAACATACATAGTTCAATTATCTTCCATTTAAAAGGTTTCTCAGAGGCCCACTGCCAAAACTGGGTAAGTTGGTGTGACACTCTGACTGTAAACTGTAGTTGAAAAGTGCTCTATTTATAATTTACTGAATTGATGCTATGCAATGCATGTACTAGAATCTGGTCTTTCTCCCCTGACTTTGGTCTGCTGCATAGAAATGATCGGTGGTTTATTTTTATTTCTGAGCCATATGTACTAATGAAAAGAGCCATATCTTTCTGACCACTGGTGCAAAGAGAATATTTGAATGAAGAGAAATTTATCGTCCTCATACTCCGTGCTTGAGACGGCTCATGTGTAAATGTATTAAGTTGTACTCTGTAGGTACCGTAAATATAAACATGCCCATCCTTTTAACAATTTTGCTGGTGCATTGAAGGTTTTATGTGACTGATTGATGCGGGAGTACTCAGCTATCAAATGACACTCATTCAAAATCTGCTTTTCAGAAGTACTGGGTGATTAACTCACTAATGCAACATGTATTAAAGACAGTTTAAATACAAACTTTGATAACGCGTTACAGTACTCGTTTACTGAGAAAAGTGAACGCGTTCCACTATAACACTGCCTATTACTGCTCCGTAATGTCTGCAGGTTTTCCACAGTTTGATGACATCAGGACATCAGAGACTGCAGCCGCTCTACGACTGCATGCTCACCATTATCGTCAACAGTGAGTGAAAGTCCTGTGAGATTCATCAGTCATTGCTGTCGTTCATTCAATCATTTAGTGCTCAATACTGTTGTCTGTGGTAGTTTCCCCATATCTCAAAAGTCTGTCCATGGTGTCGGCCAACAAGCTTCTGCACCTCCTTGAGCTTTTTTCCTGGCCATGGTTCCTGTTCTCAGCCCCGCAAAACCATCAGCTGGTCTTCTTCTTGTTGGAGGTGTTCAACAACATTATCCAGTATCAGTTTGATGGTATGGTCAGCAAACCCTCACACGTTCACCAGACACTGCCTGACCCCAACCACGTTTGCTTTGGACCTCCTTACAGGGAACAGCAACCTGGTCTACTCCTTGATTCGAATGAGGAGCCTTTTCCAGCAACTGGCCAACCTCAAAGCTGATAAGGAGTGCATCCAAAAAGCTATGTTATACAAGAAGAAGATGAAAAAGAAGAAAGTGGGTGACGGCGCTTCACACAATGACACAGAGCCCCGCCCGGAATCTCAACACGATGAGTCGTCCCGACCTCCCAATCCGAATCCTGCACCAGATCCACATCAACACTGTATGGGAAAACGTCTGTCTTTTTCTAGCTTTGCACAGGAAGGCTACTAGCATTGCCAATAAGTTTGTCCTGTTTGTTGGAAAATATTTGCGTAACATAGAGGCATGCATTATTCCAAATTTTGTAGTGGTTTAGTACCCGATTTTAGTTAATGCAAAGCCAAAATGACATTCAAAGAATTCACAATTTTGTCCCATACATACAGGGGACAATTTCAACTACAGTTTACATTTAGGCTGTCACACCCCGTTTTAGCTGTACGTTGCGAAGGAATCCTTTATATAAACGCTCACTAAACAATCTGTTCACTGTTTGGACACGTCATGATGAAAAAAACACAGAAAAAACTGTAAACACATGAAAACGTCAGCAAAGTACCCAGAGCAAATTGATTGAGTGAGCGGTAGGGATGGGTCGAGCTATGCACACATAGCGCAAGCACTCTGATCTTTCTATCGCCCAGTGCTGTCTGTACCGAATGTAAATATGTCAGTATCATTGTTTGCAGTATTTTGTGTTATTTTTACAAAAGATCTTTGGTTACAACTCGTTTTGAAATATATAGTGATATATTTACATTGATACAGGATACAGGACACAGGCTCTGGAATCATAATTATTTGATAGATTTTATCAAATCATCAAACATCACACAGTGAAATAAAATGCGCTGAAGAATTAGCTTTTGTCTGTCGAGGGGATTTGGCAGTTTTGTTGAATTTTCTCGTTGAATATACGGTGTTGCTATTTCTCCCAAACTAAAAATTCTAAAGATTTTGCTCTCATGGCTCTTTTGGGTCAAAAAGGTTCTCAACCTCTGAATTAGAAGAAGGATATTGTCAAAATTTTAAAGTCGTTTTAACCACAGTATTTCTAAAACTACCTGACAATAATTACCTTTTTTGAGAGGGATTTGTTTTTCTCGTCGAATTATTATTTGTGTCCTTTAACATTGTCTTACCTTGGGTTTGGTCGCAGGATGGCTTAATGGGGGAAGCCTGGACATGCTTGTCCCAAGCCTTTTGATATAGCTCCTTCGGCAGGATCTTGAGATATTCCCGGGACAGCCAAAAGACATAGTCTCTCCAAAGTTTCCTGTGTTGCTCTCACGGTCTACTGCTGGCAGGACAAGCTTAAACCATCTCATTAGGGTGGATTCCAGAATAATTGGCCACCTAAAATTGCTCTTCTCAATACAAAGGAGCAGCGGCTTTACTCTGAGCCCCTACCTGATGAACGAGCTTCCCACCCGATTTCTATATAAAAGCACAGACAATCAGTGGAGAAAACTCATCAACAAGCACCTACAAGCTTTCTCACGAGCTGATAAAATTGGTACGACCTAATTTGAAGAAGAGAAAACTCCAAAACATGCAGGAAATGTGGCACTCGAGGATGGGTTAAATTAACTAACTAGATGGCTGACTATATATGAAAGTCCATTGAAAAGTCCCTGGTTGGCCATCCGGGTTTAATTGGTCCCGGCCTGACTCTCAAACTTGTACTGTACTATTAAAAAAATATAATATTCTTAAATACATATAAATGTGAAGTTTATCAAACTAACCTTAAGACATCTCGTATAAAAGATCGTAAACGCTATCGTGTGCTCGCTAGCATCCTTTTTTCGTCCTCTCACTCACTTTTGGTTAATTGGTTGATTGGTTAGTAAAACAACAAAAGAAAATAAAAGCAGGAAATGTATCCTTATTTGGACTCATTTTAACTATATTAATGGTTCCAAAACATTGTCTATAATTGACAAAATAATCTAAATCAGTCCCTCAAAACACTTTTGGTTCCTAAATACCAATCTTCAGTAGAAACTAATGATATTTTTGTTTTACACATTTTCATTTAGATTTTAGCGTGCTTTTCAGAGGTTCTGTGTTTTTTCAGTCAACATTGGTTAGAAGTTGATTTGTAAAAAGTAAAAAGTTGAAGAGTTAATATTTCAATTTTTTTGCTGTTGTTGAGTTTGTTTTTCAGGGATTCTGTGTTGATAGACTCTAAAGTTGCTTGGTATAAAAAAAGTTGTAGTTAGTTAAAATTTGCCTGAATTGTGAAAAAAGGCTAGTATAAAATAGCATTGTTATATGTTTTTTATTCATTAATTTAATGCAAAATATTACGTTTTTATAGGGTTGTATTTCGGTTAAAACAACAAAAAAAGACGGTGGGCATGCCCCCCTAGATTTTCCACCCAGCTGGTTCTTACAAAATTCTATGGGGAACACTATACAACCTCACACTCCTGACTTTGAATAACTAACTAGCTTACTTAAGTTCACGGTTCATAAATCCCTTAACCGCCGGGGTCGTAAGGGCACCACTTTCTGTAGATTGTCTTGGGAAAGTACAGCCTAGTGGCGCCCAACCCTCTTCAGAAGGTTTTTTGGGATAGGGGTTTGCTCCCACACATAAAACAGATAGTCCTGGTTTAGCAAGAGATCAGACTCATCATCCGGTCATCGTTGTTTTGTGGTGTAAAATTTCATCGCGCTCTTCAAAAATGAGCCCGACTTCTGCATTGACTGGCAGCAGCATGTGACAATTGTGATACTAGATCCTAAATCACTGTGGGGAAAAAGTATTTTGTTCTGGAATTTTGAGTATCGCATCGTACAATACACAAAGCATCACTTGTGGCTTTCATATTTTTGTTGAAAACCCAACATTGCAACGATTATGTTATATCCTTTGCTTCTGTGACTAAAGTAGGGGTTTCAAACTTGCGGCCCCCAGGATGATGTTTGAGCCCCCTGCCTTAATGTGAAAGTCAAAAGGACAGTGTGTATTATTTTCACACTGGATGTCGCTGTATTCCGTCGTTTCACCAAAAATGACTGCTAAAAGAACAACAGAAGGAGACAAAATACAGAGACTCGAAAGTGACCAAAAATGCACCTTATTACTTTTGAAAAGAAGACAAATAAGAAAATAAACCGAAGAAAGAAAAAAGGAGGGCTGAATTTCCTTCTTTTTTTTTGTCTTATTTCTCCTCCTTTCCTTTCTTTATTTTTTTATTTTTTTTTGCTTTTCGCCTACTTTTCGTTTGATTCCTGTTTTCCTTTTTGCCTCTTTTTCTTATTTCTTCTTCCCTATTTTTATTCCTTTTCAAAAATTAATCTTTTTCCCTTCTTTGTCCCTTTTGAGAAAGGCTGGGTTACAATTGGAAAAACATGGGTGCTTTTTGCTAACTTTCAGTCTTAGTTTTTGGTCCTCTTTGGACTCGTTTTTAGTTACACTGCACATTACAGCGCCATCTAGTTAACAAAAATAAAACACTGTCCTTTTAAATATAGTTTTTTTAATCAGTGCTGTTTTTGTGGAAAACTCCTTTTTGCCCAAACTCAACCGTACCCTAGCTTTCGCAGCCCCCAACCCCATTTAAGTTTGAGAACCCTGTACTGAAGGCTTAAAAGCTTGTTCTTAGTATCATAACAATACGGATCGGAAGGATTAAAAAGAATAAGGAGACGACTAAAGCAAAGAAATATCCTTGCAAGTGGAAGTTTTAAAAGTTTTAAAATCACCCTCACTCTTAGTTCGCCATCTCCTCCCCTCTTGCATCTTCCTGCTACTCCACTTGACCAGCTCAACTCGATACAACAAACTAAAAAAAAATGATCTTCAAAATCTGTGGAAAAAATATTCTCTGTCTTCTCTACCGCGGTTTCTGTTTCTTGTGAACATCTCAACTTGCTACATGTTTTCACCGGATTCAGCACTTTATATTCTTGTCTGACACGTCAGCGAGAACAAGTGATGTCCGAATCCGCTCAACAGGCTAATTTTCCTGTTCACGTGACCGACACACGCTTCAAGACAGGGCTTTATTTTCCACACCTACTGCTCCTCGATGCAGGCCTCGAAGCTGCGGGTCGCTCAGTCCTAGTGCATGGCTTTAGAACTGGATGAAGTAAATAATCAATGGACTTGCCTGAAATATTTTGACGTTTGACTTCTTATCTTTCAGGCATTACCAACATCACCACCAAATCCCAAGATGGCCTAGATGAGGTGGTGACATCGGACGCTGAATGGAGCAGCTTGGGCGGAGGAAGTGACACTGAGTCCAACTTAGACAGGAATCACAAGGTCTGTGATGCCGCCCAGTGATATGTTTTGGTAGATGCTCAAAAACCCTTGTTTTTACAAAATAAAATTGAGTTTTTGTTGTTGTTTTTTACAGGACACACATATGGGGAGTCAAGCGAGTGCTATATCGGCAGCTTCGTCTTCCTGGATTGCTACATCAGACTGGGTAGGTGTCTCCTGCTGAATTAGTGAGATTGGCACAAAACATGTTCCATTGCTTTATTTTGAACGAAGGCTTAGGTTTGGTCTTGGCATTGGTGTGGACATAGCACAGTTTTTGAAGTGATCACATGTTGGTTGGGACAAATCAATGATTGCATGATATTGGTGGGGACACATCCATGCCACAACTATACCTTTTTCGACCCAAAGAGCCATTAATGCAAAATTAGTTTTCTTTTTACAGGGCTACACCTTATATTTTTAGTCAAAATTTATAGAAACAGCAAAACCCGCTCTCCAGACAATAGCTAATTCTTCAGCACAATTTTTTTCACTGTGTGACGTTTGATGATTTGATCAATCGTAAATGGTAAATGGTCTGCATTTATATAGGGCTTTTCAAGTCAATGACCTCCCAAAGCGCTTTACAATGTGCTTCACATTTACCCATTCACACACACACTCACACACCATAGCGGCCATGCAGCCATGCAAGGCGCCGACCTGCTTATTGGGGGCATTAAGGATTCAGTGTCTTGCCCAAGGACATCGTTTAAAATAATAATAATGCCTGAGCCTGTGTCCCTGTCAATATATAATACAACTTAAAATGTGTCTCCCTGCTACAGTTACTTAAGCGTGTTTAGGCTCATTTTTGTCTAAAATAAGCAGAGTTGTTTTGTAAAAATGTCTCAAAATACTGCACACGAGGATAACAACGTATTTAACTTCTATGAGACTGCACTGAGCGAGTGGAAGAAGTGCTTTGTGTGTAGCTCCGCTCACCCAATCAAACTGATTTAGGTGCTTTGCTAGAGCTTTTGGGTGTTTGAAGTTTTTATGTGGCGTTTTTTCATAAAGTGTCTCCACAATGGACATGGAATTTTTAATGAGCTTCTATATAAAGGAGTATTTTGCGATTTACAGCCAAAATGGGGTCTGTTGGTGTGGCACCTTGACTGTAAACCGTAGTTTAATTGTGTCCTTTATATTCTGGACTGATCCCTGACATGATCAGCATCGTCTCGGTTTCGGCATGCGATAGTCTGTTCACCATGTAATTATGTAATTGTATTTAAGGCTCGCGAGCTATGTTTTCCACTCCTGTTCTAGGCATAGCATTTTGCTACAATTAAAATCGAAAAGCATTGAAATACAAAACAAAATTGGAAAATAACACTCATCATCTTCTTTAATTAAAACTTTAAAGACTAGATAGACTGGTTTCATCGGGTCAAGATTAACTTTTGGCTCTTCTCGTACAAAAATATCCAACACACAATTGAGATCTGATCCAAAAAAGGGGGTATTCTCAAGTCAAACAGATTCAAAGAGTCAATGAAATTAAAGAAAAAAAAGATGATTAAAAAAATGATATCAATCACTTTACTGAAATCTACATGATTATGCTGATTTAGTTTTTTTGTGTTTCTCTTGTGAGATAAGATTTAATTTATGTTACAAAAAGTGCCTTGTTATAAAAATCTGATACATGACATGATTAATGTGAAAAGTGTTTGATTGTCAAGGAGACAGGACCAAGATAAACACCAGCTTTTTCCTGTCAGCCCTTTTTTTCTTCTGTTTTGTCAATTGTTTATTAAATTTGTTGATTTTAAATGCATTATCACCTTGCGTATGATGATAGTGGAAACATGTTGGCCTGGAGAGGAATGGGTGGCACCAGGCTATACTTGCCCAAGATACACCACAGGATACGGTGCTCCTAAGGGATCCAAGCAACCAACCAGTATGATGATCAGTGAAAAAAAATAAAAATCAATCATTGATAAGCAAAACTACACGAACTATCATATAAACAAGTATTTTATTAAATACTCTTAGGTCGAGAATTTTACACAACATTCGGTCACCTAAAGGAAGCTTACATAACTGTTTGCCATCTTGCTGCCACTGGTACCCAAAAACCCCAAAAAGGCTGGGCAAAAAAAAATTGAAAATGGTGCGTTTGGGTCACTTTGAGTTTTCCTTCAGTCTTGTGCCCCTCGTTTTTGGTTGCATTACTATACAGGGACATCTACTGGTCAAGTAATACACAGCTTGTGCTTCTGATTTCAGGTGCAGTCGTGGAAGTCCAAACTTCCACTGCAGACTATAATGAGACTCCTGCAAGTTTTGGTCCCTCAAGTTGAGAAGATTTGCATTGATAAGTAGGCAACACGTCTGTTTTTCTCCAATGTTGTACTTTGATCAGTTTTAATGTGGAAGTCATGTTCAAGTATCTCAACGCACTTTGACAAGTCTACCACAAGGTGGCGCCAAAATCCAAATTTGTGTATTTGCCTCAACATCAAAACAGCACAGATAGCATCAAAGGTCAAGTGTTTTTTTTTATACCCAGAGCATTGCTAACGTTTGTGAATTGGGTTGTAAGCATTTTCTGAGTGTGCATGATTCATTTTCCATTTGAGACATCTGCAGTCCCTTTCTTTCTCAGGCGTCTGACGGATGAGTCTGAAATCCTTAAGTTTCTCCAGCACGGCACTTTAGTGGGCCTGCTTCCCGTGCCGCACCCCATCCTGATCCGCAAGTACCATGTGAATGCCGTCACCTCCTCATGGTTCCTTATATACACGTGGAGCGTCGTCTACTTGCGGTGAGTTTTAGAGAATGTTTGGGCCCCACCCTAAGGAGTCAACGTGGATCTGAGTTTGATGTTTTGGGTCGCTGCAGCAACCTAGATCCTGCCATCTGGTATGACACAGACATCCGACTCTTTGAGATTCAGAGGATTTAAACCTGCAGCTTCACTAATTCTTCAGAACAAATTAAAAAAGTAATGACAATCATCTTCTTTTGGTGTTGCCTTCATGTTAAAGGGGCAGAGGGGTGTTGTTGGGTTGTGTCCTGAAAAAGTTGAAGGTTAAATATTTTCTCTGTTAACCCTCATGTTTTCCTTATTTTAAATACGATTTTTGTACTGTTAATAACTTACATAGAATAAAAACAACTTTTCAATTTTCTACTGTTGGGAACAATGTAGGAAAAGTCATAAAATTTAAAATTAAACAAAATATAATTAAGGGGATTTTTTTTCTATGTTTTCAACAACACAGAAGCGGGTCATTTTGACCCAAGGACAACAGGAGGGTTAAGCTTGTGTTAAAAATGCGTTAGTTCAAATAGCCCTGATGCTTTATATTCCACGGTGCTTATTTGCTTTTATCTTACTTTAACCAGAGTTGTTTGGGTTTCGGGATTCATCCAACCACCTAGCATTAGTATTGTTCCGTCAATGCGGAGCTCTGCTCATCTCTGAATGGTAGGATTAGGCTTCACACTGAAAAACAACAGTGACCAGATGATAAAGGTGCTGTATTTAAGTCAGATCAGGAGGCCTCTCCTGCTACTGGTAAACATGGAAACCAGCACTATCTGTTTCATGTGAGGGAGCAAACCCCTTCCCAAAAAAACAGCCTGGAGAGGGACAGGCACCGCCAGGTTGTACTTGCCTATGACACACCACAGGAAGGGTGCCCCTACTACCCTGGTGGTTAAGGGATCCTTGAACTGACAACCGTAGCATTAATAAGAGAAATTTATAAGAGGCCTTCTTCAAGTACAGTCCAAAAACCAACCTAAACCCCAAAATAGATGATGAAAAGATTTGATTCAAGTGAGTCTAAGAATTGCACGTACTTGTATTGTGCATTATGAATGAGCTGACTAAGGCTGCAATCATGACCTTGAGCTGTGAGATGGCGGCAGGGAGTGATAAAGTTCCGTATTCCATACAGCTTTAATTATCTGAGGAAATCATATAAAAGTACATCAAACATTATTTCACTCAAGATATGTTACATCGAAAAATGCTATAGACACTTGGGTCAGCCAAGTTGCAAGTCCATGCGCAAAATGTGCAGGTAGATTAGAATAACTTGTAAATAAGAGTCCTGTCAAAAGTAAAGGTGGTGAAAAAATGGATAAGTAAAAAAGGAAGACAAAGAAGTAAAAAATATATTTTATGGGAAACCATTAGTCAAAACACAACATTGGTTTTGTGTTTGGAAATATGGATAAATATGATGCAAATTTGAGGTTGACAATGTGCCAATTTTTGGGTATGTATGAAGTCGAAGGTGAAAAAGCAATAAGGCATGGTAATCAGAAATCACTAGAAAATATTAGTTCCAGGTCCAGGCGGAGTTCATTCCAAAAATAGAGATAAATCCAAGTTCAAGGAGGTGGTATGATTCATCGCTCACAGATGGAGATGTTTAGAAAACAAAGGAACAGCATATTGGATGGTTAAAGAAAATCGTCAAGTCAGGGCTGCAGGGAAATCTCAAGTCCTGTCTATTCCAGCACCGTCGACTGCTAAGGCTCTTTAAACTACTGACAATCTGTGAAGTTCTTGTGAAATCAGTGAAAGGAGTGAAAAGCATCCATGAAGCTGGCTTCCAATTTCACCAAGCTTGACATCAATAAGCTTATACATCATGTCTGGTCAGCTACAGTTACCCTTGTCTTCTGTGGGCAAGTAATGCACAGTTGTTAATTGTAGGGCCGAGCGGATGTAATTGAATCCAGCGCTGAAAAAGTCAACTGTAGGAGTCACAAGACAAATAATACAACCGTGCCCCAAGCAGTGGGCACACTGGAGTTGGACATCGGAACCAATGCTAACAACAAGCATTTGGGTCCACACAATTCCAGCAATGGACTAAAGTTGACGTAAGGCAGAGGAGCAGTGTGATCCAACATGAAGGCCTGGACAAATCCAGACATGCCAAAGTGGAGAATGACCTTCTGCATATCGTTCCTGTTCTGATCAGTGTATAATCAGGCTTGGGGAGAAACAGAACACATGTATCCGTGTTAATTAGGAGACAAAAAAATTGTAATTGGGTTAGAGAAAGAAAGACATAGAATACAGGTATATTTAAGAAAAAATATTACTTTGCAGGATTTTAAATTTTACTAAAAAGTATACATACAGTATGTTGCACAATTTCGGGGACAATGATAAAATCCTGTTTGCGTTGGTTTTAACTCTTTATTATTTTCCTCGTTCGCATTTGTTTTGTTTACATACCCGATGTTTGCATCACAAATTCTTCATGTGGAGGACAACAAATTAAAAAAAATAATGACAATCACTCTCTGCTGGTGCACTCACTCTTAGGTCCCAAATGCATGAGTACAAAACATTACTATGTGACCAAAACTAATAGAAACAAGCTGTCTAATGAAAGTGCAACCAACGAGACAACCTCAACCAGCAAGTATGAACATATACTGTAAATTAAAGAACATCAAATTAAACAATGCTTTTTAATGCCTGGGTGTGTGTGCAGTTTTTTACAGCGTCTTTTTAAGCATCAACTCTTTCACTTTATGCACTCATTCAAACGTATCTCACAATTTTAACATACACAATGTGCTGATACAAATTGTGCACCCCTGACATTAGAGAGACGGAGATGACAAAACATCCCAGAGTTTGTTGGAAATTTAAGAAAGTGAAAACTTGATGTGTTTGAAATGTAAACTTTAAAACAATATGTGGTTCTTAATGAGCTCTTAATGTGGAAGAAAACAACATATTCTTTCTGTCTTTTATGTCAAGAGAACGTTTTATTTCTGCTCAATGAGAGGGGGTGGGCGCCACCAGGCTGTATTTGCCCAAGACACACCACAGGAAATGGGGCCCCTGCAACCTGTGGGATTAAGGGAGTCAACACTGCACCACGTGGTTAAAATTTTGTCGGACTACAACTACCTGATCTTGGTTTCCACTTTTTGTTTTTCAATGTTACATTATTCATTTAACTCAAACGTCCATCCATCCATCCATCGTCTGCAAAGCTTAGGGTCTCGGGGGTGCTGGAGCCCATCCCAGCTACCTTCGGGCAGTTGGCAGGGGACACCCTGAACTGGTTGCCAGCCAGTCGCAGGGCACACAGAGACAGATAACTCACTCGCTCATTCATACCTAGGGACAATGTGGACCTGCCAATCAACCTGATATGCATGTTATTTGGGAATGTGGGAGGAAACTGGAGTGCCTGGAAGAAACCCACGCAAGCACGGGGAGAACATGCAAGCTCCAAACAGGAAGGTTCGATCTCATGACCTCAGAACTGCGCCACACATGCACTAACCACTGCGCTGCCGTGCTCACCCTTATCTCAAACAATATTGAGTATTTTGATTCAGAATTAGTTTATTTTGTCTTTTATATGTATTTGGTATTGGATGAATACAAAAGTAGATTGTAATCAAGTTACTATTATACCTCAATATTATGGTACTAGCATTACGTTACTGATGACATTTTTCAACAGGTAACTAGTAACTTTATCGGATTTCTAAAGTAACGCTCCTAACCCAGTTTTTAACAACCTACGATCACCATCAAACCTCCACAGATGGGGGATGAGGTAGGACACAATACTGTATACAAGATCTGTGAAGGAACTATGTTTCTCATAGTGCAAGGTTGGAAGACTTGTATAGGAGGATACACATGGCACCATGATAAGATTCTACAGACACTGGAAGAAATCTTGGAGTGCGACAGACTGAAAAAGTGGCAAAGACCAACATCAACAAAAGGTTCAGATTCAGATTCAGATTCAGATCTACTTTATTGTCATTCTAGTACACGTGTATACAGAACGAAATGTCGATGCATCTGACCCCCACAGTTTCCTTGAATGTACAGATATAAATAATGTTGTATTGTATTTTGGCTACGTATAGTATTTTACCATAGTGCCGATAGTGCAAGAAGAGTAGCTAACCAGATGTGCAAAATGGGCAGTCAGGTTAACAAGTCAGGTACACAGTAACATTAACACTGTAACAATAACGCTGTAGTTACAATAGTGCAGAGAGCAATGTGCAAGGAGTGGCAAGCTTGCAGGGAATAAAAAGTTCAAATATCAAAACCTTGCAAAGGGTTTGGTGGAACTTATAATTAAGTATCAAGCCTCTGACAACAATGTCGGTATGATAAATCACCATAGACGGTAGCAGTGGCTTTTATCAGATTTTTGTCCACACATCGAGGAGCCCCCACTTGCTAGTCTTGCCTCCTGTATCCAGCGATTGTAGTGTGTAGGCAGCCCTGTATGGCGAGTATAGGCGTAGTAAAGCAGTGTGGTCAGTGTGGATGAGTACAGAAAGTTAACGCTTCAAGCTTTTTTTCTTTCTGAAAGGGGACTGTCCCTTTGTCATCTTCTGGGTGGAGAGGTATGACGTTTTGTGCATGTTTGCAGGAATGCAATCGCCATGGTGACCGAACTCATGTGATCACATCACCGAAGACATTAGGTGCTGAAAAGAATAAGTTTAGTGTTCTTGCAATAAAATGTTTTTTTGCAAGCCAAGTGCCCTTGTGTTTAATTAAAAACCGGTTAAAAGCACACTGTAGAGCGCTTTGGGAAGTCTTGACTTGAAAAGCGCTGTAAAAATGCAGATCATTTCATTTTCATTTAATTTCATTTCATTTAAAACGGCAAAAAATATCTGGCACCGGCTATTCCCATTTAAAGAAACGTCTGGCATTGAATGAGTTAACAGAATCCTCGAAAAATATTATATTGACCAATCATCAGAGAGAAAAAAAACGTACTGTATCTCTTGGTTGGTTGGGAGGCGGCTCCCTTCGTTCACGTCCAAGAGCCGGCTATAAAGCCTTTACGTTCGCAAACTACACTACACCACCTATCGTTGGAAGACGTCTCAAGTAGAGGAATGCTCGTGGATACTTGCCTGCGGGTTTGGCACATGGTTTCGGGCTCCGCCCGCGTGACAGCCGAAAGGGCCGAAATGCTCCCCCTTTTTGGGAGTGACGTCGTCGTAAGGCGGTCGCTTCTCCGCTCTCCTCGACTCGTAAGTCAGGAAGTTAGACGAGCGGTAGACGCACCGACATGGAACCCGCGCGAGACGCACCTCGGCAACAGGACGCCGCCCCAAATGGAACCCCCCAGGAAGAACCCCTAGAACCCTCCCCGGGTAGTACTGAAGAAACCCTAAATGGAGACACCAGAGCAGAAGAAGCCCCTGAAGAGAACGTTGGTGAGGGATTTAGAAGTTATTTCTACAGATACTTCTCAGGTTCTATTACAAGTGCAGTTTTACAGACTGTTCAATTAATGAATTTTCTCACGACTCTCTGTGCATTTGCAGGGTTCGTTCTGGTGCGTGAAATCCTTGAAAATACTTAAATTTAAATTTTGTATTTTCAAGGATTAAAAAGTGTGTGGATTTTGGGCGAAAGTGCTTGTAGTTGTTGCCGTGTTTCTAAGCAAGTCTTGATAAAAATGAAACTGACAATGCTATCCGGTGGCTACGCTTTGCCTTTGCTTTTTTTTCCCTCGTGAATAACTGCAGTTGGTATTAGTTTGTATGGCATTGTCCCATGAAGCCTTTTGCCCCCTATGGGACAGGGGCATGGTACACCTGATTCGTCGCACTATGAAATGTGTATTAATGCAAGGATTACTTGTCAATTAGACACAATTATTATAAGCCATGCAAAATGTGAAGTTAGTGTTTCCCAGTGGTATATTTTAATAGGAAGAACTTCATACAACTGGAAAGGTAAGCTAAATATAACGGTCATTTTTACCCATATAGGGAGAGATTTGTCTTGGAAAAACAAATATTTTTGCAAGTTACTCGAGATTTAAAAATCATATGTCTTGATAAATGTACATGCAATATACATTTTTTAATGTAAATCGCAGGTCTATTTCCGTGAGCGGCACAATAGATAATTCACAACAGATTTTCTTTTAATGGTCCTGGAGAAATTGGAAAATAGGCTTTGAAAGTCCTTCAAAAGTGCTTGAATTTTGCCATGAAAAGGTGTGCAACCGTGATTTGTAGATCAACTATAGTAACTCACTTAAAATGGCCAAAACGTTCTCTACTTATTATGTGTTAGTGCAGATTAATTGTATAGTGTCAAGTCAAGTCATGTTTATTTGTATAGCCCTTAATCACGAAGAGTCTCAAAGGGCTGCACAGACCACATATTATTGCAAACCACAGACTATTATGACACCATCCCTGATTTCAAACCTACATGAGTGCAAATGATACACAGATACTGTCAACATAAAATATACGTTATTCATATGCTATAGAATAGAAGTGCGTTTTAGGTTTAGATTTAAACATTCCCACTGAGGTTGCAGATCGAATCTCAGGGGGAAGAGCATTCCACAGCACAGGGGCCCGAATGGAGAACGCTCTCGAACCTGTGGATCTCTTCTTGGCTCTTGGGATCACTAGTTGTGATGCCTTGCTGTATCACAGCTTGTTTATCGAGGTTTCGCTACTTAGCATATTTTCATCCTTCAGTGTGTTTTGCATTCTGATTGTCTTAATAGTGGAAGGTACTTTCTTGCATTAAACTTCTGTCTCGTTTACCATACATTGTGGATGTGGGTTGTTAACTGTGCAGTTGCCATTCATAGCTAGTGTATTTATGATTCTATAGTTTACTTGGGCACACATTTATCATAGATTTAGCTTCTTGGTTTTGCTTTAAAAATGTACCAGATCAATGCGTTTAAATTTAAAACTTACACAACTTTTTTCCGGGGGAGGCGGGGCATGTCCCTAAATGCCCAAGACTGGACCCACAGAGGTCTGACACAATTCTATGAGAAACACTGCATGTTACTTGTGGGAACAATTAAGTCCAGTTTCATGCATATGAGACCCATATGTAAATATTTGTTGGTGTTCTTGCAGAAGAGGAGGCGAAGGCACAGCAGGAGCAGGAGGAGGAGGTGGAGGAAGTGTTGGAGGAAGATGCGGTGGTGTGCGACTCCTGCATGGAGCGTCCAAAGCGGGCACTCAAATCCTGCCTGACGTGCTTGGTGTCGTACTGTGAAGCCCACCTAAGGCCGCACCTGGAGAATGCCAAATTCCACAACCACCGGTTGGTGGCGCCGCTGTGTGACATTGAGCGCCGCACCTGTGAGATCCACAAGTGGCCCCTGGAGCTTTTCTGCTGCTCAGACGCTTGCTGCATGTGCCGCGACTGCCTAGATGATGACCACCACGGCCATGAGGCCCTCAACGTAGCGGAGGCACGGCGGAAGTTCGAGGTAGGTCACACCGCCGCCACAACACTCCCAGAAGACCATATGTCACATAAACCTCTGCAATCATTTCTAGTGTTTTGTTTGTTGGACCGATCCTGCCATATGTATAAATACTTACAAATATATGCCACATACAAAACACATAAATACAGAGCTCCCGCAGATCCTAGGAAAGTCTTAAAAGGCATTAAATTCATTATTCGAAAAATAAGTCCTTAATTGGCATTAAAATGTCTTAAATCCCATTTTTGAATGTCTTAAAAAATGTGAACACCTGTCTGTCCCTGTGTGCCCTGCGACTGGGTGGCAACCAGTTCAGGGTGTCCCCTGCCCACTGCTCGAAAATAGCTGGAATGGGCTCCAGCACCCCCGCGACCCTACTAAGGATAAGCGGTGCAGATAATGGATGGATGGATGGATGAAGTAAAAAGATTTAGCAATATTTATTGATTGTCGTTTTTAATCACCGATTTACTACTGTGGCAACATTGCATGAGCTATCAAAACGTCGAAGTAGTTTCAGAGCAGACACATATCTCGGGTCTATCCACAATACAAAGAACTACTTCGGACAGAGCGGTTTATCCTGGGCCATGGGAAAGTGTCAATTTATTGAGAAGTGGTTGTCTGGCGGACATTTTGCGAGATGGCTAAAGAAATATTTGTGTTCTTTTTATTTTGTTTATGTTAATTGTGTTTTTTTGTCGACTTGGTCTTAAATTTGATTTCAAAACACATTTAAAAGTCTTGAAAATCTTGAATTCAACTTGCCTTAAGCTGTAGGGACCCTGTAAATAAATTACCATGTACCTAATTATATGATATAAATGCAATTTATTCATGTATTTATGCATTTTGTAATTTATTTCGTCGTGTATTTTATCATGTATTTTGTCACAACAAAATAATTCAAACGAGGGGGTTGGGTCAAGTTGGCTTAACCTTTACCTATTGCTTGATTGTCTACAGTATAATAATACCCAGATTGAGCCAAATTATATTTAGCTGTAAGTTTGCAGTTCCACACTGCAAATAGTCAAATGAATCCCGCAAGAAAATTGATTCCTCTGGCAGATCATTTTTGCAATTTTAAGTGTGTACAATATTTTCACCTTGAAGTAACATAAGTCATGCTTCAAATGAGCAAAATAATCCAAATGACCAATGGCAGATAATTTTGCTTTTTATTTTAAGTATATCCTATTTTCCCCTGAATAATTTGTAAAATCTTAAAATATGATAAAGTAAGTGATTGACTATGATAAAGATAGACACAATTATCTGCCAACAAGAGAGTGAAAAAAAATATGTGTATTGTACTTCATTTATTTGTTTCTATGACAAGTGGACTCATTGCAGTAATTATATATATATATATATATATATATATATATATATATATATAATGCATTTCAGGTGGATTAGCCGGTCCAAATTGTCCCTAGGTGTGAATGAGCGAGCGAGTTGTCTGTCCCTGTGTGCCCTGCGATTGGCTGGCAACCAGTTAAGGGTGTCCCAATGATTGCTGGGATGGGCTCCAGCACCCCCGCAAACCCTACTGAGGATAAGCGGTGCAGCTAATGAGATGAGATGATATATATATATATATATATATATATGTTGTTTCCCATTCCAAAAGAAAGAGTTTGATGGGCCACCAGGGTTAAATTAGTCCCACCAGAGTCTGATAGACTTGTAATATTTTAAATATAATAATAGTTTTAAATATAACAATGCATGTTTAATCAAAATAACTTTTAGATCTCTTGGTATATAAATGCTTGTTAACGCCTTAGTGTGTATTTGTGCTAAGTATCTGTCAGTCAGTTGGATTTAACATGTACAATATTTTCTTCCTCCCTGTCCATCCACCAGGGTCTCACAACATTCTTGGGAAAACACATATATATATATATATTTATATATATATATATAACACATTTAATTATTAAAATAAATATTTTACTGTATTTTTTTAATTATTTTTAAAGCTAAACGTTTTGCAGATTATTGTTAATATGTCATCAATAACATTAGCAAATTATAATTTGTGTAACAATAGTGACTCTATCATTTCCTTATTATCGTAATAAAATGAAGAAAAGCCTTTCATCATTTTTGATCATGGCCATCCTAATGCTGAAAAGAGTCTGAATAGAAGTTGATTTCTTTATCTATTTTAGACTGATCTATTCATTTTCAAGTTGATTACGATTTTGTTTTCTTGACCAGTTGATTGTTGAGATAGGCTGAGTGATTAATTGGCCACACAAGATTTTGTTCACACAACAATGCAGCACAGGCAACAAGATCAAGGTTCAGTTATTTTGGTCTCTCGGGATAGTCGTTGACCTTCATGTAGACGCGGATAACATGCAAACACATGTGAACTAGCTTAAATAAGGAATGCGCCGAAGATTTTTACCCCAGATTGTTCACCCGAGGGTGTCGTATGATTGCAGGGTGTCGGATGAAAACGTGTTAAGCTTAGGGTCTGAGATTGACTAGGACTCAAAATTATGTGAATAAAACATTTTTTTGCCATTCTTACTACAAGAAAAATGACACTAGCATGCAAATCACAATTAATATTTTGTTGTTGACACCACTGGCAGTAGGCATTCTGCTCTTGGCGTTTGTGTGCAGAGGCACTTTTTTGGAGAAAAACAGCACGGCAGCAAAAGTGTTGAGTATCAAAAATGTTTCATAATTTTGGTGCTTGGTCGGCAAATTCCTCATGTGTTCCCCAAGCTTCCCATTTCTTAATACATAACACCGAAAGTGATCTGAAAACTTTTATGACGCCCTTCTAGAGGAGAAATTAGTCGCTATTTTTGTCTACATTATTCACATAGTTCACAACAAGAGCAAATCAATGGGTTTGACTGTACTTTATTCAAGATATTTTAACTTTTTTACTCACTGATTAAATCCTTAATTTATACATCCGAATAGAACAGCAGCAGAAATTATCCATAAAAAACGCTACAATTCTCTTTTCGTATCCTCAGTGTCATTGTAAGGTCAAATTTCTTTTATCCTTGAAGAATAATATATTGCAAATGGAATTTGGTCCGTTAACCTGGCAACCACAAATACGACATCATACATCTGTGTTGCAATCTGTCACTGTTCTCTACAGTATGGTTACCCGGGGGCTGTCGTCTAGAAATATAGGGATCATTTATTTACCCGACACAGCCCTCATTCGAGTTTTCTTTCATTACTCTAGTTTTGTAATCATTATCCGACAATCTGGTAGTCACCATCTTGAATTGTCACATGATCCAAACACACGTGATGTAAACAAGTTGGAGTCGAGCTGAAAACCGCTGATAAAGACGGCATTAACCCTTTAGGCATGTGTTCCCTTTCGTGACACTATGCATGTCAGTATACATTATTTGAATGTAAACTTAAAAGTATGATAACTCAGCCATTCATGATATTTTTTTGACATCCAACCACTAAAAACGTTCAGTGGCATCATATCATACCTGTCAACCTCCACGGCTCCATGCCCGTACAAACTGTCGTATTTTCCCGTACAAAATACAAAATAATCGTACACTATATCTTTTTTTTCTGAATGATGCATGATGGGAAATCCCCAGGCGGCAGACGCATGCAATTGACAAATTTGCGTTTTTCCGTACAGATTTCCTTGTACGTCGTACTCATCTTAAAATGCATAAAAAAACTTTTTTTGTACGGCAAAACCATACAGGTTGACAGGTATGTCATATGTATCCATACATCTACAGTTTTAAATTTATTTATTTATTCGCCCCATCCCTAGGACGATATCGGTCCTAAAAGTGACTATAAAGGAAACAAACAGAAGTGTATATACATATACATAAAATGTCTGGGTGAACATTTCAGACGGCCTAAACATATTTTGGAATTAGTCAAAAAGTGGTTACAATATGTTTTTCAAGACATGCCAATACAGTAGCAGTTTCCCCAAAAACCCCACCTGTTAAAATGCCTGTGAGCTACTTTTATCACAGTTTCGGTGTCACCATCTGGTTATAGGGGTGTGAACACTTAACAAAAAGATGTACTTAGCATACAATTGACTCCACGGCGCTGAATAGAAAAATACTAACATCCAGAGAACGGCATTAAAATAAACCGTGTTTATGTTATATCAAAGATTATGAATCATAATGGATGTCTATTAGTCAAAAAAATGTACAGAGCATGTTTTGTGTATAGTATGTGGTTGGCTCCCAAAAGCAATAACATAAAACACAGCACAACGCCATTTTGAACCTCTGAAATTAAATGATCTGCATTTATGTAGGAGTTTTCAAGTCAATGAAGACTTCCCAAAGCGCTTTACAATGTGCACTCACCCATTCACACACACTCACACACCAATAGCGGCTGTGCAGCCATGCAAGGTGCCAACCTGCTTATTGGGGATTCAGTGTTTTGCCCAAGGACACTTCGACGTATAACACGGAGGAGCCGGGAATCGAACCTGTGATCTCTTGATCCCCAGATGAGCGCTCTACCTCCTGACCCAGACGAGCGCTCTACCTCCTGAGCTAATGCCGCCCCATCAACATGTTTTCACAACCCGTGGGGAATTTGAGCTCACAAATGTTTACTTTTCAATGCTCTCTTTTTGACCGAAAATACAAAAAAACATGAAAATGTGCATAATATGTACCTGCATGCCACAAGCGTTAAGTTTGTGGGGGCAAGGTGCGTTGGCGTTCTGCATCTAAAGGCATCCAAGCCACATTCCCCATGCGGTTGGCATCAGGTGTGCACCAGGCTTTATGTTCACAAATGACTAATTACATAATGTTGTTCATCACATATTAAGTGAGTACTCAAGGCTACGTGGGCCGCCAGATTATGGAACACTGAAAAACCCAAGCTTAGATATCGTTCCACTTCCAAGTGTGAACGTCTAATCAATTCCCTGTCAAATCACGTCCCTGAAACTTTCCTATGTCGTTGTTTGTGTGAGAAAAAGTGTGCTTGTGCTCCACAGAGGGAACTGAAAAACAAGCGCTGTGAGATGACCAAGACCGTGACGGCGGCGGAGAACGCCATGGAAAAGCTGCAGCTCAACACCGTTTCCATCCAGAACTCTGTGACGGAGGTGCGTGACGTCATCCGGGCCCAGTTCGAGCAGCTTCGGGCGGCCGTGGAGAAGGCAGAGAGGGAGGTGAGCGAGATCCTGGAGGCAGAGGAGAAGCAAGCCCTGGGCCAGGCTGAAGGGATCCGAGCCCACCTTGAGCAAAGGTGTGGCGAGCTGAAGAAGACCCAAGTCCAGGTGGACAAGCTCTCCAGGAACAAGAATGACGTTGACTTCCTGCAGGTGACGAATCCATATAAAAACACTTCTTCAAAACTTTTTAAAAACTTGAAAATTGTGTTACCATATATACTAGCATAACGGCCGAATTTAAAAATATGATTATACAATACTGAAATCAGGGAGTTGGCTTATAAGTGCATAACACAAAATTAACACCAGAGAGGGTGTGAGACGGGCAGAGCCACCCACTTGTTGGTTTAGCTCCACAGAAATCCATCTTGTGTCCTCATGTCCCCACGGCCGTGACGTTTGCTCTTGCTCCCTCCTCACTGATCTCTTTTTCTTGTTCAATCAGTCGGTGCCGTCCCATTGATATTTCAGTGGGACCACATCTCCCTTTGTTGTAATTTTGTGTGATATATTGCCCTTTTAAGCCCACAACATTGAGTCCCAAGAAGCTTGCTGATAAGGGGAATACAGTGACAACTATGAATAGAATAGATCAGAACACCTTTAATGTCACTGCACAAAGTGTCAATGAAATAAAAAGCTACCCCATACAGTGCACATATACACATATTTTTACCGAATACAATAATAATGTATAAGTGTTTGCTATTGAAGCGCTGCTTAAAGGTACTCTTCATGGATCCCTTAACCGCCTGAGTCGTATTGGCACCACTTCTTGTGGTGTGTCTTAGGCAAGTACAGCCTGGCAGCGCCCTTTCCTTCCTAGTTAATGTTTTGCGTTTGAAACAGAAAGTACTGGTTTCCATGGTTACCAATAGCAGGAGAAGCTTCCATGATCCGACTCAGTAACAGCAACTTCATCTGGTTACCGTGTTGTTAGTGAAGGTGAGTGGGGGCATGGCGCTGTTTGCATTCTGTACCCAAAGACGTAGATTCCAAATTCCCCACACAGTTGGCACCAGGTGTGTGCCGGGCTTGAAATGTAAGAAATGGATGTGAATTAGTAATTTTTTTATGGTTTTGTTAGCGTAAGGCTTAGTCAGGTGCGGCATGCACACAGACAAAATTGAGATATGTTCTTCAATTTTAACATGTGGCTTTTAATCAGGTGCGCTCTGTATTTATCAAAGAAAATCCAAGCATTACGGTATAGGTGGCTCTGTTTATAGACGCTACTCTGACGGTAAAAACAGATTCTTTGATAGCCTTCGTATAAGAACAAGAATTGATTTGTGTGTGTGTGTGTGTCCAGGAGTACTGTGAGTGGAAGAAAGAGGTGTCCGACATCTCTCTGCCTGGCGTGTACATTGGGCTGATGGACGGGCTTAAGTCGGTCAGTCGTGTGATCACCGAGGCCACGCAGCAGCTGTGCGACACATTAGCCACTTCCTACATGGACAAAGTCAAGGAGACGTGCAATGCTGGTGAGATCCCAGAACTTTAGCTCTCCTTAACTTAAAATTAAGAGCAAGGTGGCATGTGTTTTCAACAAACCACATAACTTTGCTGTAGTAAACGTCCTCTTAGTTATAATACTAACGACCAATGGATAAGTACCGTATTTTCCTGTCTATAATGCGTAACTGATTATAAGGCGCACCTTTCAAAATATTCCTTTGTGAAAGATTTTTTTCCACACATAAGGCGCACCGGACTATAAGATGCATGAAAGTAGAACTAAGCAAGAGTGATGTTTGCATTAAGAATTAGGTGGAATTTCCCTTTATCGGGTTATCTATCCGATTGCTTGTTGTGGCCTGAGAGAGTAGAATGTCTTTCTGGGAAAGCTACTGAGTCAGCAAAAAAAGGCAAGTCAGCTTTTGTGGCAGTTTCACACCTGGAATGGCCTACCTAAGTGCCTGTAAAATATGGTGTTGATATTCAATGTCGTTCTGGCCTGGTAGAGTTGAATGTCTTTCTGGGGGAAAATGCTGAGTCAACAAAAACTAAAGTGCCAAGTCATTTTTCACATCAATGTTAACCTATTGGACAGCCTGTGACATTTGGTGGTCCTATATAAATTCATGTCCTCTTTTCCTGTGTGGACAGATACACAAACAAACAGATATACAGTAAATACCTTAAATTCCGGACGATAGAGCGCACCTGATTAAAAGCAGCAACCAGTACATTTTTGAAGGAAAAAACATTTTGTACATACATAACTGTAATTCCTTTGTTTCGCCACATCATTTTTGTTTACAAATAAACGGACTTGTAAAAGTATTCAGAATATTCTAGACAGCGCTCCCCTTTCCATTGACACCTTTTCCAAGATGATGGTCTGTTCATGCTAATATTCTTCATGCACAAAGCGCGAAGTTACATTAAACTTGTGTCTTCCTCAACACATAAATTCCATCCGTCTCACTCTTACCTGTACTGCTCAGGCGTCCCTGCCGGCCATTGGAAAAAAAAATGCATAAATTAACAGCCTTATTGCATAAGCCGCTAGATTCAAAGCTTGTGAAAAAAGTCTCGGCTTGTATATAACATAATAATCACCACCCTTGCTTTTCTCGCAGGTGATAAAAATCATTTGAATCATCTGCCAATGGGCTGAGAAGGATTTTTTTTTGTAGTGTTTTTACTGTCGTGGGATGGTTGATGTGTGCCGTTAAACATTATGACAAAAATCAATCGACTTATTGACCTATGGAGTTCTGAAGCATAGACGTTTAGGAACAGTGTCGGCCCTAAGCTGTGCAAATGGTTACGCAGTGATGCACAGGCTTGAAGCACTGCAGGCATGTCTTTACAGGTGTGGAATGTTCCGTCTGCCTGTCAGAGGCCACGCTCAGGTGTAGAGCGTACCCATGTCCAAATATGTCTCGTCACTCAGGTGAAAAACTATCTGAAGTTTATGCCATGTATCAGCAGTCCAGGTCTCAGTCATTTGCAAACAGTTGAAAGAAAGCCAACTCTTGTTGATTGAGGAATATCAAGATTGTGTGCGACTTTTTATGAAATATTCCACCCAACAACAGAAACTTTCATTTAATTTTTGTGTTGATGTTCAAGATAAGGTAGCCCGGCAGCCTAGTGCTTAGCACAATTGATTCACAAGTTGGAGGTGGGGCGGTAAAATCCAGACCCCGCCTCTCTGTGTTGAGTGGGTGTGTTCTATGGACTCTTCAGGTTTGCTGATAGCCTATTAACTCGATTAAAGGCTTTATATTACAGAGATCTCAAACTTGCAGCAAGATGATAGTTTCAGGTCCCTGCCTTAATATGAAAGTTTAAATGAACAACGTGTATTACTAAACCCAGTGGCGGGCCATGAATTGCACACCAAGGCCTTCAGTAGTGCTATTTCTGAATCAATCCAACACTTAATAACTATTCTATGGCTATAAAAATTTACTGCAGCTACAGCTGCGACATATACAAAAAAAACATTGATAATAACCTCATAAAATTGCTATATTATTTTGAAATATAACCGCCATTTTACTCATCAAAAAGCGTTTTTATTTGTGCACAAAATCCATCCTCCTTTCATTCCTCAAGTAGATTTCAGACTTAAGTAAATTGAATTTGAGACAATTGCTTTATATCAATTTTGATCCAAGGCTTTCGATAGATCATAAACTAATGGTGATTATTATTTTCAGACGAGGTTGGAATCAAGACGACTGTGCAAGCGATCGTTGCTGTAAAACAGCATATGAGCCTTCCTGAGCCGGTCACGAGAGATGATTTCCTCCAGTGTAAGTAGCAGCAATAAGCCAGTATTGTTACGAGGTACAAACGCTCCTACACTTACGAATATTCGAGTAACAAACAAGGGTACATACGAACTTTTTTTTCGGGTGTCAAAATTATCCGGACATTTCTGTAAGTTAGACTTTGTATATTGCACCTTTTTCCGAGTACAGGACAGTACTGTAGTGCTTCTTTCTGCTGCTACTGGTGTGTGGCGCTGTGAGAGCTCACCAAGCATCCACTGGCTTCCTCTTCCTGTCACCGAGCTAAGAACTTTGACATTTTTATTGTTTAATATCTCGTGCATTAATTCAATATGGTTAGTGTAAAGTGTAATGAAGAGGCGAGCCATTTCATTTGAAATGAAAGTGGAATAAGGAAGCTTGATGCGGTTGAGAAAATGGTTGGATCGCTTTTTTTCGTCCCCTTTTTACCACGGAGGAGGATTTACCCTAACTCTTGAAGCCCATCTTTGAAAAGTAAGTTAAACATTACTTTATTGTTTTTTACCGAATACAATAATAATGTATAAGTGTTTGCTATTGAAGCGCTGCTTAAAGGTACTGTTCATGGATCCCTTAACCGCCTGAGTCGTATTGGCACCACTTCTTGAGAGCATATTATTTTATTAAATGTTTATTTTTCAGTACAAAACAATACAGGTTACTTATACAAGCTTTAAACATACTTATATAAACGTTAAACATACTTTTAGAAACCTTAAGCATCCATTCCATACAAAATAAAGCTCTGGAGACAATTACGAACAAATTCAACTTACAAACGATGGCCTAGAACGTATGTACCGTATTTTCCGCACTATAAGGCGCACCGGGTTATAGGGCGCACCCCGAAAAAATAGTTTTTGGCCCTATTTTTGACATACATAAGACGAACCGGATTATAAGGCGCTACAATGGGAACGTCGACAAAACAGTCAGATAGTTCAGTCAAACTTATTACCCCTTAACATTCCGAAAGCTTGCAAAGACACAAATACGTGTCGAGAAAACGTGCGGATGCGGTGTCCATACGATGTCACTCAAATGCATCGTTCCATCATTCGGAAGGTTAAAGTCTTGGGATTCAACACACACCGCGTACTACTTGGCGTTCGGGGGAAAATCTAGTCGGCGGCTGCAAGTTAGTTGGAAAACTTTGCGATTTAATATTGATCCATAAATAAAACGCACTGTATTAAAAGGCGCATGGTCAGCTTTTGAAAAAAATAAAGGCTTTTAGGTCCGCCTTATAGTGCGGAAAATACGGTAGTTCATAAGTAGGGGAGTGTCTCAGTCAACTTTGTTTTATCGCGGGGGTTACTATCCAAAAAGAACACGTGATAGGCAAAATTTGCAAAGTAGAAACCTTTATTTTTCACAGTTATTAAACAAGTAAATACTCTTTTATACATTGAAACCAAAGAACAAACTTTATTACAGGCCCAAGCACTCATTTAACAAATAAAAGTCCTAGTAATGAGCATTCTGGCTCTAATTTGAGAATTTTCTCATTCGACACAGCTCACTGAAAAGATGTGGCTTTTGCAGCTCCCAACCGCGCCGATTTTTTTGTTTCTGATAATATAGTACCAATAATAATGAAACATGGTAGGTAAGGGGAGAGATAAAGAGATAGAGATAATTAATATTGAGAGAGAGAGAAAAATGGAACAAAAGACAAAAAGGAAGTAAGAGAAATAGAGAGAAAGGGAGTAAGAAACAAATAGACAGGAAGAGAGCAAGAAAGGAGGGAAAGAGAGAGAGAGAAAAAGCAAGAGAAAGAAAGAAAGCGAGAGAATGAGCCCAAGAAAAAAAAGAGGTAGAAAGATAGAGTGAAAAAGAGGGAGAGAGAGAGATACAGAGGTAGGAATAAAGAGAGATAAAAAGATAACCAAAGACAGAAAGTAGAGAGAAAGACAAAGAGAGAGATAAAGATAGCAAGAAACCAAAATACGGAGATACTGTATACAGAGAAAGAGAGAGTAAGAAAAAGGGAGAAAGAGAGAGCGCAAGACAGGGAGTGCAGGAAAATGAGAGAGAGCAAGAGAAAAAGAGAGTCAAAAAGAAAGAGAGCTAGAAAGATATAACATTAAAGAGAAAAAAAGAGAGCGCTAAAATGTATAGCAAAAGAGAGAAAAAGGTGGGGGGCATTGTTTGCGAACAACATCGATACCATTTGTTTATGTATTTTTACTATTTGTATTCTTATGTTTCATAGGCCAGGATATTTTATGCACTAATGGCATCGGTATGTTTTATCTGTATCGATGACTTCAGTTGACGTAGGTATCAGTATGAGCCTGAAAAAAAACGGACATGCCACGTCGGTTCCAAATAATGATGTGTGATTTTGTGTCACTAATTAGGATGTTTTGAGGGATACTAAAAATTTAAAAAGTGAATTTTGGTTTACACTACTACTTGCAAAGGACATTTTCTTATCCAAATACCCTCTTTAGAATACTGGGGAGCATCATATTGTTTTAAGGAAACCCCTTCAATTTACTTTTGCTTTTAATAAAAGAACAAAGACCAATTGGTGAAATGTGTTTTTTAATGATTGCAACAGCTAATAAAATAGACTCGTAAAACATGCTATGTAGAAACATGATTCATCCTTGACTCAGGAATTGTCAATTAAGCACAGGGTTCGTAGGGGTGCTTAAAATCCTGGAAAATGCTTGAATTTTAATGTTGTGTTTTTAAGGCTTGAAAAGTGCGTAGTACTTTGAGTCCAGTAATTGTAAATGCTTACAATTGTTTCCATGTTTCTCAACCAGTCTGCTTTAAAATGTAGCTGACACTGTTCTTTGGTGGCTTTGTTATTGCGTTTCTTCTTCTCCCGTGATTAATTGCAGCTGCCATTAGTTTGTATAACATCGTCCTTCAAAGCGTCATCTGTGGCTCGCGCTCAAGTGGTCAGGTGCATGCTACACCTAAACAAGGCACTATGAAATATGTATTATTATGAGCCATGCAACAAATCAAGTGAGTGAATTGTAATAGAAAGAACTTCGTGTAACTAAAAATATAAGCAATATATTTGTCAATTTTGCCCAACAACTATATGGGGAAAGATTTGTCTTAAGACTAAAAAAATCTAAAAATCATGTCTTAATAAACGCACAAGATTACAAACCAAATAAGTCCCTTGCAAATACATTTGTGACATGATTCACACTGGATTTCTTCTATTATTGGTACTAGAGACATTGGAAAATTGGCTTTGAAAGTCCTTAAAAAGAGCTTGAAATTGGCCATGAAAAAGGTCTAAGAACCTTAAAAGCAGAACAATTTGAAATGACAAAATGTACTTAAGTAAAGCATCAGAAGTGATTGACATTTTCCAGCTCCAAAATAAAGCATACAATTTAGATGTCGTCATTTTTTATTTTCCTAAACTCAAAATACTGATTAACAGGGTATTAAGAAACAGAAAGTTGTCAATGTGTTTAAAAAAACATACTACATATTCAGAGAGGACTTAGGTATGTGTGTGTCCTTCCACGTAGTTCCTGTGTACATATTTGTTAGTTGTTAAAACAACACTCTAAAAATATATGCTAATGTTTTGTTAGCATTTAAATGGGCTCCGATTGACTTTTAGCACTAGCACTATGCTTGTATCATTCGTTTGTATCAGATTATGTTTTACATTTAAATTTAAAGTTCGGTTAATTCAAAATATTCTTGTTCTGTGTTTATTTCTACAACTAACTTCAATTTGAATCTTATTAAACATCTTAGAAGTTGTGGGTAATGAATACCTAACATGTAGCGCAGTAGTTCTCCAATAGTGTGGCGGGCCCTTTAGGCGGGGACGCGTGCCTCCGTCATTGGGTGCGCGTTTGACATCGGGAACTTTTTTTTTAACTGTCCTAGAATTGAGTGCAATTGCACCTCCACTATATAAGGGTGCAATGGTGCTCTCATTAGCAGAGGGTGCGCTCGGTTTGTACATGCATAGCAGAGAGAATGTGTATAAAGTGTAAACACTAACTGTTGCTAAACTTCCATTGTCCCCATTAGAATTATTTAATGGGGATGAAAAGACAGGCAGAGAGACACTGGGATAAAGAGGAAAATGAAAGCCTACCGAAAGCTAGAATGAGGAAGTTTATCAGAGCATATTTAGCAATCACCTCCACTGCGACCACTGTGATAGGTGAGGTAATACAGATATGCTTGCTATGTTTAAAAGTGTTGGCAGCGAACAGCATAAAGCCTAATAAATTGAGCTGTCAATTAAAGACATTACACTAAAATCGCGCTGATCAGACACTTGAGTTTTATGGAGGGGGCACGAGAGGCTTTCCTCTTCCGAGAGGGGGCGTGACAGACAACAAATAAGAAGCAGAGATGTAGCATACATAAGATGTGTGGCACCACTCCCATTTACCGACCAATGTTGATAACCGATCCTGCCTATGAAGCCCGATAATTACTTTTTTTTTTCAAATTGCATTCCATATTTAGAGGGGTAAGAAATGCGGAATACAGTCATTCATATGTGTGTTGATTACGACAACATTATATAGTGGCCGTGAACATGTTTACAAAAACAAAACGAGTGTTGAAGATGAGACCTTAACTTTAGCAATCAGGATATATACTTTCTTTGTTTTTACAATAATAATTATAATGTCTATAATTACAAGATGTTGTAATGAGCATCATTATACTGACATGTAGATATGGGAGTGTTGATTATGTGAAAATGAGTCACTTCTAACCATAAAACAATACTATAATAACTATCATGACTATAATAACAAGCCGTTATTATGAGCACAGTAAAACTGACATGTAGGGATCGCAGAAAGTTCACATGAATTATGGGTGTGTTCATTATGTAAAAGTATGTCATTTCTAAACATGAGACAATTGCTGCAAAACTTTCCAAATAGAAACCATCCCAAGTTAAAGTATTGCCATGCCAAGAATATGTTGTCATTTTGCCACATTTCAGGCTTCAAACTTAAAGCTAAAAACTGAAAATATTTTCAAAGAATCAACAAAAATGTGAGACACAATCCAGAACTGGAACCAAATTATCTTAACATTTTATATAATAATTACAAAGAAAAGACTGAAAAGTAGATGTTGCAAAAATATTGTCCCCCTGTTCTCTCAGCTCAGCCAACTGACTCCAGAAGTTCCCTGATGACTTCTGAATGATCTAGTGTCGAGCTAACTCATTAACAACGACTGAGTGCAATAAGTCTCAGTTTAAATGGACCTGCTCTGTGATGGGCACAGAGGTCTGTGAAAACAGACACCGGAGATTCTGGATTTTCAGCCATTGAACCACACCCTACTAGCAGTGTTCCCTCAAAGCTGCGCGTGTGCGCACTGCTCGCACATTCTCAGCGCACAAGAAAATCTAGCCAGCGCACAAAAATGAGGGCTCAAAATTACTAATTAAGAAGTGACTCAGGTCAAAGTTACAGTGCATGAAGGTAAAAATACACGGGTTCCCCTGACGTTGTGTCCTAAATGCAGTATTTTGAAGTCGAGTCGAAGGAGAACGAAGTTGAGTAAAGTTAGTAGAGTTTGTCGGGGAACCAGCTTCTTCGGCTCGGCTCACTAAAAGGAACCGGCTCTTTCGGGTCCCAAACGGCTCTTCCGGTTGTTTTTGCTTCTTTAATCCCAACAAGACCAAATATTATGTAAAATTATGCACAAAATGACCTAAAGGAAGGGGGGAATAGAACAAAAAGAAAAAAATACCAAAATTAAAAAGTAGTGAAAAGCGAGAAAAAAGGAAACAAAAGGAAGAGAAAAAAGCCAGAAAAAAAGAAAAGAAAGAAATGTAGGAAAAAATTAAATAGAGAACAAAAAGAAAAAAGTAACAGCTCGGAAAAAATAAACACTATGAGATTTTTTCTAAAGGAATTTTAAAAAAAGTAGAGAAAAAAACACGGAAAAAATAAGAAAAACTTGTTGCATTCAAATAATTTCCAATTATATCAAGTGAATCTTGTTGCCAACATTGTACTTCCACTAAAAAATGTGATTAAGTACAGTTCTGTATCTTACAACCGACTAAATAAGCACCCAAAAATGTTAATGTTATGCGACAAAATATATCAGGAAATAAAAATAAATGGATATCTTGTGAAAGAATTGTAAGAACAAACGACGTTTGTAGGCCGTACAACCTTTGCAATAGTAAGTGAGTCAATTCATTCAAAAGACAAAAATAATTTTGCATTGCCGGAAACCCAGCAAAATGTAACTTGATGTCAAGTTTTGGACATGTTTGATAATTAATTATCTTGCCACACTTGGGATTATGGTTGCTCACTGTTGTTTCAAGCGCTGCTCACCGACTGTGTGAACGCTCAGACCCGTGGAAAATTAGAGGGAACATTGCCTAATAGTGTGGTACCCCCAAGTGAGGAAACACTGAAATATGAAAATAGAAATGAAAAATAAAATCAACTGCAGAACAAAACATAAAAGCATGAAATAAAAGTGTAGTATTATACAGTAAAATAAATTAAACAGATGAAAAAAAAATGCAAATAAAAATGATCAATTAAAAAAGTGGATCTTCAGCCTCTGATGTCCTCCGGCAGACTGTTCCATAGATGAGGACCAAAGTGGCTGAATGTTGCTTTGCCGTTGGTTTTGGTCCTCACCCTGGGAACAGTCAAAGCTGCCAGAGGACATCAGGGACCTTGAGGGCTGATATGATTGAAAGCAAATAAGACAGATAGGATGGCCCAAGACCATCAAGATATTTATAAACAAGTAAAAGCACCCTAAAATTGATCCTGAAATGCGCAAGGAGCCAATGCAGTGATTTTAAAACCGTTGTAATGTGATCCCTCCCCCCGGTCCCCGTAAGTACCCGTGCTGCTGAGTTTTTCAATAGCTGCAAGCTAGCAATACTCTTTTTGAGAAGACCAGAGAGCAGGGCTTTACAGTAATCTAAACGAGAATATATAAAAGCATTTATCAGTACCTCTGTGTTTGCCTGAAAGAGAAATGGGCAGACTCTGGCTATATTCTTGAGATGATAGAAACCATTTTTAGTTATGTTTTTGATATGTGGAGTAAAATTGAGCTCGGAGTAGAAGATAACGCCAAAGTTTTGAATATAATCTAAATGGCTAAATCTTGTAGTTCTGGCAAATGTTTCCCTCGCTGACTTTCAGGACAGATGAGTAGAACCTCTGTTTTGTCCTGGTTGAGCTGTAGTAAGTTTTCTGCTATCCATGACTTAACATCTGAAATACATTTTTAAAAGGGTATCTACGGACTTGTGTCATCAGGGGACAGGGCAATGTAGAGCTAGGTGTCATCAGCCTAACTATGGAAGTTCACTCCGTGTCTCCTGATGACATCCCCAAGAAGAAGCATATACAGATTAATGCAGCTCTCGAGGACTGGGTTGGCCACCCTTGCTCTAAACTTTCAGCCGAAAAAAGGGGGAAACTAAACTTTGAGGTAGTTTACTACACCTGTTTCTAGCAAATTATGAATATGTATTTTCAATGAAAACTGAAAATTGGAGGGAAAAAATGGTCTGAAGAGTCAGGCAGGGTGGAAAAAAGCTGTTGATTTAGATTTGCTCCTTTTTTACCGATACAGTCTTGAATCCTTTACCTGTGCTTTTCTAAAAAACATTTTTCCTTTTTACGCTTTTCATTGTAAACATTTTATCCTTTCAAAAAAATAATTGAGAATTGTAGATGAGGCTTTTTAGAATAGCAGCAATATGCATGTATGAATAAACTAGGATGACTGCGCTACTAGAGCGTCACCCGTGTTGAGACCCACCTGATTGCTTCTAATATATTGTGACCCTGGCCAAACTTGTTCCGTTCTGGGAGAGTGTTTCTGGAAAAACTGCCAAGTAAGCAAATTGTATTGTATTGTATTTATTTATTCAGCCAGTATAAACCATAAACATGATATACGCAAGAAATCATTTGACACGCGAACACTCAATAATGATAAAATAATAGATTTAAAAGAATAGAGTAAAAATATCTTGTAGTGTATAATACAATGTAATAATATAGAATAATTTAAAAAGAAAGAATATGTAAATAACAAGACTACTGTAGAGTAGAATAGGTCAGAGGAACGCCGTTGGCATAATAATACTATACATAATAACCTAAATCAATTCCCGTTGAACATACGGATAGCGGAGTTAAGACGTGAAGTCTTGCTGGCAATGGAGCGAAGACGGCGACCGGATGGCAGGTAATCAAAGTACCTGCAAGCAGGGTGACTGGGATCGTCTATAATTTTTAGTGTCCGTTTTCTAGTTCGATCGATGTAGATACTTTGCAGGGACGGGAGGCCAGTACCTATTATTTCCTTTGCCGTCCTCACTACTGATTCCATCTTTGACAATTCTTTCTGATTGACGCTACCAAACCAAACTGTGATTGACCTAGTTAAAATGGATTCAATGATAGCACGATAAAAATTGACTAGAATGGTTTGATGGACTCCGAATGATTTGAGTTGACGAAGGAAGTAGAGCCTTTGTCTGGCTGACATTAGAATATCAGTAGCATTACAGTCCATATGAGGTCAGCTGACAAGTAAGTACTTAGAAACTTGAATGAATGGACCAGTTCCACCTCACTACCATTAATTGACAGTGGCACATAAATCAAAATTGCTGTGTCAGGTTTTTTTATTTTCGCACTTTCACCTCTAAATTGACCTGCCTGATTGCTTGTGAAACATTGTGATCCTGGCCAAACTTGCTGTGGTCCTAGAGCACATGTGTCAAACAGGCGGGCCAAATCAGGCCCGCGAAGGGATTGAATCCGGCCCGCGAGACAACACTCAGAGAAGCGCAAGAGAAAAACAAGCTGCAGGCTGAAATATGTCAACTTGATGTTGCCAAAGCCAGGTGCCTCTCACAGACACTGTACTTGTATTTATTTCTCTCTCTCTCTCTCTCTCTCTCTCTCTCTCTTTTTTCCACCCCTTTTCTCCCACTCTGTCTCGGTCTCTTTCACTCTCTGTGTCTTTCTTTTTCTCTTCCTTTGTTGCTCTTTGTCTTTCTCTCTCTGTCTTTTAACCTGTTTTGGTCTAACTTCCTTATTTCCCTTTCTCGCTCACCTCCAAAGTGACCTACCTGATTGCTTGTGAAAGATTGTGATCCTGGCCCAACATGTTGTGGCATGAGAGAAGGGATGTCTTTATGGGAAAGTTGCTGAGTCAGAAACAACAACATTGTCAAGTCTGCTTTTTTGGGGGGTGTGGGGGTTGGGGGAGTCAGTTTTTACATCTTGGGTAACCTACTTGATCGCATGTAAAAAGATGGTGTTGATATTCAATGTCCTTCTGGCCTGGGAGAGTTAAATCTCTTTCTAGGCAGAAACGCTGAGTCAGCCTTTTTTTTCGGGGCATTTTTCGCATCTAGGGTTACAAGTATACATTCATACCACATTTTACAATAACGTTATTCTTTATCGCGCCTTTTTCGTTTGCAGTTTTTATAACTTCTAACATTGCTTAGAAGCCCTTTCCACCTAAAATAGAACTCTTTTCTATGAATTTTTGTTCTCTTTTTCGCAGACGCCACTCACCTGAGTTTCGACGCAGACACGGCTCACGTCTTTTTGCGTCTGACCGAAGACAACCATAAGGTGACCAACACCACGCCCTGGCAGCATCCCTACCCCGACCTCCCCGAGCGCTTCGATGAATGGCGGCAGGTTTTGGGGGTGGAGAGTTTCTACCTGGGACGCCACTACTTCGAGGCAGACATCGGCGGAGAGGGCACGCACGTGGGCCTCACCTACAAGAGCATCCAACGCAAAGGCGGAGACAGCAACAGCTGCATTACCGCCAACAACTTCTCCTGGTGCCTGCATTGGAATGGGCGGACATTCTCGACCTGGCACAGCGGCGTAGAGACGCCCCTTAGTGTGGGAAAGTTCACACGAGTCGGTCTGTAAATTTAGATTGATGGATACTGTGAATTCTCGACTACGAGCCGCTACTTTTTTTAAAAACATTTTAAAGGTGGGGTGTGTCGTTTGAGGTGGCCTCATAAGTTTAAAAGAAGAATATTATCTCTAATATCTTATCCAATGCAAGACGTTTCTCTCAAATGGGACGTGCCAGCCATTTTTTTGCTATTTTGACTCATTTTTGAAGGCCCACAGAATATACAGTTTTGTAGCTATACATCGTAGAAATAGGACATATTTAAAGAAAGCTTGAACCCTCATCTTTCATTCCGAATTTTTATTTTATTTTATGTTGCTTTTACCTTTCCATCCATCCATTTTCTGCGCCACTTATCCTCACCAGGGTCCCAGGGGTGCTGGAGCCCATCCTAGCTATCTTGGGGCAGTGGCCAGGAAATGAAATAATCTGCATTTATATAGCGCTTTTCAAGTCAATGAAGAATTCCCAAAGCGCTTTACATTTACCCATACACACACACACACACACTCACACCAATAGCGGCCGTGTAGCCATGTAAGGCTGCCGACCTGCTTATTGGGGGCATTAGGGGTTCAGTGTCTTACCCAAGGACACTTTGACATGTAACACGGAGGAGCCAGGATTCGAACTGCGATCTTTTGATCCCAAGACGAGTGCTCTACCTCCTATGCTACTGCCGCCCCTAGCTCTCCTGCTCAATGAGACCTTGAAATCACACCAAGACCGATTCTGTTGAACAGCAAATAAGCTTAGATCTTCCTTGGAAAGACAAAATCCATATTTCCTTGATGTGAGGCAGGAGCCTGTAAATAAAACATTGTCTAACTTATTTGACGGACTAACCGACACCCTAAACTGGTTACCAGCAGACAGTGACGGAAACTTAATCGCTCATTAACACTTAGGGACAATTTGAACCAGCTCTAGCTTTTACCGTTGTTTAGTAAACAACAGTTGAACATTTCTTGAAAAATACTAATTTCCAAAAAAACTAAGAAAAAATGCTTTTTGTGAAAGGATGCATTTCAAGCAGAGCTTTCACTTTGCTGCTTTTTTGCATTTGTGATATCTATCAAATCTAAACAATGCTTTTTCTGAACACAAGGGCACTTAGCTTGCAAAATAACTTTTGATTGCAAGAACATTGAACCGATGCGTTAACTTTGCAAGAACTTCTTAGCGCCCTATGTTTCTGATGACATGATCTTACAGTCACCAGGGTGATCTCATTCCTGCGGACGTGCAAGAACGGTCATCCCAGTCTTTTTGTTAGCGTAGCATGAAACTAATAAAAGTAAGACGAGGCCTGTTTCAAATACAGTCCAACTGACAACCCAAACTCTCCAAAGGTAGTTTATTTGAATGTGCTAAAAAAATGCTTGATGTATGAACTGACTGAGGCTGCAATCAAGACATTAAGCCAGTAGATGGCGGCAGAGAGTAACAATTTTTCAAATTCTGGTCAATACCTTGTGAAGTCGAGTGAGTCGTTTGAGATGTCCTCAAAAAGTTAGAAGTTAAATCTTTTCTCTATTAAGAATGCCCAACTGAGTTCAAAGAGCCTTTATGCTTTATTTTCCACTGCTTTTATATTACTTTTATTAGAGCTGGGAGGAGTGCTGGAGAGTGACGTCATGCCCGTCATAGCAGGATTTTTTTTCTTATTTCTAATTGTCAGTGAAGCACAAAAATTGTAAAGGCAATAGGCAACTTCTAGTAGAGTTGTAACTCCAACCCAAACCTTAAGAAAGATGAAAAAAGAAGAGTTTATTTGAGTGCATCAAAGAAATGCACATGCTTGCACGTACGTCATGAATGAGCCAACTGAGGCTGGAATCATGACTTTAAGCCAGGAGATGGTGGTAGAACGTAACAAAGTTCCAAATTTTGTACAGCTCTTTTGAATACGGTGCGGTTTGTTCTTTTTTGTCTTTCGCAAGGCGGATGGTCGCAAGGGTGTCGACGTCGACTTTCTGTGTAAACACCTAAAAGACGTGTACGTAATTTGGAACTTTGGTACTCTATGCCATCTCCTGGCTTGTGTCATCGTTGCAGCCTTAGTCAACTCATTCATGATGCGCGTGCAAGTATGTGCATTTCTTAGACACATTCGAATTGACTTTTTTTTTTTTTATCTTTCTTTGGGTTTGGTTTGGTGTTTGGACTCTACTTGAAGCAGGCCTTTTCTTACCTTCACCATTTTCATGCTACAGTTGAAAACGTCACTCTTGACCATCCCCCGGAAACCTCATTCCTTCTACCTAGTGAGTTTGCCCCGAACAGCTCTCTAAAATTTCCCCACTTTGCCTGCAAAATAACATTTTATTGCAAGAACACTGAACTTATGCATGAACTTTGCAAGATCTTTTCAGCCCCTCATCTTTCCAGTGAACCTATCACATAATTTGAGTCGTCACAACGATCGTGGAGGTGCACGAAACGTTATCCCTCTCTGTTCCGACGATTACGAAGGCACTTAATAACTCATCTATTTAGTAAAACATAAGTGTTTTGAAGCGTCAAAAGTCTGTGCTTGTACTGTATCTTCGCTTTTATTGGCCCGCTGCCCGTACTCAACATATGGGCCGGCGCCTACACACTGGCACACGGTGTGATACGGTGGATACAGGAACAAAACTAGGCAAGTGCCACCCTCGCCATCTTTGTTGATCTATCATACTGATATCATTCATAGAGGCTTGATACTTACTGATGAGCAGCGCCAAAGACTTTAAAATAGTTTAGAAGAAAGAAAGAACATTTTACTTTTTGACTCTTGGGGACAATGCTTCTGAAAATGTATTTATATGTTATGGTACTGAATGAGTTAAATACGTACATGCGGCTTTTAATCTGATGTGCTCTGTAGTCCAGAATTTACAGTACATCTTTAAATGTTATCAATGTTGCGTTCTTAACCCTCCAATGTTATTCTGCAGGCGTGTACGTTGACTCGGCCGGAGGGCTCCTGGCTTTTTATGGCGTAGACGAAACGATGACACTCATCAACCGCTATGAGGCTGATTTCTTGGAGCCGCTCTATCCTGCCTTCTGGTTACCCAAGAAAGAGAACGTAGTAGTTTTGGTGCCGCCCGGTGAGCCTTTGCCCCTCAAGAGCCCCTCTCCACCCACATCCCCATTAAATGGCGTCCCAATGTCTTAAATGCAAAAGAGTGCTGGTCATTTTCTAGGAAGATGGTGACAGCAGAAATGTCTATTTATATACTGTCATTGCACGCACACTTCCTGTATCATTCCACTGAATTACTGAGGACAATGTGCATCTTCGGGGACAAAACATTCAACAAATAAACTCACTGTATGTACTGTATATCAGTGTTCATAAGAAGTTTTGGGCGTGTTAGTGAAAAATAGTAGTTACAGTTATGAGTTACTTCATTTAAAAAGTAACTCAATTACCCCCCAGATTACTGGCGCCCAAAACTAGCACGTTACTCAGAAAGTAACTATGGTTACAAGTTACCATATATACTCCCATAGAAGCCTACTCCATTTAACTGCTTTGAAATAGCCACACAATATAGAAATAAAGGAAAACATGTACACTAATCTGGGGAAGCAGTGAAACATTCATATTTCTTGGCTTGTGCAATATTGAAAGCTTACAAACGAGCACTTACAGTGCAATTGTTGATTTTATTTATTAAACAGGCAGTTTGTAATAGAATAACACTCCAATATGGCAGATTTGAAACGATTTTGTAAAGAAGAATGGTCCACAATTCCTCTACTTACTGCGTTGTCAAAGACTCATTACCAATTACCATGAACGTTTGATTTCTGTTATCGATGCCAAAGAGGGGGCCAAATCGCTATAAGATTACAGGGGCAATTACTTTTTCACATAGGGACAGGTGAGGTTTTGATTTTTTTTTTGTTCCTTTAATAAATGGATTCAACATTTCAAACATGCATTCTGTATTTCATTGGGTTGTCTCTGTGATATTAAAATTGCTTTGATGATCTGAAACTTCTGTGAGTGATAAATATGCAAAAGAACACAGAAATCAGGAAGGGGACAAATACTTTTTCACTACACTATAAAAGACAGATTCATTTTGTCTCTGGGCTTTAAACCACTTGAAGATCTCAATTTTATTGCACTGTCCAAGACGTTCTTATTTTCTACAGGAATGGTGTATTGCAAAAAAAAAAAATTCTACAAAACAAAAAAGACCAACATTCAGCCCACTTTTACTGTAAATTGTGTGCTTATACCCGCTCTTGTGATTTTCCCTATGGTTTGTTCTGCCTGGTTAAGCCCGGTTGCAAAAGGCTTGCTCGGAGTTGTCCGATTTTTAGCTTTAATTTAAAAAAAAAAGATGTTTCCCTCTGCAACTCGGTCTATTTAAGCTTAACGGCTATGGTTTCAATCTATTTGGTGGATTTTTGCCCCCTAGCCAATCATACTTTGTGAAACCAGTGACGTTTCCCAAGGGTGCTAGCAGGTGCTCAGACACCAACTCTGAATCTAATTGGCTAAAGCAAAAACTTTGTCAAAAACTGATATTGCACGGCATTCAAGATTTTGTGTGAAGGTCTCCGGGTAGATTTGTTACCCTAATGGGGAAAATTTGACTGGTTAAATGCTTGAGAGTGATTTCATGCACGTGTTTGTTGTTTTCATTTTTTCTAGAATGCAAATGGTGAAAATAAAATAAGGACTGCTTCAAATGTAGTCCATATGCCAAACCAAACCCCTCAAAAGATGAAAAACGAAGAGTTTATTTGAGCACATCTAAAAGATAAACACCACAGAAGCAGCTTGACAGAGGCTGCAATGGTGATTTCAGCCAGAAGAAAGCGTCAGCAAGTATAATATCTTGAATTTAAGTACACATACCTGTAAACCTGTGCAGTTTTGCCGTACAAAGTACATTTATTATGCATTTTAAGACGTGCACGACATACGAGAAAATCTTCGGAAAAAGCAAATTTGTCAATTATGGGTACCTTCCGGTTTACACCGACTATCACGAAACAGCAAATCTATCAAGTCAAACGAGTTCGCTGCGGAAGCCTCTATCGCGGTATCGTTTTTTTCGTTGCAAACAAAGCGAGCGGTTTGATGTAGTGAAAGGAAGTCCGTCTCTTTTTAAAGAACCGGCTTTTTCGGCTCAACTCATTAAAGAGAGCCGGCTCTCAAACAGTTCACTTGCTTTGATGCATTATAATATGAATTATTATGTTGTATAAAGAAGTTAAGAAAAAAAGGTAGTATAAAATGAGAAAACGAAAAACGACAGGTTTGTGGTTATCTCTTTAATCAGTATATTACCAACAATAATTTAATGCAGAAAAGGAATTCATAATTTGAATAAGAAAATGTATTATTGTACTTAATTATATTTGCATGTATTTTTTCCTTGTACAGTGAACGTCCAAGCTACTTAATTTTTGAACTTTTTTTTATAAAAAACCTCATTCAAGTCGAACAACTCAGGCTCTCACAGCAAAATGTTTATTAACAATTTATATGATATAACGAAACACATCTACAATATAACATGTTAAACTACACAAAAACACGTTTGAAAAAAAATGGTGTAAGATTATTCTGTATTTTGTAAGGGAAAATACGACAATTTGTAAGGGCATGGAGCCGTGGAGATTGACAGGTATGAGGACACCACCTTTAAATATTTACTAAGAATGACATAGAATTTTACCGTAAAATGTTATTACCTAGTAAAATATCAAGTTGTATCACATGGTCAATGTATTTTACAATAGTTGTAACATTTGATAACTCTTAAAGTCAAAATGAAGAAGAGTAATGCTGCATTCATTAAAATAGGAAATTCTGAACTTTTCCGTTCGGATGCTACAAGGTACGACCTCAAAGCGTTTAAAAAAAAGGGGGATATCAGGTTTTTCAATAACCGACCAGAAAAGTATATCTCGAATGACACTTGAAGTGGTTGGTCCTGGTCAAGAAATAGGGGTACATATCTTTTCTCCTGGTTGGAGTGGAGGTTATTAAGCGCGACTTTCCACTTTACTGAAGTACAGCATACGCTCTGCTATTTGAAATGTTGCAATGTTCAATAGACAAGCATTGAAAAATGTTAACAGTTATAAAGGAAACCGTAGACGAATTTTAATTCTGAAGTTTCCTTTTTTTTGCGATTGCTCAAATTACTCTAACGTACATCATACAAAATAATTTTTACTAGTCACGTGACATTACACGCCTGGGTCACGTGAGGATACGGATGTGTGACGTGTCCTCCAACCAGCACGTCAGCAGGAAGTGCCCGCTCGAATGTCAACATGCTAACAAGCGTAAGTTTACCTTTCGATGTTTACAAAGTCAACTTTTTGTGCCATTTCATAGATAAACAACTACTTAGTGGTGTTAATATGAATTTACTGCGAGTAATTTATCAGTGAGTCATCTATTACCGTTTTTGCTTGTCACATGTGTCTTATCTGTTAGTACATTACGTGTTTACGCCATCCTGTTAAGCCCCACTTGTATATAGCTCAATTTAAAAAAAAACTTTTCTAGCCTGTCATTTTAAAAAAAATCTATTCCAAACTACGACAAAGAAGAATAACCATGTGAAGACGTGTGAATGCATTTCATACCTACCAACCACGGCCAATTGCTCCCCTTATTAATGATTATAATTCCTCTTATAAAGACATAATAAACCTTACAAACTCTTCGTTCCCTCAGGAGGACAACGATGAAGATGTTGCTCTGTTTGACGCTGATGAAGACGCCGCACAAAGATTGTCGAAGAAGACAAACCTCAAGTCAGGAAATTTGCATATCAATAAGGGGTCGACCGATTATCAGGCGGGCTTATTACATACCTGTCAACCTGTACGGTTTTGCCGTACAAAGTACGTTTTTATGCATTTTAAGACGAGTACGACGCACAAAGAAATCTGTACGGAAAAACGCAAATTGGACAATGATGGGTACCATCCGGTATACACCGACTATCATGAAACTGCAAATCAATCAAGTCAAAGGAGTTTGCTGCGGAAGCCTCTATCTCGGTATCGTTTTTTTTCGTTGCAAACGAAGTGAGCGGTTTGATGCTACTGTGCGCATGCGTCTGCCGCCTGGGAATTTCCCATCATGCATCATTCTGAAAAAAAATATATATCGTGTACGATTATTTTGTACGAGAAAATACGACAGTTTGTACGGGCATGGAGCCGTGGAGGTTGACAGGTATGTTATTATCGGCACATAGTTGAAAAGGACGGATAGCAGGATTAACATTATTTAATTTATTTGAAGGGCAAATTACTTAGGCTCAGATGCAGCCGAGCCTCTCTCGATCTCTCTCTCTCCTTCCTTATGTCTCGGTCGCTACTCACCATGTGCCTCCCGATTGGAAAGCGACTGGGAGCGCAGCCAGTGAAGCAGAAAGAATAACGTAAGAGCAGAGTAAACAATGGTAGCTCGTAAGTCCTGACATGCCTGTGGATCAAGACCGCTAATATTGAGATTTTAAAAAGTCTGTGGCAGTAAAGTGTGTGTGTAATTAGGAGTTAGCGTAAGAAGTGTAGTTAACTTGTTTTAGGGAAGCACATTCAGGTGGGAACTGATATATTAGCTACTATAATAACATTAGTTCTTCAATGAAGCTTGTATGTTTGTGATTGAGGGAAAGTATAAAAATGCTAAAGCGGAAGGCTTTGTGATATGCATTTCCCTTCTCATCAATTTATCAATCTGGCTTTAAAACCGGAGTGGCCACACTTTTCAATTTTCCAGGTCTGTTTAGATGTTGATGAACTTTTTGGTTTAAGTTAATTTAAGTTTTGCTTGTTGTATTGACATTTGTATTTATTTATTGTAAAATATTTCTGGGAGCTACTTAAGCTTTTATGTCCTTTTATACGAGTTCCTGCTAAGACTAATTTTATTTCCTTTACTGTTTTACGGTTAAGTAAAGACAAGTCATGTTAGTTGTGTTGAAATTCAATTTTATTTACTGTAAAAGGTTTCAGACAGGTTTCAGGCATATGTATATATATATATATATATATATATATATATATATTTATTACATTATTAAAAAAAAAATACGCAATTTTTTTGAGCTTTTACAGAAAATAAATATCAGCTCCAAATATCAGCCTCTGTTTAATACTAATAACCGATAACGGCCCTGAAAAACCCATATTGGTCGATCCTTAACATCAATACGCAGAAAAGCCTTTTGCAAGATGATTGATGATGATGGTGGTGGCGGTGGTATTTGCAGGCATCCAGTGGCCTCCTTCTTCCATCTTTTCTTCAGGGTGAGCGCCATCCTGGTATACTTGCTGTGTGAGACTCTCAGCAAGGACTCCATAGGTGGTATGGTGGCCATCATTCTTCTCCTGTCCTGTGACTTCTGGACTGTGAAGGTGGGTGTATATGATTCCAAATACAGTAATCCCTCATTTTTCACAGGAGTTGCGTTCCAAAATCAAAAATCTGCGCTGTAGAGACCTTTTTTTAAAATTGAATACTCTGTTGAAGTGGTTCTCAACTGGTCGGACATCCTGACCCACCATTCCACCCTGATGACAAGCTGTGATCCAGATGAAATATAATAAATTCACTTCTCAAATCCAACCAAAGAAAGGTTTTGCAGTTCAAATCAAACATAAATACATTGATCTATTTTCAAAAAACAAAATGACCAGCAAAACCCAAACAATTTCAAGTACTGTTTATAATCGCATGTAAGCTTAAATCACATATAAGCGACGCCCTAAAAGCAGTCACATACTCAAACAAATTCAAAATATTAATAAAACTTATTCATAGACATCAAAAGTCATTATGTTGATAGAAAAAAATAATTTTCTGTTAAAAGGCTGAAAATGTAACCTGTTTAAACCATTTACTGTGCTTTCCAGCATCTCTTCTATGGCAGACACTTGTTCACCATTTCTGTATCCTCGAGGAGGGCATTGTCGCCATCTATTTTAAAGGATTGCAATTGATCCTCCATTTTTTTTTTTCTTCTTTTTAGCATTATTTTTCCAAGGTGAAGGCCCACATCCCACCATTGGTTTCCAACCCACCAGATGAGAAACACTGCTCTATAATACATTGAAACCAAAGAAAATCCCCTGTTCACATGCTCAAGCAAGGTAGTATGGCAGTGTCCTATGAAGCGTCATCTATGGGTCAAGCCAAAGAGGACAGGTGTAGTCTTTGTTTCTCCAGAAGGCTGAGCCTGCATGAGGCCATAAACCAGAGCTGGCCACGGGGCCTTTTGTTCCCATAAAGTAAACCAAAAAAGTATTCCACAACCAACTCTTCTTGGTGCAGGGTTAAATAATATTTTACTCATGACATGCTATGAAAATACTTCCTGATCATTTGAATAAGTTGCTTGTCTTGCCCCCGGGTTTGTGGATCAGTAATTTCATTATTTTTCCTGAATTTCTTTCCCCGTTCCCTTTTTCAAAGACTGCGAGGGCTTGTGTCAACAATGTCCTTTTTTCTTTTGTGTGATTCAATTTTCTTTATTTAAATTAATGTAGTTGTTAGTATCAAATCTGTTTATTATATGTTTGTGTGTCTCTAGTATTTTCCTTTTGGACTGATCAATCATTCTCCATATCAATGAACTGAAAAATCGATAATTCAAAGCTAAAATTAAAATATATTCAGAGTTTTGCTTCCTTCATAATTGCTAGACACAAGGCTATGTCGAAATAATTCAGGTGGAAAACCGTAAGCACTACTTGCTGGCCGAATGGGTAACCACCGATTTTGATTCTGAAATAAATACAAAGTATTTACACCAATTCCCGGGTGACTCTTTAGCCAATCACAATGCAGAACACAATGCCCAATGAAAATCCGTGAAGTCGTGATCCCGCGAAAAGAAATTTGCGATACAACGAGGGATTACTGTACCTATGTGCGTAAACAAACCTCTTTGCTAGTTTGTGTACAAAAGACTCCATTATTCACATCAAATCTGTTCTTATCGTTTCTTTTTGGTGCAGAACATCAGCGGGCGCTTGATGGTGGCGCTGCGCTGGTGGAACAAAGTGAACGAGGACGGACAAAGCCACTGGGTGTTTGAGTCACGCAAGGTGAGGAACCGCTACGATCGTGTTTTCCCGCTGTATTTTACAAAACGTTCTTCTTTTGTACAGGGGCCGAAGAAAAAACAAAGTTCTGACTCTGAAGCTCGGATCTTCTGGCTGGGTTTGATTGTATGTCCCATTGTGTGGACGGTCTTTGCTTTTAGCGCTCTAGTTCGGCTCAACATAAAGTGGCTGGTGAGCTTGACATTGGCTTCTTTTTACATTTTATTTCTGATTATGTGATAACATAAAGCAGGGGTATCCAAAGTCGTGACCAGGGCACCAGGTAGCTCCCTAAGAACACTTAAGTAGTTTGCGGACAGGTTCTAAAAATAGATCACCGCTGATGGGTCACTGCCAGATTTATTCATGATAAGTGCCATATATGGCTCGTGAGCCATAGGTTTCCGACCCCTGTGTCACACTGTTAACACTTTTCCTAATTGGACTATTATATTTTCTTTTAATGAAAAAAATTTGATTTATATAGGCCTAAATTGAGAAACATAGTCATCATTTAATTACATAAATTAGGAAGCATTTTTTAAATGCTTACCTGAAGCATTAGATTACATTTTTTGTGACTTGCTCATTTTGTTACTAGCCAACATGGTAATAAAGTGTGAGCACCCCTGCTGTCATGTTTGAACAACAACGTCTGACTGAAAAATGTAGGAATTGTATCATTTTTTTTTCCAAACACACCACAATTTAGGAGCTCAAAAGTCATTGGACAATTGAGCGAAATCTCAACAAAAAGGTTTGTTTTCAATATTCTGTTGCAAACTCTTCCGGGGCAATCACTGCCTGAAGTCTGGAAGCCGTGGACAACACCAAACGCTGGCTTTCACCTCCTTGATTCTTAACCAGGCTTTTAGAGCAGCAGCCTTGAGTTGTTCCCCATTTGTGGGTCTTTTTGTCTTAAGCCTTGTCTTGAGCAAGTGAAATGCATACTCGATTGGGTTGAGATCTGGAGATTGACTTGGCCGTCGCATAGTACGCCACTTATTTTCCCTTATGAATTACTGGGTTGCTTTTGCTGTATGCTTTGGGTCAATGTCCATCTGCACTGTGATTCACTGCCGCATCAACTCTGCTGCTTTTGGATGAATCTGTGCAGAAAGTATATCTCTTTATACTTCAGAATTCATGCGGCTACTTGTGTCTGTTGTAATGTTGTCGATGAACACAAGTGAACCTGTGCCCTTTTGAAGCCATGCCTGCCTATGCCATCACACAGCCTCCGGCGTGTTAACAGATGATGTGGTGTGTTTTGGATTAAGGCTTCACGATTTTGGAAGAACTAATCAAAACTATAGCAACTTTTCCAACCTGTATTGCAATTTCAATGCATTTTTTTATTTTAAGGGGAAATGTGCATTACTGTGCTCGTTTTGTTCTGGGGGAGAGCTTAAACATAGTTAGATGCAAACATACCTCGAGATGATGTCCTTAGAGACTGAGAGAATTCGACTGTAACAAAATAACAACTATAGATCTACAAATAAAAACCCAACACAGAATTGCAGTTGAATAAATGGTCTTTGTTGTCATTATACAAAAGTTGAGCCAGGTCTCTGCGATAATTAACGTAGTTCCAGGTCATCCGTTTCATGGGTAATGGATCTGGTGTTGGCAGGATACAGGCTCAGCAGGGGTGGCTTAAGAGAGTTAATAGCCTATCCATAGCAGTATGCAGGACCCAGCCCTGTGATTACCTTGTCACAACGCCACCTCAGTCGTTTCCCAGTCCCGATAACAATCCCCAGAGCACCTGCTAGTGATCATCATTTTTTCTCTTTGGACGTTCCTCGGAGTCCAATTTGATAGAGGAATTTATTTTCAACGTAACAAACTAAAATACCATCTGAGCTGTAGCCTAGCCCCGAATTTTTTTTGGGGGGTGTTGGTGGAAACATTGACATGTGGGCCCTCCCCGATGTTTGACTGACAGCTTACAGCCTATAACACAGAACACTAAAAGCCCTCCTTAACCCTACCCCTGAGAGCGCATTTGCTGTGTGATGTTTGCTCAGAACACAAAGCACGATATGTTGATATCAAAGACAATAAAGACAATTCATTTCAAAATATGTGAAGCAGTTAACCAGCAATAACCTAAGCGTAAAGTATCGAGGGGTCTCTGTATATCAAAATGGTAGTCATTTACGCCGAAGAGTAACAAAAGTTGCTCTCAGCTTCAAAATCAGTGGCAACCCCCGGTCTAACAGATGGATTTTTTCCCCTGCATGTAGCCTGTGGTGCTGATGGGTCTGGTTCTGCAAGCAGCCAACCTTTACGGGTATGTCAGATGCAAAGTGGGTGGACGGACAGAATTCAAAGATATGGCCACAAACTACTTCGGGAGACAGTTTCTAAAACAGGTGATTCTTATTCATTTTTTATTGACTTATTTTGTCTACTCATAGTTGTTGTTTGTTTGTTTGTTTTTCTTGACACATTTGACTCATGTTAGACATGTTTGTTGTGTTTACCTTTTCAGACTTTGTCCAAACAGGAGGAATCTTAAAGAGTGGTGATTTTTCTTCAAATTGGATTTCTTTATAAACTGATTGCTTTTTCCAATTGTCGATTTGGTTTGCTTGTCTTTTCAAGGGTTATTACGTGAAGATTTGTCCTCTTGACTCCAATACCTGGTTCTGTAGGATTTTGTTTAGTGGTTCAGAATATTATTTATGTCAATAAAAAAACAACTATGTGTACGTAACTTTGTGAACTTTATTATAGCGGTGTAGTCAAATATTTTTTTGAGGTGGCTTTATGGTCAAAATTAAAATTTGATTTGCTAACTGGGTTGGCACGAAGATAAAATCACAATCTCCCTTTGTCCCCCTTTCTCTACACCAGTTGTAGGGCTGCACGATTAATCAAAATCTAATCGATATTGCGTTGTGACGTAGTGCGATTGTGTAATCGCAAGACACTGCATTTTTTTCAAAGATTTATAGTTCCCCTTTGTTTTTTTTGACTGATTGAGTATTTGGCCAACTAGAATAGTCACAGTTCGGTTTTTAATGGCGTTGTCCAATCAGAGGCAAGTTTAATCGGCACTAGCCAATTAAGGCAAGACAAAGTTTCGTGTGAGTCTCGTGTAAGAAGACAACAACCCTAACAAAGCTCCCCAGAAGAGGGCGCTGTTTACTTAAGTCTAAAAAAATCTCTAGAATTAACCTTTTGAATGCTTAATTCACAGCCTGGGGGCCTAATGTGGCCCTCGGGATAATATAAGGCCCCTGCCTTAATATGAAAATTATAGGAAATAATTTATTACTTAGGGTTAATACGGGTGCCCGAAATCTTTGAAAATTCTTGAATTTTAATATTGTTTTTTTCAAGTATTGAAAAGTGCTTGAATTTTGGGTGAAATGGTTGTAATTACTTGATATTGTTGCCATGTTTTACAACAAGCCTGCTTAAAAATTAGGCCCACACTGCTCTCTTGTAGCTTTACCATTGCATTTCTTCTCCCCTTTTGATGAACGGCTTCAGGCATTAGTTTGTACAACATTGTCCTATGAAGCGTCATCACCCCCTATAAATCGCACCTAAGGGGACAGGTTTATATGACACCTAAACATGAAATGAGATGTGTATTAGTGCAAGTACGCATCAATTATAGACAATTGATATGGGCCAGGTAAAAAATTGAGCCAGCTATTTCTAGTGGTGAATTTTAATGGGAAGAATTTTTCCCAACTGAAAATGTAAGATATGTATTACTGTCATTTTTACCCAGCACCTACAATATATGAGGAGAGATTTGTCTCAAACATATTTACACATGTATTGTTCAAATCCAAATATTTTCATTATTTACTCAAGACATAAAAATCATATGTTTTGATAAATGCAAACATACGATTAAAAATCACATATGTAAATCACAGATATATTTGTGGGTCTGCAAAATACACGGTTCACAACGGATTCCATCTTTCAAAGGTACTAGAGAAATTGAAAATTTGGTTTTGAAAGTCATTAAAAAGTACTGGAATTTGACCATGAAAAAGCTACGTATATGACTGCTGATTATTTGACCACTAGTTGTCGCTGTCTACTGTCACACATCCAAAACAAATGCTAAAAAAAAATCACAAATAAGAATAAAAAGTGACCATAAAGCACAATTTTTCCTTTTTTTTTTTGCCCAGCCTTTCCCGAGGTTTGTTTTTTGAGGTCTACCAATAGCAGCAAGATGGCAGACAATCATGTCAGTTCCCTTTAGGTGAGCTTCATTCTATGTTAAAGTAATACAAAATTTTCTACCTACGAGTATTTTTTTAAAATGCACATGAGATGATAGTGCATGTATACATTTAATTGTTTGAATCAATATTTTTTATATGAATGACATTTTTACCAGTAGGAGGCACTGAATAATGCACAGTGTCCCTTTAAGTGAAACATGTATCACTTGTACATTGGGAATGTATTGTATTTGAAGATCTAAAGAAAAACTTTGATTACAAAACTTTGAAAATTACAGTAAAATTAATGAACTGTGTTACCTTTTCAATAGTTTTTTTTTGTCTATCACTACAAGACAAAAAATAATACTTACACACTTTCCCTTTAAATATATCACGTAACTCTCGTGCATTCGGAATGTATTTTATATTTAAGATTGAACGAAAAAAGCAAATATGTTGACAACATTTTGAAAAGTGAGATGACATTTTGATAACATATAATTATGTATCATATGATATTTGCAATTTTGCTCTTTCATCGTTCGTTCGCTCGAATGTCAAAACATTTCTTGTCAAGCTTTCCAAACAAATTGTTTTTATAAGACAACTTGTTTTATAATTAATCTAATAGATCAACACTTTAAATTCAACAATTAAATAGTTAGCTCCAATATCTTCTTGAACTAACAATGTATTTAATTTACGCACAGCTCATACAATACAATGTGTTATTTTACTTTGAAGTTGTAACCAGAAGCGTATTGGCTACAGCTGGTAACAATGGGAATTTCGCCTGTTTTTCGGGAACCGGCTTTTTCGGCTGGACTCACTAAAAAGAGACGGCTCTTTAGGCTTCCAGACGGCTATCCGGATTGTTTTTCTTACATTAATCCAAAACCAAAAATTAGGTAACATGATGCAGAAAAATACTTAAAAAAGGGGAACCGTACAGAAAAGAGACCAAAAGGAAATACTTAAAAGAAAAGTATGAAAAAAAATTACAGAAAAAGGGGAAGAAAAGAAAAGCTTGGGGAAAAAATTTTTTTTAAAAAAAAACTTTAAAACAAAGGAAATATAGGGGGAAAAAATACTAAAGACTAAAGAAAATGAAGTAAAAATCTAAAGAATACGAAGCAAAAGAAGATAAAATACATAAAAAAGTAAAAATATGATCACATAATACTGTTGGGGACCAGACAACAATCTTGATTTTGGTGGTAATATTTCACCCCAATCTATGCCAAATCTACGCCTTTTGGGAGATTTTTTCCCCCAAAAAATTAAAACTCAACTGCCAAACTTTTTAACACAGCAAGCACATTGGTTTGCTTGTCTCCCTCCGTGGGCGCAGTGAAGCTTATCGTTTCATACACTTCATCAAATCCCTCATCTTAGCGTTTAGGACAGGAGTCAGCAACCTTTTTGGTTTGGAGTGCCACTTTCAAATTTCCTTTTAAATCAGTGTGCCACACCAAGATCAATGACTCGTGCAACCATTTTTTTTCTATCCAACAAAGCTGTAATTTGGGGCAGCACAGCGGCGCAGTAGTTGGTGTGTGTGCGGCACAGGTCATGAGATCAAACCTTCCTGTGTGGAGTTTGCATGTTCTCCCCATGCTTGCGTAGGTTTCCTCCAGGCACTCCTGTTTCCTCCCACATTTAAAACAAAAACAGAAAAACATGTATGTCTGGATAATTGGCCAGTCCAAATTGTCCCTAGGTGTGAATGAGCAAGTGGGTCGTCTGTCCCCGTGTGCCCTGCGACTCGCTGGCAACCAGTTCAGGGTGTCCCCTGCCCACTACCCGAAGATAGCTGGGATGGGCTCCAGCACCCCCGTGACCCTACTGAGGATAAGCGGTGCAGATAATGAATGAATGAATGAGAGCTGTAACTTTACACCAGCCCGAACATAAAACATTGAATCGTATAACTGACCAATTTATCTTCCACTATCCTTGTTCGTCAATAAACTAAAAAATGTGGAAACATGTGGAAAGGCCTGTAGAGATCCATGACTTCAACTTTTTACCATAAGAATCAACCAGAATCAACCATTCGTCATCAACAATAAACTACAATCAAAAACAAGTGATATGGACAGCTACCATACCATTCATCAATGAAATCTTATTACAGAAAATATCAAAACTTGAAATAACAGCAGCAAGGCATAAGGCTACTTTAAAATGTGTGCAACAGAAATAACAGCTGATTTGGTCGCAGATATAAATGGTTTTCCGTGCTTTTCTATGAAGTGAGCAATATAACTTGCTTCAGTGGTGGTGGTTTTAGCAATAAAAAAGGTTATCAGGGTCCGTGTTTGTTTGCGTACCTGGACACAGCGCTTTTTAATGTCTCCGGCTTGTCAGTCTCATCCTTGAATTCATGTTCATGTTTCGTCTTATAATGACGATAACACTTGATGTGCAAGGTACAACACTCTTGAGGCATAATGCACATACAGCATGGTCATTTTTTACACAAAGCCCCAGTCATCTGTCCACGCTGGTTGAAAAGAAACAGATTTTTTCGCTGGAGGAGCCGTCATGATTCATTCATTTATCGCGCACCGGTGTTTCTATGGCTGGGTTAAAACAGGGATTTTTTTTCCTCCTCTGCGAGGCGCGGTGCAGACGCACGCTTACACACAAAGCAGAGAAGGAGGGGCGCTACCGTAAAGCCCCTAAACAAGACGAAACGCAACTGAAAATGTCTTAATTTTAGGTTTTTAAAAGAATAATCATAATTATTTGTATTATTTTGCCGTGCGCTCGCGTGCCACTGGTTACCCCTCGCGTGCCACTGCTGGCACGTGTGTCATAGGTTGCCGACCCCTGGTTTTGGAGGAGACTTTTATCTCTTTACCCTGTCTATGCCTGTTTCCGCATCCGTGTTAAATACTTTTTTCGTGTCTACATCTCATACTCGATGCCTATACTCTGTGATTAGTGCACTGTGTGGAGGCTAAATGTAAACAAATCACCCGGCCGATGAAAACGACACTGAACCCTAGTGTAACGGAGGTTGCACTTTTATCTTGGAAAGTTAAAAAAAAAAAAAAGTTACCCGAAGTCAAACGCGTCCACGGCCCCCCTTGATGGAGCCTCGTACCTCCCCCCGGGGTAGCTGCCCCACTATTTAGATAGATAGATAGATAGATAGATACTTTGTTCATCCCCGAAGGGAAATTCACATTTCCAGCAGCATCCCTGAGCTGAGAACAATCGAGAACAATCGAAAATAACACGGGAGCTGCTGGAGTGGCTGCCATTCGTGACGGCGCCGGAAGAAAAGATTCAATTTGAATCATGTACAAACAAACAAACAATTGAATCATGTACAAACAAACAAACAAACAAAATATTCATGTTTCAATAAGTGGAGTGTTAATAAAATGGGGGGAAAATAATTTCTGATACTGATATAACCAGGTAAAACTAATTTTAAGTTACCTGTCCAAATGAATGTTGTGCCATCTCACCTTTCCCACTCTCTCTCCTCTCACCTTTCCCACTCTCTCTCCTGCAGTTTTGAAAACCACTGCTCTATAGTCAAAGGGCTGTACGGAATGCAGACTATTATTAAAGCATCCCCAGATCGGAAACCTATATAAGGGCAAAGATAAACTTCAAAACATTTAAAACACAATATTTTTCTTCACGTAACTAACTAATGATAACATTTATTGTAATAACCATTTCGACCTTGCATTACGGTTATATTCATTTTCAGTATAACAGTTGCTACTCAATAAAAAATGTAATCATTAAAAATAATAAAAACAAGTAAACTAAAACATGGTATTTAACTCTTTTGTAAAAAGAACACTTTTAAAAAGTGTTCCGAAAGTTAAAACGGTACCTACAATTTAAAAATTAATTTCAATTTAAAAAATGAATATGTACTGTAATTAAACATGCAAAACTAGTTGATTTATATAACATGCATACTGTTTGTTTTCTACTGTTTAATTACATTTATCTGTTTCATTTTAGTGACGTTTGCGCGAGTGATGTCTGCCTTGGAACATTTCACGCGGGCGGGGTGAACATTTTTCAGCACAGCACCCCGACTCCCTCGATTACTTCCAAGAGCCGTCTCATAGAACCCTTTCGTTCGCGAAAGACACATTGCTAAACCTGAACTCTATCGGCTCCAGCTAGCTTGAGCAGCCTATTCTTTCGAGTGCTGTTCGTTAACCAAATCATGAATTTTATCAACAAGGTAACATCAATATAAATTATTTTTACCTTTTAAACCAGCAGGAAGGCTAGTCAGTGGGACTTTTGTGGGTGTCTCGTCGGCAAAATGATTCCTACCGAAGATGCTTCCGCCAGGAAACGAGAAATCGAGGAGAAACTCAAGCAGGTCGTGTGAGCTTTTTTATTCACATAAATTAAACAGGGTTCGCACGGGTGCATGAAATAATTGAATTTTGATGTCACCATGTTTCTCAAAAGGTCTGCTTAAATAGGACGCCAACAATTCTATCTGGTAGCTAATCTTTGCAATTTAATTTCTTCTTCCCTCTTTTTTTAACTGCAGTTGGCATTCGTTTGTATGGCTTTGTCCTACAAAGTGCAATTGCCCCCTACGGGACAGGTTCATGCTTCACCTAAACAGGGCACTATAAAGTGTGCATTAGTGCAAGGATTACGTATTTAGGCCACGCATATACAATGAAGTTAGTTTTTACCAGTTGTATACTTTAATGAGAACTTCCAGCAACTGAAGATATAAGCTACATATTACCGTAATTTTTACCCAACACCTAGATAAAAAAAATCATATGTCTTAATTAAATGCACACGATTACCGGCAGCGTCTGCCATCATTCGGACTCTGTACCGGTCCGTCATGGTGAAGAGGGAGCTGAGCCGATAGGCATAGCTCTCAATCTACCGGTCGATCCACGTTCCTATCCTCACCTATGGTCATGAACTGTGGGTTATGACCGAAAGAACACGATCCCGTATACAAGTGGCTGAAATGAGTTTCCTCCCTAGGGTGTCTGCGCTCTCCCTTAGAAATAAGGTGAGAAGCTCAGTCATCCGGGAGGGACTCAGTGTATAGCCACTGTTCCTCCGTATTGAGAGGAGCCAGTTGCGGTGGCTCGGGTATCTGATAAGGATGCCTCCTGGACAGCTCCCTCAGGAGGGTTTCCGGGCATGTCCCACCGGTGGGAGGCCCCGGGGGCGACCCAGGCCACGACCCAGGACATGACCCAGGACATGCTGGAGAGATTATGTCTCTAGGCTGGCCTGGGAACGACTCGGAATCCCGTCGGATGAGCTGGAGGAAGTGGTTGGGGATAGGGAACGTCTGGGACTCCCTGTTAAAGCTCGTGCCCCCGCAACCCGACCCCGGATAAGCGGAAGACGATGGATGGATGGAAGATTACAAATCGGCTTTATGAATCTCAGATATAGCTGTGGCTCTGCAACATACATAACTCAAACCGGATTTTTTCTTTTAATGGTACTGGAGAAATTGGAAAATTGGAGTTGAGGGTCATTAAATAGTGCTTGAATTTCGCCATGAAAAAGGTGTACGAATCCTGAATGAAAAAAAGCCCATTACAACTGTGGATGCTTTCACTATTATTGATATACATGCGGTGGTGTATTTGTCTGGTTTTTCATATTCCAAGCAAAACTGACGGGACCACTGGTTTCTTGTACTGCAGGAGCAAGAGACTCTGGCATTCATCCGTGAAAACCTGGAGAAGAGTGATCAGCTGACTAATGGAATGGTCAGGTGGCAAACACAAATGCACGTACACGCACAAAAATCTATGCCGTTTTTTTTTAGTACGTTTTATTGATGTAAATATCTGTATCGAGTAAAAGATTCCATTTCATATACGGAATCTCTATGATTGTATATTCCGCACTATAAGGCCCACAGGATTATAGGGCGCACCCACAAAAATAGTATTCTGTGAGGCGCATGAAATAAAGACCATGGTAAGATCTGCTGGGTTTTTTTTCTGTTTATTGAATTTGTTGTTTATTTTTACTTTTTAGTCATGTTGCAACAAACATCACACCACAGAATGAACAAATCACCTGAAAAGAAACAAGGGATGACAGGTTGAAGCCAAAGGCTTATAAGAGATCCGTCCCCAAAATAACTTTGGGTTCTTTTAAAGTTGCAATGAATAATCAATTGTTAGAAATCGCTGACCAGCATTGTTTTCAACATGATTCGATATTGCAATGTGAGTGCACGGACACTTTACTTTTCCCCTATTAATAGACCACCAGTGGTACAGACAACATATAAAAACGTGGTAGATCTTATATCATTATCACTCAATTTTTACGTTACCAGAAACTCTGATTTGCATTGCGCATTTTTTCTGCATTCTGATGGGTTAAACAGTTTTTTTTTACCTTGTCCTATGTGCACCAATAACGTTATGGTTTAAGACATATATGCATCTAAGTTTGTATAGTATTTTATTGAAAGGCTTTCTGTTTTGTTTTTTTTGCAACATTATTGCTCAAATACTGTAGTATACTGTAAAACATTGCGTAGCATTTCCAGTCTTGTCAACCCTAAGCTGTGGTATGTAAGCGTACATTAGTTCTAAGGCGCATTTTAAAATTTCTAGCCAATCAAGGATTTTTAGGTGCGCCTTATAGTCCGGAAAATTCGGTCAGTGTTAGATGACGTGTTTATCCTATAGTGCCTATCTTGTTATAAACAATGTTCTCTACGTTGTTGTCAATGACAATAAAGCAAATTCTTGTTCTTTTTTTCAATTATGGTATTTTGCCAGGTGTCTATCTTGTCATCGTTCGAAAGCCGCCTGATGCAGCTGGAAAACTCCATAATTCCTGTCCACAAACAGACAGAGAACCTGCAGCGTTTGCAAGACAACGTAGACAAGACGTTATCATGCATGGACCACGTCATCAGCTACTACCATGTGGCAAAGGACACGGACCGTATTATCAGAGAAGGGTGAGTTTATAGGCAAGTGTGGTTACAACTCAGTTTTAGTGCTAAAATCGTGACGTTTGCCTTCTAGACCGACAGGCCGCCTGGACGAGTACCTGGTGTGCATCGCCAAGATCCAGAAAGCCGTGGAGTACTTCCAAGACAATAATCCTGACAGCCCCGAACTCAATACAGTGGTAAAACACAAAGCCAAACCTTTTGTCCGCATTTCTCATTGACTGTTACTTGATGAGAAAGATTCTAAAAGTGGGGTATTGTTTGAGGTGTCCTTAAAAAGTTGAAATCTTACTTTTAGCAAAGCTGTTCGGGGCGGAACACACTAGGTAGGAGGCATGGGGCAGTTGGGGGTAAGGTGGAGCAGAATTTTATGCTTGCCCCTTTCTTTTTATTATTTCCAATATGCTAGTGAAACATTAAAATGGAGAAAGTAAGAACCCCAAGAAAGATGGCAAAAGTTTATTGGAGCATGTTTAACAAATACATGTACTTTCATGCGCAACATAAGGAGTTTGACAGAGGCTGCAATAATGACACAATCCAGGAGATGACAGAAACAAGTAAAACAGTTCCAAATGTCATACAGCTTCTTCATATAGAATACATACAGTTGCTGATGCATGCCCAATAGGGTGGTATTTTGGTTACCACAAGTGAAGAAGCTTAAAGTCCAGTAGACACTCAAAATAAGGAGAGAAGATCAATGGATTTTTAACTTTCAAGGTGGACAGAGAAAGTAGCCTTCATACAAGAAAGTCCGACCTGTTCTAACGGTCCTCCCATGAGCCATTACTTCTTATTAGATCTCCTAAGTTACAGTGACAATTATGTAGTCAAAACGACAAACAACAGAGTGCAATAATAATCGATTTGCCATCTTGTGAAATCTCCTTTCCAGGTTTCCAATATTAAAACAGAATGAATTTATCATTTATAATTTGGATTTTAATTCGGCCTGGCAAATTTTAACAATATAATAATAATATGTAAATAAAAAGGTTGACGTCTGCAAATATTTATGACGCCTTCAAAGAAAATAATTTCATGTTTTGCCGACATTACTTATACAATACATAACAGGAAGTTTGACAGTACTTTATTCAATATTTTCAATGTACTCTCAATATCTAAACTTTTATCCACAAATCAAGTCCTCAATTTATACACACGTTTGAAGAAAGCTATCTATTAAAAAGGCTACACTTTTCCTTCAGTATCATCGACCTCAATTTTAGGTATGTTTTCTTCTATCCCAGAGGAGCGATAATGAGCAAATACAATTTGTTCAATTTACTGCAGAAACACCAATGACAACAACACAAAAAGATTCGTCTCTGTTGCAATCTGGCACAATTCTCCAAAATATGGTTGCCCTGGCACTGTTGTCTAAAAAAACAGGGCTCACATTTGACCCTTTTTAGCCCTGATTCACGTATTCTTTTGACGCAGTAGTAAAAATATGCTCGTCTTTGTAATCGTCATCTTGAATAGTCACGCAATCCAAAAACACGTGACGTTAACAACTCTGATCCGAACTGAAAAATGACACGGCTAAAAATGGTGTCAGATGTGCTCGAGTATGTTTCCATTGGCTTTCAGCAGCCAAAGGCGACAAATTCACAATGCAGTTGGCCCTAGGTTTGCGCCGTGGTCAAAACGTAAGAAGTGGATGTGAATGAGTTCCTTTTTTATGTATAAGCGGCTTAAAATCCGGTGCTGCTTGTGCAAAGACGAAAATTGAGTTTCGTTCTTAAATTTGAGCATGCAACTTCTAATTGGATGCGCTCCGCAGCCCGGAATTTGAATGTAGTATATACCGGAGCCATATCCCCTTAGTGGGAGGTGGCTAGAGTCAAGAACATGCTCACATTCTTGGATTTTTGACTCTTTCTGGGAGATTGATACAGAGCCGGGGATTCCCAGCTCCCTCGCTCAACCCAACTAATGTGCCGAAACACCTGTCGTTGGGAGTCATTAGGTGACCAAACCTCCCGATTTCAACTCTGAGCGCCAAGTAGGGAGGCAACAGGTAACAATGTTGAAAGTCTTAATTATGACTCAGCCGAGGCCGAACCAGCGACCTCCCAGTCTCGGGACAGGCGCCCTACCCCCATGCTGGTTTAAGCCCCGGGTTTCAGTTATTAATGTATACTTCGGCACCACTCCCCCCATAAAAGTTTAAAGGAAAATTGTAGGAAGAATGTTACTTAAACACCTGTGTCTCTGCAGAAAGGGCTTTTTGAAAAGGGCAAGGAGCTCCTGGAGGCAGAGTTCCGCGGCCTGCTTACTCGCTATAGCAAGCCGGTGCCGCCCGTCCTGATTCTGGATGCCATTGGCATGGCGGACGACGAGCTGGAGGTCCAAGAGGACGTGGTGCTGGAGCATCTGCCCCAAGCCGTCCTCCACGACATCATATGCATCGGAGGCTGGTTGGTGGAGTACGGACGCAATCAAGGTGAGTCAATTACATTAAAGGTGAATAAATATATTGTTTTTCCACACAATACCCCTTTTTAAGTCTTGATTTTTGGCTTTTGTGTAAGAATACATCATCTAGAAAATAACAATCACTTAATTCTCAGGTATTGATTATTTGATTGCTTATTAACAAGGGTGATGCTATGCTCAAAGCCCACTGAACAGTCTGAAATCACAAACTGAAAATACCTTTGTTGAAGAATAGGCAGTTTTCATGGCAGAAAGGAGAACTGCAGATCAAATTTTTAGTCTGAGCTTACTATGTGAGAAGTTTCAATAAGACCAAAGAAACCTCTATCAAGTCGTCTTTGATTTTAAAAAGTCGTTTGACAGTGAATGTCAAGCCGCCTTGTGGGCCCCCATGTTGATGTACAACATGGCCCAGAAACTAGTTCAGACTATCTAACAGCTGTACGCCAATGCCAACAGTGGGGTACTGATCTAAAGTACCATTAGAGCGTAGTTTTAAACCACACTCGGCGTGAGACAAGCCTTCATTTTAATTCCAAATTAATTCAACTTCTTTCTGGAGAGGATCATGACCAAAGCCCTGGACCAACATAAAAGTACAGTCCGCATTGGGAATATAATGTCACTAACCTCCAGTTTCCTGAGGACATTGCCGGAGTGGCGGGAAAAGAGCTGGACCTCAGAGGTCTATCAATAGCCTGTACAAAGCATCAACCCAGTATGGGATGGAAATCAGCTCATAAAAAAACAAAAGTCATGACCAACAACGCCCAAAGTATTATCAAAAAACATCACATCAACCACCAAGTTTTCAAAATGCAATTATCTTGAAGCTTTCATATCAGAAGAAGGGTTGGGGCCAAAAATCGTGGCCGGGCTTGCTCAAACCATAGCCGCACTTGCTAGACTTAAACCCATCTGGAGAGACGAGACAATGCTGCAGGAAAATAAAAAAATCAGGCTCATGCAAACGCTGGTTACTTCCATCTTCTTCTGTGCTTGCGAGACATGGACTCTCAAGGCAAACCTCGAAGAGAAAATCCAAGCAATGGAGATGCATTGCTACAGGAAACTTCTAGGCATCAGCTACAAAGCTCGTATGACAAAGTAAATAGAGCGCAACATCTTAAGAGGGTACATTGGACCCTACTATTGTTACATAATACACCTTATGGTGCAACCTGGACACATCGCCAGTGACTCTCCCAAAGTCATTGTGTTTTTCATGTCTTAGTCAGACACCTACTTGAATTGTATAGAGGAGAAAATGTTTTGAGGTGCAGAGGGGGTGTATTGTGAAACTTCCCAAAGTAAATCAAGCAATTGAGGTGTTGTGTTTGAATTCAAATCAGTGTAGTTTGCACAAACGAGAGTACTCTATTTATTTGCACTTTTGATTTTCTTGTTATGACACTATTTTTATTCACAGTACCAGAGACTACTGTATGGAAAAAAATGGAAAAAACAAATTTGTTCTGAAAGATGTAAACGCAAAAAATCGTTGAGGGAAACGACCTTTTATGTATCTGATTATGAATCAAACTTTGAAGGACATAAAATAAATATAATGTAAATTTTATGTTGGTATTGTGTTCATAGTTGTCAATAAATTATTTGAATCATGGCCACATGTTATTGGTTAGTTCGGAACTATTTGAGTATTGATGAACAAGTTAACAGAAGTCTGTTATTCAGATATTTTTTAGGCCCCGCAGAGTCCTGATGGTCCGCCACTGCATTTTGGTATTCGGTTGTGATTGCTAAGGAGCTTTTTTTCCTGTTGTTTATCCGGCAGATTTCATGACGGTCTACTTCCAAATCCGATCGAGCCAGCTGGACCGCTCAATCAAAGGTCTGAAGGAGCACTTCCGCAAGAATAGCGCATCCTCGGGCATCCTCTACTCGCCTGCTGTGCAGGCTAAACGTAAAGACACGCCCACCAAAAGGGTTCCTAAGAGGCCTGGTAAGGACTGTCACTGCTTACTGGCTAGGCTGGTGCGATCATCTAGCGGCGATATTTGATGTGACACGTGCAGGTTGTGCATTTCATGTCCTAAGCTAAGATTCCTAGAAATATCGTGTCAATGTCACGAAAATTGCTTACAGCCACTTAACCAGAACACATTAACCCATTCAATGCCATGCTTAATTCTCCGATTGGTGTGCTGTGACCCAGCAGTTCTTCACATCCAAGATTTGACTGTTTTTTGAAGGCCTACTGAAAATTAAGTTATGCAGCTATACGTGATTGAAACCCATTAAAGTAAAGAACTAAACCTATTCTTTCACGATGGAAAAAGTACATTACTAACTACCATTTTTGAATAAATTGTTGTTGGATATTGGGTAAGATTTGTGAAAATGCTCTTTCCCAGGGAAGTGCCCTAACATGTTTCAACCAGAACTTTTGCATCATTTGAGGTTTTGTTTTTTTTGTCCTCACTGACATTTCAAATTTTTAAACATTTTATTTAATCCCTAAAGCATCAACAACATCCCCAAAATTGCACTTTGATGGCAAAATAACCAATAGTTCAAAGAAAGTCATCACTACTTGCTGCTGTTGGGATTGAAAGAGAAAGATAATAATAATAATAATAATAATAATTTCCTTTGTATTGTCATTCTTTGTAACAATGTACACAGAACGAAATGTCGATACACCTGACCCGTTGTAGCGAGCCGATGCAGCCGCAGCCAACAGAGGGCGCCGCCATTATACCAATTAGGTATGACTCGGCCGAGGCGCGAACCAGCGACCTCCCAGTCTCAAAGCGGGCACACTACCATCTAGGCTACTGAGCTGGTGACTGTGATGAAACTTTGACTAGGGCTGCAAGTAATTATTTTGATAGTCGACTAGTCACTGAGTATTGAAACAATTAGTCCAATAATCAGATAATTATCAATATTATCCTAACGTTGATTTAATTATGTGACAAATAATAATAAACACTAGAAAATTGGTACAATGAAAAATACAAATTTTATTAAACATAATGCAAATTTGTACAAAAATTAGATAAAAAAAAACTCTATCCAAAACCAATTAGGCACAATGCTCGGTCAGTGAAAACATAACTCCATAAGGGAAATAAAACAAAATGTATTTTATGAAGTGCATTCAGTGGTACCTGGAAATTCTAACAAAAGTATGTGATGATTCTCCACATTTTGAAATCAAACATTTTGTCATTTTTCACGTTTTAACAACTGATGTTAGTTTGTTCTTCAGGCTGTATGCTTTTAATTTCGAATACGTTTGTCAAGCACAGTCTATCATAACGCTCAAGCTTTTTTTTAGAGTAAAATATACACGTATAAAATACACTATGCTTGTCATCAAAACCGTATTGGCTTGAAAGTTGCGTGAATTTTACCGAGCCGAGTTTTTGTGATTTAAAAGATATAATTCTTTATGTCAATGGCATCAAGGAAGCATAAATTGCAAACATCTGTTCATGTATGTGGCACTGAATGAGCTAAAAAGGGTTGGGGCGGGTGGTTTTGTCATGGGGAAGGAATGGGCTAGTGTTCTGAACCAGTAAAAGTTGAAATGCATATGCCTGTAAGTTTCAATCATGCAATTGAAAGCCGCTCTGCTTTTCAACACCTATTGTGGCGTTGACACGATTTTATGTTATGTGCATGTTGCATGCTTTTTCTCTGTCTAAAAGTCCAACTATACTTGCAGCTCATACAAATCTTCCCTCGCTCTATTCAAATTCATACTTATACTCACGCTCTTTTGGTCAACAATGCACACACGTCCTGTGCTGATCCAGCAATAACTTAGGGTTGGAAAAAGGTCTATTGTTGGAAATGTCACTAAGCGACTAACTTTGTGATACGTTTCCGCCACAAAAGTAGAACAAGCAAAGATATATTCTCTAATTTAACCTTGACACTATTGATAAAGAAATGTACAGTGTCATGAAAAAAGTATTTTCCCCCTTCCTGATTTCTGTGTATTTTGCATATTTGCAAAGGTTTCAGATCATCAAAAACATTTTGCTTTTCGGCAAATGTCAGACGACTATTTGTGTTCTTTCCTGATAGCAGTGGCTTTCGCTTGGGAACTCTCTGATGGATGCCATTTTTGGCCTGTGATTTTCTTATTGTGGAGTCATGAACACTAACCTTAGTTGAGTCGCTTTGCTGGAGGCGAACATCCAGCCATCATTTTGTGCCCTAAAACTCAATTGCTCTTGGATCATCCAGCAGGACAACAATCAGTAACACACCAGCAAGTCCACTTCTGAATGGCTCAAAAACAAAAACAAATCAAATCAATGTCTAGATTTAAATTTAATTGAAATGCTTTGGTGTGACCTTAAATGGGCAGTTCTTGCGAGAAAACCCTCCAATATGGCAGATTTGAAACAATTTTGCAAATAAGAGTCGGCTAAAATTCCTCCCCAGTATTGTGAAAGACTCCTTACCAATTATTCCAAACTTTTGATTTAGGTTATCGCTACCAAAGGTGACCCAAATTGGATTCAGAGGGCAATTACTTAACATAGGGACAGATGTTTTTTTTTTCATTATTTATTTTTTGGGCCTTAAAAATTTGAATCAACATTTCAAAAATGTATTTTGTATTTCCTTGGGTTGTCTCTCTTTGATATTAAAATTGGTTTGATGATCTAAAACGTTTCTGAGTTTATCACTCAGATATGCAAAAACACAGAAATCAGGAAGAGGGCAAATACATTTTCATGGCACTGTATTTTCGGATGAGCCCAATTAAGTTAGATAATTAATGGCAAACTCTCACAATAGATAAATGTAATCAGAAATGTGTGTAAACAGACCAATCATGAGCACGGCTAAGGGCGAGGCAGGAGCTAATTAACCTTTGCTGCATTGCTTTCTCAAGCTTGTGTTGTCCCCTTGACTGGCTGACAATTGCTGTTGCTTACAATACAATCACCTCAGAGGTCATCCAGACAACATTATTCGTTTGTGTGCATGCATGAATATGTAAATTGTCGTCCTAAAAAACTACAGTGAACACCTTCCTGCTGTTTTTTTTTTTTTTTTTTTAAAGCAATTTAAGGAAAAGGTTGACTGTATTTTTAGTTGTGATGAAATAGTCAAGAATTGGTGCTGTGGCATGCTTTCTTACGGCATTTAGTGATCTTTGGCAAACTTTCAATCTCTCACTGCTTTGGCTGTGTTTTCTATTCTTCCTCTTCTGACTTTTGCAACTTTGCTGACCTTGCTCCTCCTCCTCCTTCCCTTGCGGTCCCAGGGACCATTCGCAAGGCTCAGAACCTTCTGAAACAGTACTCACAGCATGGGCTGGATGGCAAAAAGGGGGGTTCCACCCTGGCACCTCTGGAAGGTAACCAGTGCATGTCTTCTCTTCCTTTTCTTCTTGCGGTTTCACGGTGCACAGTGACGCGTCACAACAGCGCTCATGGCGACAAAGCATTTTGAGACTTAGATGTTAAACTCGAGACTTGGTCATGAGCCCCTTTCCCCTTCTTCCTGTAAATGTCAGTTTAACAAAACTCTATCTTGTGACGTGGTGCTAGTTAGAGATAGAGAGAGCCTCTTTATTTACCTCCTTTTTATCACTTCATCCTGTTTTTTGTTCTCTGCAATGCATGCACCTACTTGCCCTATCTTTCCTTCTCAGACCTGTGTGTTTCTCCTTCCTATTCCTACCCTACTACTTTTTCATTGAGTTCGTCAGGGTCGGGCTGTACATTTTATGTCCCTCTAGATCACAGGTGTCAAACTCACGGACCGCGGGCCACATCCGGCCCAGTGTACAATCATAACCGGCCCGTGAAATCCTTTTATATACATCTACTATAATGGCCCGGGTCTATGAAACCCTGATAACTTTCAAATTATACTGGGATACTAAAAACCACAATGGCCGAGAGCAACAATTTTTAATTCATTTAATGTTTAAGTAAAATTCATATTTATTTATTTATTTTAAAAGGAAACTGTATTCAATACATTTTCATCCTTTTCGGACCGCGACCAAAGGTGTGGTTTGAGTTCTGGCCCTCTGTATTATTACGTTTAACACCCCTGCTCTAGATATTCCAAGGCATAATGTTTTGATGTCAATGGAGAGAGCCTAAAGTCACCTAATCAAGAAACACTTCGAATTTTCTCAACCCCCTTACCATGACACAGATGAGTGGCTAGTACGTCTACCTCAAAGTTCATTGGTGCAGGGTTCAATTCCCTGCGTGGAGTTAGCATGTCCTCCCCGTGCCTGAGCTGGGTTTCTCCGTAGGCCTGCAATTAACAACTATTTTAATAGTCTGCAAATATCCAACTCTTAGTCGAACTGCGAATTCGTATGAAAAGTAAATTTAAATGCCATGTGTAAAACTAATTATGCACAGTGCTCAATAAAGAAATAAATACATTAATAAACCTCTGTCCAGTTTAGAGACAAGCAAATGAATAATAAATTAAAATCTAGTTGAAATTTTTAACCAAGGACGGGCTCATTGGCAATAGAACAGTAAATAAAACTAACATCATGTGCAATTTATGAAGAACGATGATTATTCAACTGCAAAGTCTATAACAAAAGTAGTTAATGATTGAAATCAAACGGTTTTATCATTTTTAACAACTGACAATTTTTAATAGACTGCATGCATTTATTTTCAAATACGTTTGTTGGGCACAGTCTGGCGTAACGCTCAAGCTCTCTTATAGCAAGTCATCCAAACCATATTGGCTTGAATGTTACTTGAATCTTACCAAGGCGAGTTAGACTCTGTTTGATTCAACAGTCTGACTGTTCTCTTTAAACATTCTTACATCACTGAGGTACTGCCATGATCCAAAAGTAGTCAAGTAGTCTTTTTATTGCAGGTAAAATGCTCCCAAACTTTCGAAGTTTTGGTACGTGTACTTGATGTTGACGCCGTCATTTCCATATAGTACTGTTTTCTCTTTAAACATTCTTACATCACTGAGGTACTGCCATGATCCAAAAGTAGTCAAGTAGTCTTTTTATTGCAGGTAAAATGCTCCCAAACTTTTGAAGTTTTGGTACGTGTACTTGATGTTGACGCCGTCATTTCCATATAGTACTGTTCGAGACAGGGAGGCCATTGAGAATGAGCAACTTCCAGCAGAGATTACATTCATGTAGAGATGCTTAATTCTGTTGGAAAAAACGTGTCTGGCAACAATAGATTCTAATGTTGACTATTTCTATTATCGAATTTTGTCAACAACGTCTTTGCAGCTCTAATGACCGGCTAGCTCGTCCACCTCAAAGTTCAGTGGTGCCGGGTTTAATTCCTTCCGTGGAGTTTGTGTGTTCTCCTTGTGCCTCAGTTTAGTTTCTCCTGACACTTAATTTTCCTCCCATATCCCAAAAACATGCACAGCACACATAGGTTCAAATTGTCCCTAGGAATGAGTACGTGCGTGGTTGATTGTCTCTATGTGCCCTGTGACTGGCTTGCAACAAGTCCAGGGTGATCTTAGGCCACTCCCTAAAGTCGCTAAGATGGGTCCAGCAAAACTGCGACAATTGGTTAGAAAAGGGAATTACTACATTTTCATTCGCAGTCCTCCCATCTTCATCCTCCCTCCTGTTTTCCTTCATGCTGTTTGTAGGTTGTTTTTGTTCTTCTCCCTTTTGGGGTAAGTGGAGGTGAAAGGGGCTCTAGCGGTGCGACAAAGCTGTTGTGGCGTTCTTTCACATTCGCCTTCTACTCAAACGCGGCTGGGTGCTCGGTGGTGGGCTGATTTCGAGTTTAGCTTTGCCCCCGCCTCCCATGGACCTCGTCTTGGCGCTATGGTCTGACGAGGTCCGTCTCAGCAGGTTTCGATCACGACCCACGAGTCAGACTCATCTCTGAGGCTCTGACAGACAAGCACGGCACCCCCTCAGGTGAGTGCCCCACCACCCCGCCCAGCCTTTTTAATTCCACTTCAGCAGAGGTCTCACACACACGCTAAATCAAACTTTAAGCCTTCAGGAACACTTCAGTTTGACTTTGTCATTAAAAAAAAATGTTAATTGTGAATGGCTTAGGGGTAGGGCTGCATGATTTCCGAAAAATACCTTCTTGCGATTTTTCAGACTATTTTTTCGATGCGATTTTCAATGTTAAAAAAAGTTTGTTTTTTGTGTTAGTTTTGCTTTTTGTGAGTATTTAATTATAGTGACACTTTAACCTTAAAAAAACAGCACACTCTCTTCAGGGGAGCGTGCTGCTTGCAAACTTTGCTTACCTTTATTGGCTAGTGCTGTTAAAACTTTCCTAGAATTGGCCAGCGCCGTTAAAACCCAAAGGATGACAATTCTGTTTGGCCAAACAATCCATCACTCAAATAATGAATGAGGAAATAAAACACGAACACGGAACTATAAATTCTTGAAAAAAGAGGCACTGCCTTGCGACTACACAATAGCACTACATCACGTTGCAATATTGGTCAGATTTCGGTGAATCATGCAGCCTTACTAATAGGTCACATTATTTGATAATGAAATAATTCGACAATTGGTATTTACCTATTGTATAATTTCATGTAAAACATTTATACATTTATGTTAATTGTTTCCCGAAATTCAAGCAAGCAGTTTTAAAGCTTTAACTCAAGTTAACTTCAAGTAGAAATGCTGAATCGAAATAGATCAGTGGTGCTGAAAGGCACTTGGTGTATGCAGGATTACAAACTGCATTACAAAGTAGAATCCATTCTTGAAAAATATTTCTCGTAAGTATGTAGTAAATACTTGGGAACAAACCAGTTTTGTTACTTATCGTGTATGATCTGTAAATCATTCAAAATCTTGAATTAAAATTGTGATTTTGATTGTGAAAATTTAATTTTAAATGACCCCCAAATAAGGACATGTAATTATGATTTTTTTTTTGTGCTTTAATTTCAACCCGGTGCTTTAATACTAATTATTATTTATTAAGTGAAACGATTATCTTATTTTCTTTTATAAAATTAGGCGTTCAAAAGTTTGGGATTGTTAAGAAATGTCTTTATGTTTTAAGGAAAACACTTTTAACATTAAACTAATCAGAAATGCACCCCATTATTGTTAATGCGGTAAGTATTTTAGCTGCAAATGTCTGTTTTTAATGTAATATCTACATAAGTGTATAGAGACCCAATTCCATCAAACAGCACTTGAGTGCTCTAACAGTACATAGTGTTTGCTAATAGTGTTAGAAGTATAATGGATGATTAGAAAACTCTTTTGTAATTATGTTATCGTTGCTAAAAACAGTTTAGCGGGTTTGACAAGCTAAAAAACTTACGCTTCTTTAAGGTACTCAAGTGTCTGGAGCCTCATATAGCCAGAAAAAGAACGTTCATGTGAAACTTGACAGTCATTTCTTCAAAGAAATGAAGTTTAAACCATGCAAGAAATTGCCAAGAAACTAAAGATCTCCTACAATGGGGTGTATTACTCCCTTCAGAGAACAGCACAGACAGGATCTAACCAGAGTAGAAAGAGAAGTGCAAGGTCCCACTCACTTCTCAACCAAGTAAAAGAACAAGTACATTTGAGGCTCTAGTTTTAAAAATAAATGCCTTGCAAGTACTCAACTTACAGCTATGTTAAATAGTACCCTCAGAAGACCAGTATCAATACCTTCAGTATAAAGGGGACTCTGAAAAGCCTGCCTTTCAGGGCAGAGTTACAAAGAAAAAGCGGTGTTCGTATAGTCAAAAGAACACATCAACTCATTCTATAAATAAAAGTGTAAATTTTCATGAAAAACACAACATTGTCTGATTCATCCCAAACCTTGGAACGTAATGTAAGCTGCAGAGAATTTAGAGAAACAGCAGCATCTTTAATTTGTAGTCTAGTGTAGTCTCAGACAGTCCTAGTTCTATGTTATTCAATCCATTTTGAACATCCTTAAGAAAGTTAATCTAAAAAAACACCATTCTGAGTAGGAGAAGGGCTTGTTTTGGATACAACTGCAGCTGTGCTCTCACTGTTTGTGCGGAGGCGGTTAAAGATGACCGTTTGGCAGGTAAAGACGACGGTCTGGATGCAGAGATGGACGCGTACGTGCACTGCATCAGCGCCTTTGTTAAGCTGGCCCAGAGTGAATACGCTCTGCTCAGCGAGGTCATCCCAGAACATCATCAGAAGAAAACCTTCGACTCACTCATACAGGTGCCGCAGACTTTTGCTTTTATTCAGTTTGGATCACGTACACTACTGTTCTAAGGCAATCATATACAAATGAGTAGTAAATTAAAATCAAGTCAACATTTTTTATCTACGTAAACCAGCGCTTGTCAGTTTTATTCTGTCGCGCCACCCCCTTAGTAGAAGAAATCCTTTGGACTTTTTCGGCACGTTTCCGCTGAAAAAAACCTCCAGTATCTTATCGACGTGATCGGGTTGTATTGTCTTTAAGTGGCAGCTTATTTTATTGGGCTCCATGTCCGCAGTTTTAATATCGCAAGCAATAAGGTCTTTCCTCATCTCCAACTTTGAGATCGCAATCAAGCGCCACAGTACTCAAACGCACCCGAGCACCTGTTGACAAAGCCTCCCTAGGGACGCGCGCCCCATTATTTGTGAACCACTGCTGTAAATCAAGAACAGGCTCATTAGCGTCAGTAGACAAGTAAATAAAACAGATTTTGTCCATTCAGTTGTCAACTGCAAAGTATACAAAATCACTTAACTATTCTCAACATTATCAAACTGTTTCGACAACTGACATTTGTAGTTTTTAACATTTTAACAACTGAAGTTTGTTCTTCCTTCTTATGCTTGTAATCCCAAATATGTTTGTCAGGCACAGTACAGCATAATTCTCATGCTCTCTTTCATAGTGTACGTTTATAAAATGTACAACCATGTCATCAAAACTATCGGCTCCAACGATACTTGAATCATACGGAGGCAAGTCAGGCGCAGTTTTTTTCTAATGTCTGACATGCTTTCTTTTTTCATTGAGCCACTGCCGCGATATGCAAGGTCTGATTTTGCAAACTTGGCAAGTACCGTATTTTCCGAACTATAAATCAGTTTTTTTCATAGTTTAGCCGGGGGTGCGACTTATACTCCGGTGAGATTTATCTGTTGAAATTATTAACCGGTATTGTATATCACTGCACATGTTAATTTCACATTTACCCGCTATAGGGCGCTATAGGTCTGTGTTGATATTTTCAACCTTGCCCTGTTATGCAGAAAAATGACTCCCGAGCATACGTCACTCAGGCAAACGTCACTAAAATGACTCATTTTGGGGGGAAAAGTAGCAGAAAAATCACTTTTGAGAAAGTTGAAAATCTTTACATTGGCAAAATGACAACACCTCTTATTACTAATCAGGACACAGAAGTTCAGAAGATAAGGCATTATTTTGCCAAAGTAAATAATTTCAATATGTTCAAAAGGGATTTCATTTTCATTAAAACGACTACCGTAAAATCCGGACTATAGAGCGCACCTGATTATAAGCCGCAACCACCACATTTTCAGAGGAAACCCGATTTTGTACATACACAAGCCGCACCTGTATATAAGCCGCATGCGCCCACGTTAAAAAATTGTAACACAAATATTAAATTGATCCAGACCCGACCGTAAGTCCCGCGGTTGAAATTAATGTCCTTCATTGAAGTACACGGTCCAAAAACTACAGCCGGCAAAATGAACGGAAAATGATACCGGTACCTAACGTTTGATGCAGACCTGCAGAGTTCGGGTACCCGTTGAAACTAATCCAAGGAAAAAAAGTCTATATTTCCAAAGGTAAGGGTGGGAAAAATTTATATCCACTATTGTCCGCCGCGACAACAGGTCTCACTCACCTTTACCCCACTTCCCGTCAGCCCGCGTTTGCTCCGCCCCTCTTTTTTAATTCGCAAAACATATCAGAATAAGTCTCTAAAATAGATACAAAAATATACAGTTGAAAATACATATTATACATGGTTACTCATATTTACAAAGAAAGACGGTACACCGAGTTTTCAAAGCCTTAATAATAATAATATAACTTTCATCTCAAACCATGACTGTGACAGGTAGCAACACGTTACTAGCAACACGCTCGCAAAACAGTAAACGGGTCTGTTAAAAAAATATACCATACTTTTAAAAATCGCGGTAAACCATCCTCATCTTCCTCCTTATAACTGACGCCATCAAAGTCTTCTTCCTCAATATCGGAAAGAGACTTTGTCATATAGATGTCGTCCCATGCTCCTTTATTTTAAAACGTATTCCACGCTCGCAAAGTAAAGTTTACGTGCAATAGCTGTTTCCTTCTTTATCGGATTGATCGATTGCTTTTAGCTTGAAAGCTGCTTCATGTGCCTTTCTTCTTGCAATTTGCATGATGAGGGTAAGTTAACGCTAATTTAATTTGTGCACAAGCTAAGAAGTTGCAGTCTTCCTCGGCGCATATATTCCAGCGGTCTAAATCTTACCTTTTGTACTCGAGCGCCGCTGGCGGCCGTTAGAAGAATTACATAAATTGGCCGCATTACTGAATAAGCCGCAGGGTTGAACGTTTGGGAAAAAAGTAGCGTCTTATAGTCCGGAATTTACGGTAAATAAAAATGGCACCGAGAAGAACATCGATACCTCTAAATATGTTTGGTCGTTACTGAAACTGACACGCATATCAATCATGTAATGTAATACCATATGAGCCTATTCAGCTCATTGCTCTCTTTTATTTGAAATTGCATTTCAAGAGCACATGTATGTTTTTGGTGTTGGATTTTATCAAATAAATTTCCCCTAAAAAAATTTCGGCGCGACCTATGTATGGATTTAGCTTCTTAATTAAGAATTTTTTGGCTGCGACTTATACTCCGGAGCGACTTATACTCCGGAGCGACTTATAGTCTTGGAAAATATGGTAGTTTTTTATTCCCCGTATCCAGGCTAAAATGCTCCCATGAGCGACTCTCAGTAGTAATTATATTCATGTAGATATTCCTCAGTCAAGAAAAATTTGTCTAGCGAAGATAATCGACAATGAATTCCATTGTCTACTTTTTCTTTTGTCTATTTTTGTCGGCAACATCAACTAATTGTTGCAGCCTTAGGTTGGACAAACTTAATGAGAGCAGAGAATGCAAACACATGTTAAACGTGCCGTTGCCGGGCAGGAGGCGCTGGACAACGTGATGATGGAGGGCGACAACATCGTGGGCGCTGCACGACGTGCCATCCTGCGCCACGACTACTCGGCTGTACTCGCCATCTTCCCTGTCCTCCGGCACCTCAAGATCAACAAGGCCGACTTCGACGCCACGCTGCAGGTGGGTGCTCTAAGGATCATGCAGTGAGCTTAAAACTATTCCAAAAATTTTAAACATGCAAAATGTGAGGAAATAGTGCATGTTTTTTGCACAGAATCTATATCTCCTCGGTACATATAAATTGTTTTCCGATAAATGCATTTTGAAGACAGCCTTTCGCGTCTTCGACTTCACTTTGACGTCAACACCAGCAAGCCAGTCGCCGTATTGTTTTATGTGTTGATTAGTCGAAAATGTGCAGTGTTTTGAGACAAGTTTTGGTAGTTCTTGTGGAGAATGCCGAGTTATTGTGTCGCATGTGTATACAATCATGGTACAACAAAGGCCGAGCAGCCATAAAGGGGCTTACTGGCAAAAAGTAAAACACAGAGAGCAGTTAACAGCGGGGTGACCGGTACTGATAAACGAAAGGCTGTTGCAGCCTCTGCAGAAAAACGCAGGAGCACCTAAGCTTACTAGGAACCAATGATAAAAAGCAGCGACGGCTATGGCAACTTATGTTAACCGGCCTGGAATAAACAGACCAAGGAACATGCCAAAACTGGTGCTAATGCCAGGCTAGCTGGCCAAACAACACATGGTGGGCAGCCACCGTGCGCCAACTAGGAGCAAACAACGAAAGGAAAGCCCTCGGCAGCCCAGACGCTAATGGGAGCTAGCCGGACATAATCATATCAACTAAGACACACGCGGCAAAAACAAAACAAAAGCAACGATTGCCTACTTACAAACGTATATTGTGACACATTGGTTGGTAAAGTCACTATAATTTACAAATGTTCACAATTATCACTGTTTCAGAGCTGCCTCACAGGTTAAGTGAACAGGATTCGCTATTTCGAAAGTGTTCTTTCAATGACGTCACAGCACTACACCCAAAAAACACAGACGGTTCAATTTTGACACTACATTTTTCGAGTCCCTCGGTGCGTGGAATAATATAAACATATTGGCTTAATTGTGGGGCGCAAACTACACATTCTGTACTTAATACATAAAAGAATATGTTTTATTAATTGATTGTCAGGCTTATCCGGTCTTGTCTGTTAACTTTTCAGGGTACGGCGGCAAGCACCAAGAACAAACTGCCAGCACTCATCACGTCCATGGAAAGCATCGGTGCAAAAGCGCTGGAGGAGTTTGCCGACAGCATCAAGGCATGACACGGCTTTCTCATCATCATCATTCTATTCTTTATTCTTGATTTCATTCCCATCTTCCTTTTACCTTGTCTCTTGGTTCTGTCCTTAGAATGACCCTGACAAGGAGTACAACATGCCGAAGGATGGCACCGTCCATGAGCTGACCAGCAACGTAAGTTGAGCGTTTTCCACCATCACATGGACAATTTCAACTGCCTGTAGAGATGGGGTACCAAAACTACCATATACGTTAAAATATAATCAGAATTTATTAGTCAAGTCCATCCCCTGATTTGAAATTTACATGAGGGCAAACTCAGCATAAGAAAATCAAGAAACCCTAAGAAGGGGCCGCAAAAGAGGAAATTCCCCTCCCAGGATGACCAGGCTGCAATGGAGGTTGCAAGGGCATTGACAGACAATACACAGACATCATCAGTACCAAATATAGGTAAAAACGGAAGGTCCAGTTGACAGCGTCCTGTTCCAAAATCTTGACCTATGCAGCAGGTTCTAGATGATGCCGTACATCAGATCCAAGTTCCAATCGCCTATTGTTGAATGCACAGACTTCTTGATTTCAAATGTTTCAGCTTTCATAAATATATGAAAGTAAATACACATACATGTATACAAGTATAGATACTTTTATTTTGGATATTGTCCTTTTAATTTTTTTTAATTCAAAATGAGTGAATGAGCTCTCATTTTTCATGTTAAAACTTTTTTTCCCGATTTAACTCTGTATGTGCCCATCCCACTGTATGACATCCACCAGTCTAATCTAATTTAATCGCAAAAACTTACAGAGATCATCATGGTGTCGGGTAGATTGACAAGTGTTTACCTCAAATCATTCTTTTTAATGCCCCTTCCAGCTGCAAATTTTGCAAGATTTTAGTCTCAAGTGTGTTTGAATTAATATGGGAATATGTGAATATGTGTTATTCATGTTTATAACAGAAATCAACACCTAAAAAACAAGAATATAGGTATTTATCCTTATTAAATGTAATCTGTCAATGTTTAGGTTTTTAATTATGTTCTCTGGTTCACTTGTTTTGAAATCACGATGTTCGGCTATTTGTACAATTGATAATTGAAAGATACACCATCCATCCATCCATTGTCTTCCGCCTATCCGAGGTCGGGTCGCGGGGGCAGCAGCTTTAAAAGGGAAGCCCAGACGTCCCTATCCCCAGCCACTTCCTCCAGCTCATCCGACGGGACCCCGAGGCGTTCCCAAGCCAGCCGAGAGACATAGTCTCTCCAACGTGTCCTGGGCCGCCCCCGGGGCCTCCTGCCGGTGGGACATGCCCGGAACACCTCCCGAGGGAGGCGTCCAGGAGGCATCCTTATTAGATGCCCGAGCCACCTCAACTGGCTCCTCTCAACGCGGAGGAGCAGTGGCTCTACTCCGAGTCCCTCCCGGATGACTGAGCTTCTCACCCTATCTCTAAGGGAGAACCCAGCCACCCTGCGGAGGAAACTCATTTCGGCCGCTTGTATCCAGGATCGAGTTCTTTCGGTCATGACCCAAAGTTCATGACCATAGGTGAGGGTAGGAACGTAGATCGACCGGTAGATCGAGAGCTTTGCCTTTCGGCTCAGCTTCCTCTTCAACACGACAGACCGGTACAGGGTCCGAATGACGGCAGACGCTGCACCGACCCGTCTGTCGATCTCCCGTTCCATCCTACCCTCACTCGTGAACAAGACCCCAAGATACTTGAACTCCTCCACTTGGGGCAAGACCTCCTCCCCGACACGGAGGGAGCATACCACCCTTTTCCGACTGAGAACCATGGCCTCGGACTTGGAGGTGCTGATCCCCATCCCGGCCGCTTCACACTCGGTTGCGAATCGCTCCAGCGAGAGCTAAAGATCACGGGCTGAGGAAGCCAACAGCACCACGTCATCTGCAAAAAGCAGTGACGCAATGCTGAGGCCCCCAAACCGGACTCCATCCCCGCCAAGGCTGCGCCTAGAAATTCTGTCCATAAAACTTATGAACAGAATCGGTGACAAAGGGCAGCCCTGGCGGAGCCCAACCCTCACCGGGAACGAAATCGACTTATTGCCGGCAATGCGGACCAGACTCTGGCACCGGGCATACAGGGACCGCACAGCCCGGATAAGACTGTGCGGTACCCCATACTCCCGAAGCACCCCCCACAGGGCTTCCCGAGGAACACGGTCGAATGCCTTCTCCAAGTCCACGAAACACATGTAGACCGGACAGGCAAACTCCCATGCACCCTCAAAGACCCTGAAGAGTGTATAGAGCTGGTCCAGTGTTCCACGGCCAGGACGAAAACCACACTGTTCCTCCTGAATCCGAGATTCGACTTCCTGGCGGACCCTCCTCTCCAGTACCCCTGAATAGACCTTACCAGGGAGGCTGAGACCTCCTCAATTCCACCGGCACGTCTTCCTCTGGGGAAGCAGAGCCTGAGGACTCTGGGTTGGGCTCTCGTATCACTGGGGTTGAAGTCATCGAGGTTGAAAGATACACATCACCTCTTTTTTTTGGGAGGGGCGGTATTGAACTCATTTAATGCCAGACATGTATTTATTTTTGCCATTTTTACTCATTTTTGAAGGCCTACAGAAAATTCAGTTTTGTAGCTATACAGGCATAGGACACATCAAAAGAGAACTTGAACTCTCATTTTTTTGGGAAAAAAGTATGTTTCTCGCTTCTACCATTGTTTAGTTAACAACAGTTGAACATTGCTAAGTTTCTTGAAAATACTCATCGCAAACTATTTCGAAAAACAAGTTTTCGTGAAAGGTTACACATTTCCACGCCAAAGTGCAGCACGGAAGTGCAGCGCCAAAGTGTGTTATTCAAGTAAAAGTAGTGTTACCTCAGAATACTATTACTCAAGTAGAAGTAAAAAGTAGTCATCCAAATAATTACTTCATTAAAAGTAAGTGCATGCTGTGCAGATCCTCCATGAAGAAAACCGGAATGATCGACGGGCCCAAGATCTTACCGAGCCAAACCCTTTATAAAACCGGTAATTTCTTAAAATAAAACAATAAAATTGTTTTAAGTTTTAGCACTTGGGGACAATGCTTTTGCAAATGTATTTATATGTAATGGCTTGGGTCTGGAACCATTTTGACCCAAAGACCTATAATAGCAAAATATTTTAAAAATATTTTATTTGAGAGAGCCATACTATTATTTAAGAAAATTTTCAGCAACACTGCCAAACAAGCCTTTCAGACAAAATCTATTTTTCAGCGCTTTTTGTTTCACAAGTGTGTCGTTAGGCGATTTGATAAAGTCTAGGAAATAAAAATAATGCCAAAGCCTGTGTCCCATATAAACAAGAAAGCAGAGTTATTTTGTTAAAATGTCACCAAATACTGCAAACGAGGACACTGACATATTTACCTTCAGTGCAGTCGGTGCTGGGCGGGGAGAAGTGCGTTTTGTGCAAAGCTCCACCCACCCCTATCGCTCAGCCAATCAATTTGCTCTGTGTGGTTGGCTGGTGTTTCTAGGTGTTTACAGTTTGTTTTTTGGGTTTCTACAGTGAACCTAAATTGTTTAATGAGCTTCCATATAAACGATTCTTTAGCAATGTACAGCAAAAATGGGGTCTGTTGGTGTGACATTGTGACTGTAAACTGTAGTGTGCTCTTTATTTACTGGACCGAACTGTTCTTGCTATAAGCGCTATGTTGGCTATTTCTGCACTATACTAAACTTCAAGCTTATCACAATTGGAATGCTATAGATTAATTATGCATGAGTTTAGTTTTATCTCCAACGTATACAATATGCATTATGTACTCAGGAAAGAGCCATATCTGGCTTGCGAGCCACAGGTTCCCGACCTCTGCTTAATGGCATTGAATGAGTTAACAATTTACTTGGAATGAACAAGAATTGAAAAAACAAAAATAATGTATATATTTTTGGGGGTCTTAGTGGCGAGGTGGTTTTTTTTTTTTATACAGGCGCGTTAACATTTTTTGCTACAATATCATGAGTTAGAGTACTTACTTGAATGAAAGAGGTATCCTTCCGTACCCTCCCCGCAGGCTATCCTCTTCCTGCAGCAACTGCTCGACTTCCACGAGACTGCTGGAGCCATGCTGGCCTCGCAAGGTACATAATATTTGTTTGCAATTTAGCATCCGTCCTCTCCTGCCCGCGGCTTCAACCTCCGTTTATGTCACTACACGAACGCCGGCTTCACCACGTGACTTCTGACCCTACTTCCTGCTTGGCATACCAATTTCCGCCCCTTCCCCTCACTGATGTTTCTACTTCTTGTACACTAACCTCTTCATCTTCTTCTATGCTGCTTTGGGCTCTCCCCTTTTAGTTCTGGGGGACACTTACAATATCCCTTTAGACCCGCGAGGTAAGGAGACCCCCCCAGAGGTTTCTTGTGGTTTTGCAGCATCAGAGAAAATTTGATTTTTGTTGTCATTACCATGGCAAACAACCAACCAATGCTGTTTGTGTTTCGCAGAGTCCACTTCTTCTTCCAGTAGCTACACGTCAGAGTTCAACAAACGGCTCCTCAGCACATATATCTGTATGTATTGTATGCAAATACAGTGGTACCTTATCATACAAGCAAATGTTCTTGATATAAAATTATTAAAAATGAATTGGTCTGAAAATTGTGTGTGTGTGGGGGGGGGGATTAATCTGGTGCAAGGAACAGTAGCTTACCTGTTTGGTAGATATATTTTATATAATTACAGTACACTGATAGAAAATAACTTTGCGGTTCATTTTTTTTGTTTGAGCTGTAGTTAAGTCACTATATTACATCCACGCCTTATTGTTCCTAAGTGATGGACTTCTAAGTCGGATCAAGAGGTTTCTCCTGCTACTGGTAAACACGGACGACCCTGGCAGTTAAGGGATCTGTGTACTGTAACCTTAAAATGAAAGTACAAACGTAAAAATTACCAGCACATGTTTATATGTTGTATGTTGTCCCCATATTTTATGCTTTTTTTATCTTTTCAAATAGTGTATTGTAGTATTCTGCATAGGCTGTCTTGCTGTGAATAAATAGGCGCCGTATTGATTTGCTTAATAACGAGGAGCATTTGGCGGAGTTTGACAAGTATGGGATCAAGAGACTAGACTGTTGGTGATAATTAAGCACTTACTCTACACTTAAAATTAAAGTAACTTAAATGGCTGTCATCCTGTGCAAGTTTAGTTACTAATTATTATAAAGAAATTAGCAACGGTACGGTACAAGTTATTTGTTATACGTACATTTAGATTATCAAAGGCTCTCTGACTTGTAAATGCCATTGCGTTACTTGCGTACATATCTTTGATTTCTGCACTTTCTTTAAAGCAATTTTATCCAATCTTTTATGTAGCAGCAAAACAAAATACTTACATAATGACCACAAGTAAAATAAAAATTGACAAACTTAAAACTTGTGCATAGTGCTGCGTTTGGCAATACTAAAACTGGATCCTAGATCACAGAGGAACAACTATTTTGTATAATACGTCAAGCATCACTTGTCTTCATATTTTTGTTGAAAAACAAACTTTGTTGCAATAATGCTACGTACTTTGCCCCTATGACACATTAAAGGCTCAAAAACTCTTTGTCTGGTCAAAGATCATGTATTTTGTATATTTTTGTATTTATATTAAAATTATTTATTTGTTTAACTGAATAATTAACTAGATGCAAGAAAAAATAAAATGGTTCCTCCAAAAATAAAAAATAAATAATGATTTATATAAATACAGTACACAGATAGAAAATAACTTTTTTTATTTGAGCAGGAGTTAAGTCATTATATTACATCCACGCCTTAAAGTGATGGACCTCTAAGTCAGATCAGGAGGCTTCTCCTGCTTGTGTTAACCATGGACGACCCTGGCAGTTTAGGGATCTGTGCACTGTAACCTTAAAGTGAAAGTACAAACGGAAAAATTACCAGCACATGTTTATATTTTTGCCTGGAGTAGTTTGCATGTGCAAACTGGAACAGGCTGAAGGTGACAGTAAGCAGTCACAAGTATTGAGCGGTCTCAGGCAGTAGCTTCTTGAACTGCTTGTACACTTGATTTTCTTTCGTATATACGAGCAAGATTTTTGATGCAAATATAACATGTTTACCTAAATTCTCGTGTTTAGATTCGCTCGTATAAAGAGGTAGCACTGTACACGGGACATACAAGTGAGGTCTGACGAGCTCGTGTTTGCGTTTTAGGTAAAGTCTTGGGGAACCTTCAGTTGAACCTGCTGAGCAAGTCCAAGGTGTACGAGGATTCGGCTCTGAGCGCCATCTTTCTACACAACAATTACAACTACATCCTCAAATCTCTTGAAAAGTCAGGTCTCACACACATCACAACTTTGGTTCAGGTTGTGTCCATGAATTGATGCTCATGTTTATATGCGTGTAGGTCGGAGCTGATCCAGTTAGTGACGGTCACCCAGAAGCGAGCCGAGAGTTCCTACCGAGAACTCATCGAGCAACAAATACACGTTTACCAGCGCAGGTATTCTTAACCTTCATCTGTTTCTTTATTGTCTTTTCTTACTCGTTAGGGTTAGATGAAGGTCATGATGGATTGTCAATACTTGTTTTGAGGTTTTAAAATGTTGTACAACTTAAATGCAAGATAATACGGTACACTGTGTAATTTTTGACAGTCAGATGTTGCTGTATTGTGAAACCAAAAACGAGCGCTACAACGCTAAGCAAAGAATACAAACTACAGAGAGTCAAAGGAATCAATTCGCACTAGTTTTCACTTAAAGGGACACTGCAATATTTGACCACTAGATTGTGCTGTATTCATCTCATCTCATTAGCTGCACCCCTTATCCTCAGTAGGGTCACAGGGTGCTGGAGCCCATCCCAGCAATCATCGGGCATTGGGCAGGGGACACCCTGAACTGGTTGCCAGCCAATCACAGGGCACACAGGGACAGACAACTCGTTCGCTCATTCACACCTAGGGACAATTTGGACCGGCCAATCCACCTGAAACGCATGTCTATGGAATGTGGGAGGAAACCAGAGTGCCCGGAGGAAACCCACGCAAGCACAGGGAGAACATACAAACTCCGCACAGTAAGTCCGGTAGCTGGATTTGAACCCACACAGGAGGTTCCCAAGACCTTAGAACTGTGCCGCACACGCGCTAACCACTGCCCCGCCGTGCTGCCCTTGTGCTGTATTATGTAGTGCAAACGGAAAGATTAATAATACAAACTACGGAGACTCAAAGGGACCAAACTGCATCAATTTCATTCTTTTTTTTTTGCCCAGCTTTTCACAAGGTTTGGGCTTTTTTGGGGGGCACTTGTAGCAGCAAGATGTGGGCAATTATCTCAGCTCCCTCTTGGTGAGTTATGTAAAACAAATACAAATTTCTCAACCCACATGTGTTTAATTTATATGATAGTTCATGTATTTTTTTTATTATTATTTAAATCAATATTATTTTTGTAAGTCAAATTATTTAATTATCACTACGAGCCGCTAAAAATTATTTATGACCATTAAAGAAAAATCACAATTTCCAGGCTGTGAGGTGTGTTAACCACTAGCCAACAGAATTGCAACGATCTGAGTCACTCATCGTATCACTTTTTAGATCAAGTCATGTTTATTTGTATAGCCCTTAATCACAAGAAGTTTCAAAGGGCTGTACAGACTATTATTAAGCCATTCCCTGATCTAAAACCTTCACAAGGTCAAAAACTTTAAACCTCAGCATGAGGAAAATGAATACACTTTGAGAAGGGACAGCACATGAGGTAGTCCCCCTTCCAGGATGACCAGGCTGCAATGGATTTTGCAATAACAAATAATACACAAATACTGTCAACATGAAATATAAGTCATTCATAAGCTATAGATTAGAACTGTGTTTTAAGCCTAGATTTAAACAGTTCCATTGAGGTTGTACGACGACTGTCAGGGGGCAGAGCATTCCATAGCACCGTGACCCGAATGGAGAACGCTCTCGAACTTTCGGATCGCTTCTTGAGCTCAATAGTAACCCAGCATTTTCAGAGCGAGGGCTCCGGACAGGAACATAGGGCAAATTAAATCTGAAAGATATGAGGGAGCAAGGCCATGCATGATTTTGTGTAATACCAGCAGAACCTTAAAATCACATTTTAAGCTAACAGGGAGCCAATGCAGGTTAGCTAAAATCGGTGTAAAGTGATCAAACTTTCTTGTCTTAGGTAAAGGCCTCGCTGCAGCATTTTGTACCAGCTGAAGGCTCTTGATTTTGGACTTTGGGAGACCAGAGAGTAGTGCATTACAGTAATCGAGACGGGAGGTAACAATCGCATGGATTTTAATCTCAGCATCCGACTGGGACAGCATAGGCGAATTTTAGCAGTGTTGCGAAGATGGAAAAAAGCTGTTCTAGTAATATTCTTAACGTGTCACTTTGGGTGATATTACATTTGTCAATGTTCAGAGCCGTGTAAGAGAACAAGACTGTTGCTCGTGAGGCAGTCTGAGTTACAAGTAAATGAACCTACATCATATTCATCATTGGATCGGCATTGCAATTCTTTGTCTTTTATGTCTTTATCACATTTACCCTGAAGCGTCATGTCTAATCTCTTTGCATACAATGTTTCAATTCAATTGTGCAACTGGAGAAGAGTCAAAATGACCAAACCACACCATTTATCTTCTAAATTTATTCCCCCAGCTTTTCACAAGATATTTGTTTTTGGGGGTACCCTTAGTCTCATGTTATGTAAATAAATATGAACTTTATTTTTTTAATAAATCACGTTTATTTACCATTAGGCGCCGCTAAATAATACACACTGTCCCTTTTTCAAGGTTAAATGTACACAATTCTATTCTTTTTTTTAATTTTATAAAAGCAAGTTCTCACTTTCTTTTGTTGGATTTTGTTCAGTAAAACTAAGATTTCTTGTCAGTTGGCTGAAAGTGACAGAGCACTTGATGGAGCGAAACCTTCCCGCCTTCCTGCCCGGTGCCAAGGTCTGGTTTGCATTCGGCCCCAAAAAGTCTGATTTGGCTCATGAGTCTTCATAGCAACACACTCTTTTCACTTACAGCTCAAGGACAAAGAACGCCAGTTGATCAAGGACAAGTTCAAGGTCAGCGCACTAAAATACGTGTGTGTGTGTGTGTGTGTGTGCGCGTGCGCGTGCGCGTGCGCGTGCGTGCGTGCGTGCGCGCGCGCGCAAGGGCTGCAAAGATTATCCCATGTTCTTGACAAAAATCGATTATATAAATATTCAACAATACATTGCATTGTCGAGTATTGTCGCCAAGTTACGCTTTTCTGACAGAGTGAGTCATCTTTCATGATTCTAATCTCTGAGGCGAGTCGCTCATGTGCAATTGTGTATGTCTCGAGCGGTAACATAAACATACAGAAATAGTGGCCTACCAAAACTTCTTAAGTTTGGAAGCATTTTAGCTTGGATATGGCAAATACAAATTTGTAGTGTCATTGACATGACACCGAGCTAAACCAACAAAAAAAAACGGTGACCACAATGGATGTGTAATCGATGATTTAAATTTCTTCCCTGGAAACTGCAAAACTACAAAAGAATGCATTGAGACCATGTGCCAATAACTTTATGAAGATAGAATGCATAAACTTTAAATATATCTCAAGTATTGCAAGATATATTTGATTATACATTAGTTAAACCTTTTTAGAAAATTACGACATTGCCTTGGTAATCCTCCAACATGGATGAGGATGGATTGGACAATGCAACTGTCCTTTCAGCTATTGTCTGAGTCGCTATGTTGAGCTGGCAGAACTGGAAGTTATGCGAGAAGCTTGGAAGTAGTATTATTTTGCTACGCTTTAAAATTTGAAGCTAAAATAAACACAACATATTTATGTAAAACACTTACCAATGAACTTTCATCCGTTTTAAGCCTTGTATTACATTTTAAACACACTGACTTATTTATTCTAGAAAAACACTTGCTGTAAGGGAAACACAAAAACATTGCAGTACTTCTGTGATGCATGAATATTTAAAGAGCACCTCACACAGCTGAACGAAATAAAGTCGGACTCGCCTCGGTAAGATTCAAGTAACATTCTCACCAATACAGTTTTGATGACATGCATTTACATTATATTTTTTGGTTTGAACAATTTTATTGACACTACTAACAGCAAATAAACAATGTGAGGTTTGAACAATTTTTCTCGACAATTTTAACGGCAACATTGGTTAACTGTCGTTAAAAGTGTCAATAAAAAACTTGTTAAAATCTGATATAATGAAATTGTGAATGTATATAATTGCTGTTAAAAGTGTCGATAAAAACTCATATTGTTGGGATATGATATAATGAAATTGTGTGTTTAATTGCTGTTAAAAATGTTGGAAAAATTTGTTAAAACGTCACGAAATTGTGAATATGCTTAATTGCTGTTGAGATTGTCGAGAAAAATTGTTCAAACCTCACATTGTTTATTTGCTAAAAACCAAAAAAAAACAAACCAAGAAGTATTTAATTGCTCTTAAAAGTGTCGATAAAAACTCATATTGTTGGGATATGATACAATGAAATTGTGTGTTTAATTGCTGTTAAAAATTTCGAAAAATTGTTAAAACGTCATATTGTCAGATATAACGAAATTGTGAATATGCATTTACATCATATATCAGTGTCTGAAATAATGTCTGCCCGGACGCCCGGGGCGTGCATTTTTTACGTCAGGCGTACAACACAATGCCTCTGCCCGGGTGGCCGACTACTTTTTCAAGGAAAAAAAATCTTTTTTTTTTCAAATCAAACGTTTGCTTTATTCCGATTTTGAAATATTATTTCGATATGGAAATTTCGGAATTTCGGTTCGTTAGGCAATTTGCATAGTTAATCAGAAGCCTGCATCGAATAACTTCGTGCTACCAGACTTATAAGGTCTCGCATTTGCATATAAATTTCCAAAGTAGACGCACAGAGAACACAAGAAAAATGGAGAAGTGGTTAGGAATAAAGCCAAAACCTCAGCCCTAGAAGAATGATTCGAAAGAAACTAACTAAATTTTTGACGCTACAAAACGTAAACGTACACTAAAAGCATCGTGGAAAGAGCAGTTCACTTGGCTTGTAGCAGACGACGCAACGCAAACATTGCATGAATGGAGATGAGTAAATACAGGTACATACTGCACCCCCCCGACCCTCCTGAGGATAAGCAGTGCAGATAATGGATGGATGGATGAATGGATGGAGGTACATACTGATGGCAGATGGAAAACAGCGATGTACATACATGCAATGAATGTTATAAGTACATGTATACAAAAGTGTTGTTCTGTTGTATATTCTGATTATCAATCCTTAATACTTTGCAACAACGGGTTTTTTGCGATTAGTCGTCTTATTGCATTTCAAGTTGTGAAAAATGTGGCTGGCAACTTTATGGCTGGGCAGGCAACTTTTCAGAGTTGTCTGCCCTGGTATCCGGTAACTTTTTGTCATGAGTTTCAGACACTGTATATATGCGTATATTTTGCTATAAAAAAGAGCTTAAGCGTTATGCCAGACTTTGCCTGACATTTGTATTATAAACTAAACTCATGTAGTCCGAAAAATCAACATAAGTCAAGTCATGTTTATTTGTATAGCCCTTAATCACAAGGAGTCTCAAAGGGCTGCACAGACCATGAATTATTGCAAACTACAGACTATCCGTTGTTAAAACGTCAAAATCGACAAACATCCGTTGTTAAAACCGTTAGATTTCAAACTATTTAGGTTTATTTACTTCTTTTTTACATGCTTTGCAGTTGGTCAACGAATGTTCTTCACAATATGTATTTACTGTTCAACTTGTAGCTAATGACCTTGTTCTGGGTTTGCAGGGATAAAATATGTCTTCTTGATTTTATCCCGTTAATGTTCCTACGGCCCGTGTCTGTACGATGTCACCGGTCCCTGAGATTGCCACATCTTATTGGGAAGCTTAAACTATTGGGATTCAAGACATGATGATTATTTCAAAATATACTAATCACAGAAACCTTAAGATCAGTCTGTAACAAACAATTATTCCCAATAAGGTCGTTAGCCTATAACCTGCTGATTTCACGGTCCACAGCTTCCATTAGCCTGTACGAGCCTGTTTATTAATGGTGACGCTGCTCTTGTAGCTCCGACTATCTTCATGCAGTTGTAACTAATATGAATGATGATTGAAGCATTGGTTAACCAATGAAATTCCCAGCATATGTTTCTGCCATTGGCCGTGGGCATTAATAAAAAATAAACGTGCGGAACGTAATTCCTAATTCATTTGTACGTGTCATTATTCCGCGCAAGTGTGTACAATCGTTGAATTGATTTCTGGAAAGAGAAGTCTAACATTTACAACTCTTTCACAATGTCTTGGCCAAAGTGAAATACACATTTTCAAGGGTTTTGGTGTTGCAAACTAGTCGCCTTCTTGTGTTAATTATCATTTGCCTCATCATTACATCAACTTCATGCTTAACATAAGAAAAAATGAATAATAATCGGAATATTAACTAATTGTTCCAATAGTGGGTGACTAGTCGACTATTAAAGAGCCGTTAGTCGGAGCCCTTGTGTTTTTGTGCAAATTGTGGGTTTTGTTGTGTTTAAGGGTTTTAACGAGGGCCTGGAGGAGCTTTGCAAGATCCAGAAGGGTTGGGCGGTGCCCGACAAGGAGCAGCGGGATTTCATCAGGCTGGCTCAGAAGAGAGCCGTCACGCATGCATACACTGCCTTTCTACACAGGTGCACACTTAATACTTTTTCATTGACATAGTGCTTTTAACACATTCATTGCCATAACCTACACATATGTTGTAAGAAGCATTGTCCCTGAGTGACAAAACGTAAAAACACTTTTGTGGTTGTTGTTGTTGTTGTTATTTTCTTTCTTTCTTGAATATTTGTAAGTATTTGGCACTGCTAATCAGTAAGTATCCAGCTTCTTGGGATTATTTCAGTATGAAAAATCACCCTTAGATGGCAGGAGTGGCTTTGATCAGATATTTGTCCACACATTGAGGAATCCCACTACTTCCGAGTTTTGCTTACTGAGAGTATGTAAACGGCCCCAGAGTGGTCGTAGTCAAGCAGTGTGGTGAGAAAAGGATATATATGGAAACGGTGAGAAAGTAAGGGAGAAAAAAGAGAACTATAGAAAGAGAGAGAACAGGGGAAAGAGAGACCGCAAGAGAGAAAGGAAGAAAAAAGGGAGAAAACAAGGGGGAGAGAGAGAAAGTGGGCGATAAAGAGAGAAAGGAAGAAAGGAAAAAAAGAGAATGAGAAAGCGAGAAAGAAAGTTAGAGAGAACAAGACATAAAAAAAGAAAACATAGGATGAAATAAATCAGGGAAATAGGGGAAGTAAAGAACAAGAGAGAAAAATAAAGGAAGAGGGAACAGGAGAGAGAGAAAAAGAGAGAACTGGTAAAAGAAAAAAGAAAGAAAGAGAAAGTGAGGAAGTGCAAAAATAAGGTGAGAAAGAAAGTGAGAAAAAGAGCAAAAAGAGAAAGAAAGAAGAAAAAAACAGAAGGAAAGGGGACGAGGTAAGAGAGGAAAAAAATGCCAGTGACAATGAAAGAAAGTGAAAGAAAGAAAGAAAGATAGAAACCCTGCTCCAGTTTTGCTTGGCTGTCGACATCAAGTGGACGTATTTCCAAAGTGCAGCTCGTTATTCTCTTGCGCTTCTTTCAACAATGTCTTGCGGGCCAAATTAGAACCTCTGGCGGGCTTGATACGGCCAGCTATCTTCATGTTTGACAACCCTCGATTAGGTGGTTAAATGGTCTAGAAACCAGCAAGAAACATGACTGTTTCATCCTACATTTCACTTGGCATCATAGCGCCTCCTCGCTTCAAATGTACAAATGTACACATCATTTTATATGTATGGTAGTCTTGAAAATAAATTTGTATTCTTCTTAAAAAACTATTAATGTATTAGCTTACTTTTACCTGCATATAAATGTATTTGTTTTTATTTAAATAGATTTATTTAAGCATTGTTTCTCAACTGGTGGGTGTGGACCCAAATGTAGGTCGCAGACCTATTTTCAGCGGGTCGCGGGCCTTTGCAAAATAACGCTTGGAAGAAGGGTACCACGTACTGGAGAAACATGAAAATTGTCTTTCAAAGTGCTTGAATTTGGCCATGAAAAAGGACAACAAACCCTGGGCTTAAATGAGGTGGAACGGTGTGTCCTGAAATCAGACCAGTTGAGAACTACTATATTTAAGCATGACATGTTTATGTATTCCTCATATGCTTTGTTTACTCTTTTTAAGGACGTTTTAAAACTTATTTTTGAATCACAGATGCGCCAACCTGCCATTCACCAAGAACCCCGAAAAGTACCACAAGTACCGACCGGAAGACGTGGAGGACATGATCGACAGGCTCTTCGACACATCAGCTTGACTGACAAATGGATGGATGGATGAATTGTTTTTAGCCTGCACAATAAAACAAGTAATCATCCAATGTTTTGTCCTTTTTATGGGGGCTTAATAGGACACTGTGTAATATTTGACCACTAGATGTCAAGGGTTACAAAAGCATATGGTCGATTACAAACTACAGAGAGTCAAAGTGACCAACTGCACCGTTTTCTTCCAATTGTTATCCCAGTCTGTCAGGGTTTTTGGGGGTACCTGTCCGTACAGGTGCTTGAAATCCTTGAAAAGGTTTGAAATTTAATGTGTTTTCAAGGATTGAAAAGTGCTCGAATTATCTATGAGGTGCTTGGAAATGCTTGAAATTGTTTCACAATAAGTCTGTTTAAAATGACGCCAACAATGCGTACAATGTGTACAAACCCTGCTGTAGCAGAAAAATGCCGGCCAAACATGTCAGCCCCCTCTAGATGAGGCTTATATCATGTATAACAAATACAAATTGGTCGACCTACAAGTTTTAAAAAAAATCATGTTTAAATGTGATCAGTTTAAAGTTTAACAGACACTCAAAATGAGGAGAGAGGACACCAATGAATTTTGAACTTGCAAGGACAAGCACAAACACAAAGTCACACAAAACAATTCATGTTAAACACTTTGCAAATCCATTTGTGTTTTTTGAATTCACAGCACAATTTACGCTCCATTATTTCATTGCATGGCGCAAGCATGTTATTTATTATCCATTAATCTATTAATAGATTGCAAAATAAGGGGGTTAGATCAGAGGAGAATGCGAGTACAGTACTTCGGCACGGCGGCGCAGAGGTTAGCGCGTGTGCAGGCACAGTTCTAAGGTCTTGGGAACCCCCTGTGTGGGTTCAAATCTAGCTACCGGACTTCCTGTGCGGAGTTTGTATGTTCTCCCCGTGCTTGCGTGGGTTTCCTCCGTGCACTCCGGTTTCCTGCCACATTCCAAAGACATGCATTTTGGGTGGATTGGCCGGTCCAAATTGTCCCTAGGTGTGAATGAGGGAGCGAGTTGTCTGTCCCTGTGTGCCCTGCGATTGGCTGGCAACCAATTCAGGGTGTCCCCTGCCCACTGCCCGATAATTGCTGGGATGGGCCCCGAATACCAAAGTGGATCTTCCAAAGCGGGAGATGGCGTTGTCATGGATGGAAAAACAGGTCGATAGCCGGGACGGAAGAGCAAATGTGGTCGGAATCGAAAACAGGTCAGAGCCGGAGACAAACAGGGAGATCAAGAATGGACGGGTGCAAGGCGGGAGTCAGGGTCAAAATGCTTGCCTTGTAACAACAGGTTCACTGACCGACTGACAATCGGAGAGTGACAGGACTGGGCTTAAAAAAGGACAGGGAATCAATCAGGTAGCCCGCAGCCAAATGAGCGGGCACAGGTGATACTGATCAGTAATCATGACACCAGCGTGTATTTTTTTTTTACCACTACATTGCTCTGTTTTGTATCACCGTCTTATGTGAACGAAAACCAGTGCCACAGAGCTCAGCGTATCAGCAATATGCCAGACAAAAATGGTGGTGACCTTAGGTAGAGATTCCACTAAGTAAAATAAATACACATTTCTCTACCTATGAATGATTATACAATTAACAATGGTATGAGAGTTAATGTATTTTTAGTATTCAAATCAAGTTTTTTTTTTGTTACTGAATGAAACTTTTGTTCCACTAGGAGGCACTAAATATTACACACTGTCCTTTCAACCCAGTGGTCTCAGACTCAAATTTTTCGTGGGCCAACATAACAAGTGTTGAGGTTGAGCCGACACCTGTTTAGGCACAAGAATACAAACTTCGGAGACTTGAATTAACCATAAAGCACAATTTTTATTATTTTGCCCAGTCTTTCGCAAAGAAAAAAAATGATTTCATAAAAAGGAAAACGTGGAAAAAAAGAAAAATGGAAAAAAGAGAGGAAAAAGAAAAGAAAAAGAAGGAAAATAACAAAAAGAAAAAAAGAAAGAAAATTAAAAGTTGAAAAAGAAAAGTTGAAAAAGAAAATAATAGAATAATAAAGAGAGAGAAAAGAAAAAAAGGCAAGAAAAAGATCAAACATAAAAAAAAGTCTACGAAAAAAAACCAAGAAAAAAAGGAAAAAGGAAAGATGAAAAATATTGGAAAACTAGAAGAAAACAGAAAGAGGGGAATTTCAAGGTTTTTGGTGTTTAGGTTAACCGTAACAGAGATGGCGGACAACCAGGTCAGCTACCTCTAAGCGAGACTCGTGTTGTGTAAAATAAATTGAGATTTCTCAACATTGGAGTATTTTAAAACATGCACGTTTATATCATAGTTCATGTATCAAGGCAAATATCTCAAACTATCATCTTGAGGGCTGCAATTGGCCCGAACCGTGAGTTTAAGACCCCTGCTTTAACCTGTCTTTGTCTCTACTTTTAATTTCATTAAAAAGAAAAAAATAATCCTCATGTGCTTCGAATTTCACACTCTTTTGTCGCTTTGGCAGAATGTCAAGGAAGAAAATGTCTCAGAAGAATTAAGAGACGTCGTTATTTAGCGCCCTCTCCTGGCAAGGAAAGGAAACGGTCAGTGAGTTTGTGCACCTGCGCCTGGGAAAGGAAATAAACAGGATCTGAACAGCTAACAACATCCTTTGAAGACACACTCATCACACGCACGCACAATAACACAATAACAACAAAAAACGACACACAAGTGAGCATTCCCGTCCAATAATATCCTTTGGTCACTTCCGGCTTCCTTCCGTCACTCAAATAGCTGCCAACAAAAACAGAAAAAAATGCTGAGTCAGCCTATTGACGTATTTTACCCCTCCTTTTTGTCTTCAGGGGAGCCCATTAATGCATCTGGAATCATGTCCCTTTATCAAATCTTGTTTTAACGTTTGTTTAATTCACCGCCTGCAAATAACTTTTGATGCTTGGATATGATGAAAGGTTCTACAAACTTTTCCACTAAAAGTGGTCAAATTAGTGTCTTGTCTAAGTTTAGCGGTTGATGGTGGACGCATCAGGATAGCACTGCTCGTTCTATGCGTTTATACTGTCATTGGCGTCGGTTTTAAGAGTATTGTTAATTATTAATTTTACAATTCTAACCATTTTAACATAGTTAGAAGTAAAGCAGCCGAGTCCTGCCATGGCCGGGCATTATACCGGCGGGCGGAGACGTTACTGCGTGAGATTCTTGCTCAAAGATGTTGTGGCAATTTCGGAGGGAATGTCAAGGACGGATTTTATTAACAAGTTTGTTGAAAAGATTCTGAAGTTTAAAAAGGAAGAGGTACATGCTGTCATAAAAATGACTTCTGGCAAAGGCTTTGATGTGAGTTTTGAAACGGCAGCTCTTTATCAAGAGTTTTGGAATCGCTTTGAGGGAGTGAGGTCCCAGTTTTCAGGATTTACAGTGGAGAAGCTGACTGATAATGCTAACAAGATTGTCGTTGTTAGAATGTTTAGTGAAATAATCAGTGCTGATGACGTCTGTTATTGGTTGAGTAGATACTGCTCAGTAAAAGGCCAGGCTATGAAGGTGAGGTGTGAGAAAGGCTATTGGAATGGTGCCTGGAGGGTACCAGTCCAACTACGGCAAGATCCTCAGGGCTTTCAGGGACTGAAACAAATTCCGTCGACTATATTCCTGGGGGAAAACCGTGGCTTTATCCACTATCAAGGGCAACCGAAACTCTGTCGCAAATGTGGTGAGCATGGGCATCTGGCTGAGGTATGTGATCGAATTTTTTGTGGAAAGTGCAGAACAATTGGACATTCCTTTGAGGAATGTAGCAATAGCAGAAAATGCAATCTCTGTGGAGAAACGAATCACCTCTTTAGAAACTGCCCGAATTCGTTTGCTAACAAATTGAAAGCTAGGAAGGCAGTTAACAAAGACAACAAAGACAATGAAATGATGTCAGACAACATAGATAATGAAATGAATAAATGTCACAAAGACAATGAAGTGAATGAAGATAACAAAGACAATGAAATTAATAAAGTCATGGAAATACAAAATGAAAATGAACAAGAAATTAATGAAGTTATAGAAATACCCAATGAAGATAAACAGGAAATGAATAAAGTTATGGAAATACCCAATGAAATTGATCAAGAAATGCACAAAGAAATTGGACAAGACAAACAAATTGAAAAAACAGATGTACCTACCAAAACCCCTGGAGCAGAGACCAGAGAATCAAAATTGAAACAGGAAGAACCTGGAAATTCTGATTCGATTTCTCATAAAATACCTGAATTTGGACATGACAAACGAATAGAAAAAGCAACTGCCACTCCGAAAACACATATTAATCAGGAAGGGCCTGGAAGAGAGTTCAAATTAGCAAATTTGTTTGCTACGCCATTGCCGGGATTTGGAGAAGACAAACAAATCGAAAAGGCGAATGACTCTCCAAAAACCCATACGGGCACTGGAAAGAGGAGTAAAAGTAAGACAAAATTGGGAGTGGTGAAAAAACCAGAAACAAAGATAAGAGATTTAGAAGAAAGCCGATTGCCGGTGAATAAGCCCACAAGGGAACTGTATGAAGTTGAGACGGAGGAAGTCGGGGAGGGAAAAAATCTGACCCTTAGTGGGCAAGGAAGTAAGAGACCCCTTGATAGGTCCTCTGGCTCACCCCCTAACCCAGAAAAAAGGGGAAGACCTGGAACCACAGACAGAGAGTCAGAGGGTCCCAGAGTTTTCCCCGGTGAGTCTCAAAATGAGGTACTACTCTTAAGTGATGTGTCTGACACAGGTGACACTCTCGATGATCTCGATGATCACCAAAGAATGGACTCAGATCCCCCGGTTTTGTCTAACTAGTTTAAATACTTTAACAACTATTATGAACATTACATTCTCTACTATCAATGTGAGAAGTGTGAGATCAAAGGTTAAGGCTCACAGTGTTTTATCGTTCTTAAAAACTATCAGAACAGATGTGTTTTTACTACAGGAATGCTGCATCCCCTTTCTAAAAAATTATAAACAGTGGGAAGAGATTTGGCCATATCCGTCATTATGAAGTGGCTCGAATGAAAACCGTAACGATGGGGTAGCCATTTTAATAAACAACCCTCAACTCATCATAAAGGGGAGTACTGTGATGAGAGACGGACGCGCAATCTTAGCAAGACTTTCTTATATAGGGAATGATTTTAACCTCATTAACATATACGGCCATGCCGACAGACAACTCAGGTACGAACTTTTAGAGGACATCCAGTCGCATATGCTAGGCCATCAACCACTAATCGTGGGAGGAGATTTTAATTGCATCCTAAGTAGGAAGGATAGAAAGAGGAACGATGAGGAGTTTAAAGTAGATAAAACATCAACTTTTTTACAAGACATGTGCCGGACATTTAAACTGGTGGACTGTTTCAAATCCATACATCCAGGAGAGGAGGGCTTCACCTGGTTCAGTAGTGACAATGCCAGAGCCTCTCGAATAGACTACATATTTACGAGGGGTTTAGCACAGAGTGATGCAAGATTAATTCCAGTTTTTTTTTTCGGATCACTTGCTACTGTCCTGCTCTTTCTCATTTCCTTCAGGTATGACTGTTGGGAAGGGTTTGTGGAAGTTAAACTGCTCCCTGCTGGAGGATGAGGCTCTAGCCGCACAATACAGGGAGCTGTACAAAGACTGGCAGACCCTTCAAGACTCGTATGATTCACGAGCACAATGGTGGGAAATGACAAAGAAACGAACACAGACCTTTTTTAAAAATGCAGGGAAAAACAAGAAACTCAAAGAGATGAAACGCATGTCGGGACTACAAAGAAGACTCCAACGCTATTTCATCCTAACAGAAAAGGGGATGGACTTTAATGATGAAATCAAAGAGACCAAACAAGAACTAAACGCTTTGGCGGAAATAAAGAGCAAAGGCATCATAATAAGAAGCAGAGAAAGAGAAATAGAAGAAGGGGAAAAATGTACACGCTACTTTTTAAAAAAAAATTATGGGCAAAAATGAGGGGATTTTTAAACTTCAAAACGAAAACGGGCAAATAACAAAGGAAAGTAGTGAAATAACCAGATTGGTCGAAGACTACTACAAAAAATTATTTGAAAAGAAAGAAACATATGAGAATGAAATGGGGCATGTATTAGATCATATTTCAAGATCAGTGCGTCAAGACCCCTTTTTAACATCGGACTTTACCCAAGACCAACTGAATGATTGCATAAAGACTATGAAAAAAGGCAAATCACCCGGGGAGGACGGACTCAACCTCGAATTTTACCGGACTTTTTGGGAGATTTTAGCACCAGATCTGTTAACTGTTTTTAACGAATTTTCCAGGCGAGACCATATGCCAGACAGTTTCAGAATCGGGATAGTTACTCTATTGCACAAAAAAGGAGACAAAATTGACTTAAAAAACTGGCGACCCATAACGCTTTTAAACGTGGACTGTAAAATTTTCAGCAAGCTTCTAGCAACACGAATGTCTGTTGTCTTGGGAGACTTGGTTGATCCAGACCAAACCTGTGCCATTGTGGGAAGGAAGATCAGCGACAGTCTCATGCTGATCCGTGACACCATTTGTTATGCAAGAGACAGAAACATGCGACTAGCGGTCCTAAACCTAGACTTTGAAAAAGCCTTTGATCGAGTCTCGCACCAATACCTCTTCAGGGTATTGCAAAAATGTGGTTTTCCCCAAAAATACATCAATTGGGTAGGACTGCTATACCGAGACATCTACAGCAAATTCATGATTAACGGGAATTTATCGGAAGCAATCGAGATCAACTGCGGTGTACGTCAAGGTTGCCCTATGTCTCCCCTTCTCTATGTTCTTTGCATTGAACCTTTGGCACAAATGTTAAGAAAAGATAGATTTGTCGAAGGCATCAATATCCCAGGAAGTGGGGGACAAATTACCAAGTGTGTTTTGTACATGGATGATTTTAATATTTTGTGTACTGACTGCGCATCTGTTGAAAGAGCCCTTGACTTGACTGACCTGTTTGGGAGGGCGTCTGGGTCAAGGCTAAATAGAGAAAAATCACAAGTGAAGTTTTATGGAATGTGGAAAGAGACAGAAAAGGCAGGACTCCCGCTGACAGTGTTAAAGACAGACCAGAAAATCCTAGGGATAAAATTCAATGCGGATGGAGGAGGCGGGACCAACTGGGATGACGTGACAAGGAAAGTTAAGCAAAGACTTGTTTTTTGGTCACTAAGAAAACTGACAATAGAGGGGAAGGTCCTAATCATCAAAGCGATCATCCTCCCAATGCTTTTGTCAATCAGTTTAATTTTTATGCCTAAAAGAAACGTGCTGTTACAACTGGACCGAGCCATCTTTCGCTTTGTCTGGGGCTCAAAGTGGGAAAGGATAAAAAGAGATACAATGAAAAAGAAAAAGGAAAAAGGGGGGAAAGGAGTGCCTGACCTCCAGCTTTTCCTGGGAAGCAAATATGTCTCTCTCCACTTCCAAAACGCTGTGGGCCCACCCAACAACCCGAAAAGTCAAGCAATGACCCGTTTTTGGATGGGCTCATATTTGCGGAAGCTAAAGCTTGTACCAGACAATCGTTTGATTCCAGTTTCGTTTAACTTGCCACCAACACATCTCTTTATTCGGGATTTTTTGAAGAAGTTTGATTTGGAAACACAAGAATGTCACACTTTACAAAACCACAGGGCCCTTATTGCTATTGTGCAAGAGCGAGCTACAGTAACCCCTGTGCGGGGGCTTGCGTTTGGCGAATCCACAACGGTTTGGAGCAACGTCAATCATCCTGCCCTCCCAAACAGACTACGAGACTTGTCATGGATGGTGGCTCATGAAGTTCTCCCAGTCAGAGCTGTAATGCACCACCGAGGAATGTCAGCGACTTCGACGTGCCCTCGACCTGGCTGTGGTGCCCAGGAGTCGGTGAGGCACCTTTTTTGTGAGTGCAGCGCTGCCAAGGTCTTGTGGACAATGGCCGAACAACTAGGAAAGTTCCCGGACTTGCCAGCAGGAGAGGTCCCTGATGCACAGTACGTGCTTTACGGGGTGAGTCGGTCGAGGAGGCATCGGAACGACTTTGCCAGGGACTGGCTCACTCTCGCCGCCATCAAGGACGCCATCTGGACCTCCAGAAACCTGCTGGTATGGAGGTGCAGGCAGATCCCCCCCGTGGCTGTGCTCCAAATGGCTGCAGATACCATACAATCTGCGAGCGGCGGGCCTAGGACGCAGCCATAAAGAAGACTCGTCTGCACCCACCCGGAGGGGGGAGCCGGAGCTACACTGTGGGAGTCCCGGCAGCAACGGCCTGGGTTGTGGAACCCAGAAGGGAGAGGACCCACGCAGAAGGGAAAGGACCCACACAGAGGACTGGAAGAATGCTGCTTGGGAGGGTGGGATGGCAGAGCTATGCCCTTGCACAATAGTAGATAGATAGATAGATAGATAGATACTTTATTCATCCCCTAAGGGAAATTCACATTTCCAGCAGCATCCCTGAGCTGAGAACAATACAATAATAAAGCCAAAAGAAAACAATATACAAATACCCAGTGTGACGTGCAAATGCCCACTTTAGCATGTATTGCCTTTTACACGCTGGTTAACTACTGTTAAAAGAAAATAACTCTGAAATTGTTTAATTGATGTTGAAAATGTCAGGAAAAAATGTTAAAACGTCATATCGTAACGTCATATTGTCAAATATAAAAAAATTGTGAATATGCTTGATGGCTGTGTTTTGCTGCTGTTGGTGTCGGTGGATTTGTTCAGACCGAGGACAATCGACTTTGGCCTGGACGGATCTATTGACACTAACAAAGATGTTATATAATGAAATTGTGAATATGTTTGATTTTCGAGAAGGTTTGTTCAAACCTCACTTTGTGTTTGCTGTTAAAAACGTAATATTGGAATATAATATTGTGAATGTGCTTAATTGCTGTTGAGATTGTCATGATTGTTTTCTGTTTTTAGTGTCAATAAATTTGTTCAAACCAAAAAACAAAGATGTTATATAATGAAATTGTGAATATGCTTGATTGCTATTAAGATTTTCGAGAAGGGTTGTTCAAACCTCACATTGTGCTTGCTGTTAAAAAAGTCATATTGAAATATAATATTGTGAATGTGCTTAATTGCTGTTTGAGATTGTCATGATTGTTTTTTCTGTTATTAGTGTCAATAAATTTGTTCAAACCAAAAAAGTCAAGAATTCACCCAACCTAAAATAAGTGTAGCATGGTTGATTAACTCTCCTCTTGTGTTAGGGTCCCTTAAATATCTTTTTTGGATTTTAAATGCATACAAAAACCACATACATTTATTAATTGCATTAAAACGTCTTGACTTTGTAAGGAAGGTCTATTTTAACAAGACAAACTGAAATGAAAATGTATCTGTACATTTGTCTTATTAAGGTCGGTTTTGACCCGTTAATGAAAATAAAAATTAGAACACTAACTACCAAACATGATGTACTGTATATTATTAACATGATTAAAACTAAAACATATCAGTATAACCATTCAGTAATAGTTAGGTATTAGAAACCCCTTTTATTGATATAATTATCTTGAGGTTCAGTTAAAAAAAAACATATTTTTTTTAATCGTTAGCAAGCTGATGTTTAAATTCTGCGATTCAAAATATGAGTTTATTTCCGATACATGTTCTTCGCAGAGGATAGGGAATATGTGCGTGCTGTTAGCATGTTTTTTTTTGTGTTATTTGGCAAATCTTAAATGCTAGTTCAGGGACAACTAATTAAAAAGGTCTTGAGTTTCTCGTTTTTCTCAAATAAATGCTGTTCTTCGCAGAGGATAAAGAATGAGTGAATGATAGCTGTGTTAGTATGTTTTTAATTGAGTGATTTAACCAATCCTAGAGCAGCACGGCAGTGCTGTGGTTAGCGCATGTGTGTCACAGTTCTGAGGTCATGAGATTGAACCTTCCTGTGTGGAGTTTGCAGGTTCTCCTCGTGCTTGTGTGGGTTTCCTCCGGGCACTACCGTTTTCTCAAACATTCTCTGTGTATTACTTCTCTCCTTTCTTTGTTCTCTAGTTTTCTATTTCTCTCGCTGTCCCTCTTTTTCTGTTCCTCCCTCTCTTTCCCTCTTTTTTTTTTTGTCAAAACGTGGTTGGGGTCAAAAAAACAGGTCGTAGCAGGAGACAAACGATCGAAATCAGGAACGGAGAAGTGGAAAACGGGTGACAAAAACGGGATCGACGGGAGTCAGAGTCAAAAACGCTTGCCTTGTGAAAACAGAGGTTCGCTGACGGACTGACCAAGGGCGATTGAGAGCACTGAGCTTAAATAGGAGGGGGAACCAATCAGATAACCAGCAGCAGCTGGCGCCAAACGAGGGGGCACAGGTGAGTATAATGAGTAATCATGACAAAATGTGGGGTGCGTGGTTTGAGGTGTCATTAGAAAGTTTAAAGTTAAATATATTCTCTATAAAGTATGTGTTGACAATGTCCAATTGATTCAACTGAGTTTGGTCCCTACTCCAACCTGTTGATAGACCTAACGGGGTGGATTTATTTAGCTAATCTAGCTGTAGTTCTTTAGCTGATCAATTTACAACAGATTAACTTTAATAACTAAATCTTATATGATTTGTTTTAATTGTACTTAGTAATAAAATTCCATGAGTTTCCATAAGAGAGTGAAACTTTAAGAGTGACTTTTTCGAGTACCACATATTTAAAATAATAAGAAGTAAGGAGAGTACAGTACTGTATAGTTAAATAATAAATACAAATACATTTTACAGATACACTACATACATAAAAATGGCCAATATGAAAAAGTGCTTAAATGCTAAATACAAATACACTAATTACATTCATACCCTTCCCCCAACTCTCAATCACAACAAACGGTCAAGACCAGTGTTCCCTCTAAAATGCGCGCGTGCGCAATTGCTGGCACATTCTCAGCGCTCAAGAAAATCTAGCCAGCGCACAAAAATGAGGGCTTAAAATTACTAATTAAGAAGCGACTTAAGTCAAAGTTACAGTGCACAAAGGTAAAAATACACGAGTTCCCCTGACGTTGTGTCCTAAATGCGGTATTTTGAAGTCAACGTCGAACGAAGTTGAAAAGTAAAGTTAGTAGAGTTTGTCGAGAACCGGCTTCTTCGGCTCGGCTCACTAAAAGGAACCAGCTCTTTCGGGTCCTAAACGGCTCTTCTTCTTTAATCCCAACATGACCAAATATTATGTAAAACTATTCACAAAATGTCTTAAAAGAAGGGGGAATAGAACAAAAAAGAAAAAAATACCAAAATGAAAAAGTAGTGAAAAGCTGGGAAAAAAAGAAACAAAAGGAAGAGAAAAAAGAAGGAAAGGTTTAGAAAAATGCCAGAAAAAAAGAAAGAAACATAGGAAAAAAGTAAATGGAGAACAAAAAGAAAAAAGTAACAGCTCGGAAAAAATAAACACAATGAGACTTTTTTTTTAAAGCAATTTAAAAAAAAACACGGAAAAAATAGGTAAAAGTTTGTGTTGTATTCAAATAATTTCCCATTGTATCAAGTGAATCTTGTTGCCAACATTGTACATCCACTAAAAAAATGTGACTAAGTACAGTTCTGTATCTTGCAACCGACTAAATAAGCCCCCAAAAATGTTAATATTATGCGACAAAATATCTCATCTCATTTCATTAGCCGTACCGCTTATCCTCATTAGGGTCGCGGGGGGGCTGGAGCCCATCCCAGCCATCTCCGGGCAGTGGGCAGGGGACACCCTGAACTGGATGCCAGCCAATCGCAGGGCACACAGGGACAGACAACTCATTCGCTCATTCACACCTAGGGACAATTTGGACCGGCCAATTCACCTGAAATGCATGTTTTTGGAATGTGGGAGGAAACCGGAGTGCCCGGAGGAAACCCACGCAAGCACGGGGAGAACATACAAACTCCGCACAGGAAGTCTGGAGCTGGATTTGAACCCACGACAGGTTCCCATGACATGAACTGTGCCGCACAAGCGCTAACCACTGCGCCGCCGTGCTGCCCGCGACAAAATATATCAGGAAAAAAAAAATGGATATCTTGTGAAAGAATTGTAAGAACAAACGACGTTTGTAGGCCATACAACCTTTGCAATAGTACATGAGTCAATTCATTCAAAAGAGAAAAATAATTTTGCATTGCCGGAAACTCAGCAAAATGTAACTTGATGTCAAATTTTGGACATGTTTGATAATTAATTATCTTGCCACACTTGGGATTATGGTTGCTCACTGTTGTTTCAAGCGTTGCTCACGACTTTGTGTGAACGCTCAGACCCGTGGGAATTAGAGGGAACATTGGTCAAGACTAAACCAATACACCTGAGTGACCGCATAATCGATTTCGTATCACATATTTTATTTATTTCTCACATTTCAGGAAACTGCGCAGAAGTTGGCCTATATTTTCAAAGCTATGAATCAGGGGTCAGCAACCTTTTTGGTGTGGAGTGCCACTTTCAAATGTCCTTGTAAACCAGTGTGCCACACCAAGATCAATGACTCTCACAACATTTTTTTTAATATCCAACAGAGCTGTCATTTTACACCAGTCCAAATATACAACATGGATATACATTTTAATCGTGTTTTTCAACCCTTTTTGAACCAAGGTACACTTTTATTTATAAAAAAGTTCCGAGGCAGACCGTCCGTCGAAAATGTTTGAAAATGAAGTTATGTCAAATATTTCACTGTACTACCTCATAAGCAGATAATTAGTTTTTGAAAGGAAGAAAATAATACTTAAAATAAAAAAGAAAGATGTTTTAAACAAATTAAGTTATTAAATGTACTGTGTTACATCAAGAGCAGATAATTAGTACATAAAAGCATATAAAATCTACTGCCACCTACTAATATGGATGACTATTACAGTTCCTCGTCTGAAGATTGCAAAAATACTGAATAATGGCCTGATTTTTGGGAAAAATAAAAGTGGGCAAATTCCAGCGGCACACTAGACAAGGTCTCACGGCACACTAGTGTGCCCCGGCACACTGGTTGAAAAACACTGGTATAACTGACCAATTTATCTTCCACTATTCTTGTTCATCACTTAACTAAACAATGAATGTGAATAACAAATGGAAAGGCCTGTAGCCATCCATGACTTCAATTTTTTGCCACAAGAATTAACCAGAATCAACCATTCTTCATTAACAATGAACTACAATCAAAAAACAAGTGATATGGACAGCTACTATACCATTCATCAATGATATCTTGTTGCAGAAAATATCAAAACTTGAAATAACAGCAGCAAAGCAAAAGGCACGCGCGCACACACCCACACACACGCGCACACACGCGCACACACGCGCACACACGCGCACACACACGCACACACACGCTTCTTAAAAATATTAGCCATCAGTAAAGGTTTCCTGTGCTTTGCTATGCAGTGAACAATGTGACAGCTTGTGTTTTAGCTGTGAGAAAAGGTTTTCAGGCTCTGTGTTTGTTTACCGCGCATTTTAATGTCCCCGCCTCGAATTCATGTTCATGTTTCGTCTCGTAATGACGTTTAACACTTGCCGTGCGAGGTACAACGCTCTCGAGGCATAATGCACAAAACAGCACGGTCATTTTTGGCACAAAGCCTCATTCGTCAGGCCACGCTGGCTGGAAAGAACGAGATGTTTTCGCTCGAGGAGCCGTCATGATATGTTCATTTATCGCGCGTGTGTTTCGTTGGCTGCATTAAAATACGGAGCTCTCCTCTGCGAGGCGCAGCGCAGACATGCACTCACACTCAAAATTGAAAAGGAGGGGCGCGACCGTAAACACGGCCCGCAACTGAAAATGTCGAAATATCAGGTAAAAATGCGCTTTAAACAAAAAACATTATTATTTGTATTATTGTGCCGTGCGCTCGCGTTCCACTGGTTAACCCCTCGCGTGCCACTGCTGGCATGCGTGTCATAGGTTGCTGACCCCTGCTATAAATTATATGCGTTATTTGGAAGAGAGGAGCCGTCAACTAATTATTTTATGTATAGTAAAACAGTGAATCCTCCCCCTTGCAATTCATTTTGAGAGACCCAGTCAGAGGTGAACTGTCCCCCTTGTGCCCTTCTCCTAGGCTTTTCCTTGTCTCATTGTCGGTCTCTCTGCACACCTTCGCAGCAAGCAGGGGCGTCAAAGCTGCAATGAAAGGGCATCCATTTGACAAGAGGCAAAGTCATACGGTGTTCGGTGATATAAAACCGTTTTGTGGCGCACATCTATTATTATTTTTATTTTTACTTTTGGGGAAGCTCTCATGCCGCCACCCATGTGTCATAGTATAAATGCCGCCCCTGGTGGCTGCCCGCCTCAACCATGCCTAAAACCGCGACGGCATTTCTTTACCAAAAAACATTGAAATGCCAAACGTTACACACAAAAACGTATCTTCACAGGCTGTGAATTTTTTAGGTCATTCCAACCAAAAATATTGGCCTGCAAAATGGGGTAAAACATTTTAAAACACCCTGTACTAGAAGTAAGATCTTGGGCCCGAACCCAACCCCAACCATGCCCGAAATTCGGGCTTAAAATGTCACCATTAAGTCGGGCCGATCGGGCTTCTCTCTTGCATTTCTTTTCCCATCCTGGCGAAACTACACAGCATGCACTTACTTTGACACTTAATCCAAATAAATTTTCCTCCTCTGTGTTGGGATAAAAGATCGAGCATGTGTGTCACCAAAAAGTTATCTAGAATACAAAATATAATTTGAAGTTGTTTCATTTGGGGTTGAATGATTGAAAACACTCAAAGTCAAGTCAAGTCAAGTCATTTTTATTTGTATAGCCCTTAATCACAAAGAGTCTCAAAGGGCTTCACAGGTTATTACACAGACTATTTTTTCAGACTATTATTACACCATCCCCTGATCTGGAACCAACATTATGGCAAGGAAAAACTCAAAAACCTCAACATGAGGAAAAATGAAGAAACCTTGAGAAGTGGCATCCCCCTTTCAGGATGTTGCAATCACAAATAATACAGAGATATTGTCCAAGAAAAGTATAGGTTATTCATATGCTATAGAGTAGAAGTGTGTTTTAAGCTTGGATTTAAACATTTCCACTGAGGTTGCAGAACGGATCTCAGGGGGAAGAACATTCCACAGCACCGGTGCTCGGATGGAGAACGCTCTCGAACCAGCGGAACACTTCTTGGCTCTTGGGATCACCAGAAGAACGGTGCTCTCAGAACGAAGGCTTCGGACCGGAACATAGGGGGATATCAGATCTGAAAGATATGAGGGAGCAAGTCCATGTCTGATTTTGTATAATACTAAGAGAACCTTGAAATAACATCTTAGGCTAACAGGGAGCCAATGCAGGTTAGCCAAAATCGACGTGATGTGATCGGACTTTTTAGTCCTAGTTAAAAGCCTCGCTGCAGCATTTTGTACCAGCTGAAGACTCTTGATTCTGGATTTCGGGAGACCGTAGAGTAGTGCATTACAGTAATCGAGACGGGAGGTAACAAACGCGTGAATTATTATCTCCGCATCCGACTGAGACAGCATAGAACGAATTTTGGCAAGGTTGCGAAGATGGAAAAAAAGCAGTTCTAGTAATATTCTTAACTTGTGTTTGAAAGGACAGATCGGGGACAAATATGACACCTAAATTTCTGTGTGATGTGACATTTGTCAATGTTCACAGCAGTTTTTGAGGATAAGTCACGGCATTTAAATGGACCAATAACTAACATTTCGGTCTTTTCAGAGTTAAGACGCAAAAAATTGAGTGACATCCACTCTTTTATCTCAGTGAGGCAAGCCTCCAAATTTCCACAATTTAGTGTGGCAGATTCCTCTAACGGAAGATATAGTTGAGTGTCATCTGCGTAGCAGTGGAAATTGATATTATACTTGCGAATAATATCACCTAATGGAATTATTCTTTTTATTATTATTAAAGTACTTTTTATATATATTTTGCAGATTTTAGAGAAGAATCAGGGTAAAAGACCTGAAATGCTGCTCCAAACGGGGAATCCCCTGAATATATATTTGCTGATGGTCTGCTTGGAAATCAGGAGGTGGTGCGCTGTTTGTGTATACTTCTATCTTTGTTTTGTTTTGTCGAGCCGCAAATAGCCCGAGCGGCACTCGTGCTGAGGACACCTGCCTCTGTTTTGAAACCTTAGCCCAGCAACTTGGAAATGTCATCATTACTTTTGTGTGCGTGTGTTCATGGGGAGAAAGCTTAAGTGTAGCAGCTAATTTTAATCAGTGGAGCTCTGTAGATTGGGCAGGATCTCATACAGGAAGTGGATGTACGACACAGGAAGTGGATGTTTGGCCCGAAACCTGGAGCTCTGATTAGCTCGAATGCGTCAAATTGGAAATGGTCATGGTAAATAACTACCAACGAGGGGGGCACAACAATGACACAGTGGCGGACAACTCAATAGAGATTGTTAGCTGACTGCTAATGCCACATAACAACCCCAAAACAACCCAAACAGGTTTTTTACGATCGCAAGAGGTAAGACCAGGCCTACAAAATCCTGGGTTTACTTGAGTCCGGGTCCCTCCAATCAAGTGTGCACTTCAAAGTGCAGCGCCTAAGTGCGCAATTCGGCGAAGTGCAGCTAAATGAAACTGAATGAAATGGCACCGAAAATAAAATCATATTTTGTAGATTACAAATAAAGAATATTTGGCCGAAAATCAGAAAGAAAATGTTCCCGTGTTATTTTCGATTGTTCTCAGCTCAGGGATGCTGCTGGAAATGTGAATTTCCCTTCGGGGATGAACAAAGTATCTATCTATCTATCTATCTATCTATCTATCTATCTATCTATCTATCTATCTATCTATCTATCTATCTATCTATCTAATGCTTGTAAGCTATTGGCGAGAAGTGGAAATTATGTGTGATGTAAACAACATAGAGGTGGACCGAGGATGAAAATTTCTTTGGATTTCATGATTTGGAGTTAAACTGATAGTTTGGTAAGAATGTTTTTTATGATAAATTTATCTGAATATTATAACTTTGGCACCGAACTGCAGCGCCAAAGTGTTTTACTCTAGTAAAAGTACTGTTACTTCAGAAAAATATTACTCAAGTAGTAGTAAAAAGCAGTCATCTAAATGTTTACTTGAGTAGAGCAAGTGCATGCTGTGCAGATTCTCCATGAAGGGGAAAAAACGGGGGAAAAACAGTAAGGCAGAAGCCCAGCCTGGCCAGACCTAATGATTGACAGGGTACAAAATCTTACCGGTAATTCTCGCTATTAACCAAACTTTTGCAGTCAACTCTCAGTAAACATAATCTAGTAAAGAAACGAGCACGGCGGCGCAGTGGTTAGCGAGTGTAAGTGATGAGATCGAACCTTCCTGTGTGTAGTTTGCATTTTCTCCCCGTGTTTGCGTGGGTTTCATCTGGGCACTCCGGTTTCATCCCACATTCCAAAAACATGCATGTCAGGTGAATTGTCCGGTCCAAATTGTCCCTAAGCGAGTGAATTTTTTGTCTCTGTGTGCCCTGCGACTGGCTGGCAACCAGTGCAGGATGTCCCCTGCCCACTGCCCGAAGATAGCTGGGATGGGCTCCAGCGCCCCCGCGACCCTACTGAGGATAAGCGGTGCATCCAATGGAGGATGGATAGTAAAGAAACGGCTCAGTATAGATCAGTGGTGGGCAATAGGGATGGGCGCCGCCAGGCTGTACTTGTCCAAGACACACTACAGGAAAGGGTCCCCATATGATACTGGTAGTTAAGGGATTTGTGAGCCGTGAGCTGCAGTATGAGTGCTTATTGATCATATTCTGTAGATTGTTACATATATGTCCATATGGAATGAATTAATCAAATTTCAACTCATTCTGAAATGAAAACGTGTTTCGAGTTACAACGGTTTCATTATGCAACGTCACCGCTGGAACCAGTAAGTAGAGGTACCATTGTATATATTTGGACAGTTTTGTACGTTTGTTTTGGGTGCTTGAGACTTGAAGTCAACTCGGGGTGATAGTGAACTCAGACAAACTCACTGACTTTTGCCATGAAAATGTCACACGAGTGGGAACGTCACGTCCTACAAAAGGTGCGAGGGCGGCGCTTGCTCCAGACAGTTCCGTTTATTGTTGTTCGATAACTTGCCCCCAAACGCCCCCTTTGCTACTCTTCCACGAAGGTTGATTGTCATGGGAAAACATAAGCAAGCAAAATTTGTGTATTTTATGGACTATAAGGCAAAATCAAAAGCCCCATTTCGCCTTCATGAAGGCGAAATGGGCCTTTTATGCAAACAAAATTGGTAATTAGTTATCATATTGTGTAATTATTGATTAGTCGATACATTTGATCACTGCCCACAGTTGCTAACTGGTGGCAACGGAAACAGAACTGGACAGCAACGGTAAGACCAACGCCAAGCATGGATGGTTGTTTACGATTGCACAACATTGGACGTAGTGTTTCTTAACTATTGGTTCCCGGAACTGTTTTCAGTGGGTCGTGGGCCTTTGCCTTGGAGGGTCCTTTAAACTCCTTTACAGTAGATGGCGATAATTCCTCGCTCTATCGGTATGTTTGAAAGTGACCGTATCTTATTTTATTGTGATTTTGTAGTTTTTCTTTTTCTTTTTTCTAACCCATAACAATGGGTCCCAAGAAAGATAGTGATAAGGAGAAAGAAAAGTGGAACGCAGTTTCAAAAACAGTTGAGTCGAAGAAGGAAACAATGTAAAAGACGAAAATGGTGTAGGGGTGTGCTTTGGAAGAAACAGTAAATGGTTTAAAAACCTAATCTGTTTGGATTTTTTCTTGTATATTACTCTCAACTAAAAACATAAGTAATTATTGATGTTTAGGTAGACACATTGTTAATGTTTTTAAATTAGTTTAAGTTCGCCCCATTTTCTGCATAAGCCACAACATCTTCCGACATACAACTTAGCATACACTACCAACCAAATATGCGCACAAAGTAACCCCTTAATTTCAGTATTTTATTTTATAGTTGTAAATATGTCTTGCAGAGGTAAGATCTTTAGCCTGAGCCCGACCTGAAATTCGTGTTTATTTAATGATTAAAAAATATGCTGTTTTGCAAACTGACAAATTATGACGGAGAACCAAGCTAAACTGTGGGAAAGGAGCCCGGCAAGGCCCTTTACTGATAAAATGTGAAAATTCGGGTTTCCCTCGGATACGGTCCCTCAAATCATGTTAAGTGTTGGGCTTGGGCTGGGTCGGGCTTTAATACCCGCAGAGCTTCATCTTTTTAGGCTCAATTTTACAGCCAATATCTTGGTTGCAGTATGTACAGTAGGGAGAATATCAGAATATCAGTAAGGGATCATTTTAGCATTCGCGTACTCTGTGCTTGAGACAATGCCACCACAAGGGTAGTCAGTTGTACTTTGTTGGTAAATTTGTTCACACCTATACTCTTTTAAGTGTTGCTAGCAGGTTGAAGGTTGTATGTCAAATTTTTAATGTAGAAGGAACAGTGAATTGTAATTCATGATGTGGCAGAGTTCAGTTGAGTTACAAATGTTGATTAATAACACGTTACAGTACATGTTACTGAGAAAAGTATTCGCATTCCTCGGTAACACATTAGGCGTCGGGTTTCGGCACGTGGGAACGTGATTTTGTCCGGCAGTGGGAGCTTCCCGCCGTCCTTTTTGACCTCGGCGTTTGCCGCCTTTACCACACGTGGAGGTCACTGTGACAGGAAGCGCATGGCAGGATGTCCAAATGTTTTTCCTGCCGTGAACATAAATTTAGATCGCAGCTGCCAAAGGTGGAAAAAATTCAAGGCTGACGGGAGGCCGCCAGTTGAGCCGCTCAACTTCGTTTTGCTTCTTCCTCACTGGCTCCTATTTACACTGCAAACAAATCCCGTATAATTCGTTAGCATGTGCATGTACGCACACACACTGACTATCCCATTACACATGGCCACATCCTCAATCTTATGCATTTCACACACAGAAAATCCAATTTGTTCACGGTTAAAGACAAATTAAAACTTGTTTTTTAGGTATAGTTGTAATTGTGTGAGATTTCCAGATATGTAATTTTCACTCTCTAAATCAGGGGTGTCAAACTCATTTTAACTCGGGGGCCACACAATAGAAAAAACATTCTGTCGGGGGCCGAACTAGTAGATTAAAGAGAAACAAAAAGAGATAAAGAAATAAGAGAAAGAGGGAGGGAAAAGGAGAGAGGGCGGGACAAAGAAAGGAAAAGAGAGAGAGGGAGAGAGAGAGCGTGAGAAACAAAAGATAAAAAGTCGTGAGAGAGGGGAAAAAGAAAGGGAGAGGAAGAAAGAAATCCAAAGAGAAATAGAAAGACAGAAAAGAGAAAAGAAAACACAAAGGGTATGAAAAGAGAAAAAGAAAAGAGAGAAAAGGAAAAAAGGAAGTTAGAGCAAAAGAGGTTAAAAGACACAGAGAGAGAAAGCGACAAAGAGCAACAAAGGAAGAGAAAAGAAGGGACACAGAGAGTGAAAGAGACAGAGTGGGAGAAAAGGGGTGGAAAAGAAAGAGAGAAAGAGAGAAAGAGAGAGAGAGAGAGAAATACAAGTACAGTGACTTTTTGAGAGACACATGGCAACATCAAGTTGACATATTTCAACCTGCAGCTTGTTTTTCTCTTGCGCTTCTCTGAGTGTTATCTCGCGGGCCGGATTCAATCCCTGAGCGGGCCTGATCTGGCCCGCGGGCCGCCGGTTTGACACCTGTGCTCTAAATTATTTGTTCTCAACTGGTTTGACTTGAAAACCCAACATTCCACCAAAATGGCAAGCTGCGACCAAAATCAAGAAACAGTTTCCACTTTTAGAATGTATCCAAGGAAATGAGTTTGCAGTTTAAAGCAGAGATAGTAGAATAAATTCAGCTTTTTTTCCCAAAAACAAAATAACCAGCAAAACCGAAGCGACTTCAAGTATCGCACAGTGCCGTGAACAAGGATTTGTCCGCTTCCTGATTTCTTTGTATTTTGCGTATTTATCACTCACCAAGGTTTGAGATCATCAAACCAATAGTAATATCACTTAGAGACAGCTCAAGGAAGTACAAAACACAGTTTTTAATTTTTGATTCAATTTATTAAAAATCAATACTTGTTTGGCCCTATGGTAAAACATGATTGCCCCCTGAACCTAATAGCGAGTTGGGCCACCTTTGGCAGCGATAACAGATATCAAACGTGATAATTGATAATGAGTCTTTCACAACGCTGTGGAGGAATTTTGGCCCACCTCTCTTTGCAAAATTGTTTCAAATCTGCCATTTTGGTGGGTTTCCTAGCATGAACTGCCGTTTCAAGTAAAACCACTACATCTCAATTGGATTTGAATCTGAACTTTGACTTGGCCACTCCTGAACCTTCATTTCCTTTTTGTGAGACATTCAGAGGTGGAATTGATGTGTTTCGGATCATTGTCCTGCTGCATTATCCAGTTTGAGTTTGTGGGCATGAACTGATGGCCAGACATTCTCCTTCCTGATGATCTGGTACACACTAGAATTCATTATTCTGTCAACCACAGCAAGTTGTCCTGGTCCTGAGGGAGCAAAGCAGCCCCAGACCCTTTACTATCCATGGCTCCGCTATAAGAAAGACAAAAATGACATTCATGGGAGACTTCTCCTGCAAAAAAACATTGCAGTCTCCAAAGAACACAAAGAGTTGTCTCACATTAGCCAAGCATCTTGATTATCCTCAAGACTTTTGGATAAACCTTCCGTGGACTGTTGAGTCAAAAACTGAATTTTTTGGAAGGTGTGCAGCTCGTTACAGCAGGTGTAGAAATTGCTCAGCATTTGTCAAAAAGAATATGATGCCAACAGTACAATTATTGACAAACTGTATGAGCAGTAGCTAAGCAATGGTGAGCAGATTTTAGGTTATTATTGTCATGACGATTAAGATATTCTTATTCACCGTGGGTTTCCCACACTTGACTCAAGTTTTTCCATCCCTCCAACATTCTGGGCAGTTGTCCGGGCAGCTGCTAAGGGGAAAAAGGGTGTGCCGTCACAAGCGACGACAATAAGCACTTGTAAGCCCCGTCCCATTTTAGCGCCTCGTTTCCATGTGAAGGACACCCAAAATGTTTGGGTGCGTGTAGCAGGAAGGGGACGGCCTTTTCATTCAGGCAACACGACACCTTGCCCAAGGGTCTCCCGAATAAAAGTGGGGCCGGCCCAAGTTGGCGGGAAAGCCAAAGACTTCCTGACATTGTCTGGATCCCTAAGCAGAGTCTTGATTGCATTATTCTTGTTACTGAGGCACCTCGAACACTCAAACCACTAGATCAAGGGTCTCAAACTCACGACCAGGGGGCCAATTGCGGCTCTTGAGATGACAGTATGAGGCACTTGCCCCAATACATACAACGATGCAAAGGTGCATGTTTTCAAATACTCAAATGTTGAGAAATGTGCATTACATTTACCTAAAATTTGGGCTCACATAGAGGGAAGACATGATTGTCTGCCACCTTGCTGCTACAGGTACCCTAAACACCAAAAACCTGTTTTTTTTCTCTTTTTTTCTTCCTTTTTTCCTAGATTTTTTCTTTTTTATATTTTTCATCTATATCTTTTTTACATGTTTTTTCTTATCACTTTTTTAAGCTTTTATCCTTTTTCCTTGTTTTTTTCCTAGCTTGTTTTATTCCTTTCTCTCACTTAATTCATCTTCTTTTTTTGTTTACATTTTTTTGTTTCTTTTTTTTTAACCTTTCCTCCCCTATTTTTCACGTTCCCTCCTTTTATTTTATTTTTGTCGTCTTCCTTTCTTTTTTCACGTTTTCTTTCCTTTTTTCACCCCCTTTTTTTTCCAATATTTTTTCTTTGAAAAAGGCTTGGAAAAAATGGTGCTTTATGGTCACTTTGAGTCTCACACTCATTTGCGGTTGCCCACCACAAGACACCGACATCTAGTGGTCAAATAATACACACTGTCCTTTTCTTCTAAGTGCAACCTGGGCAAATTATGTATTACTATATTACTCATTGATTTTTTTTTTTTATATTACTTCCCAATGTTTTTTTGTTTTCCTTTAGATCTTATTTAGTGTAGCAAAAATTTTAAAAAAGATTGAGAACAGTTAGGAAAAGATTGAGAACAATGAAAAACAGGATTTGGCCCAACCTCAACACTAGTTCCAGTGGGCCCCGTGTAAATTGAGTGTGAGACCCCTGCATTAGATAGAATTAGTTGAATTTTAGTGATTTTTTCCTCATGTAGATATTCTTCCTACTGTACATACCAGCACCCAAGCTCTCTAAAATCAAATACCAAAATTAAGGAGTCAACTTTCATTTCCCTCAGACAAATTAACATGAAAATCTTTGCCCCAACCAATCGGAGGACAGAAAAAAATGCTGAGGTCCTCACAAACAACCTCACAGGCCTAGAGAGGATGAGAGTAAAATCGAAACCCCCAGTTGATCCGCACCAAATGTCATGGACACACACGGATGCTGAAATCTCGGCTGGGTGAGCACAAAACAAATGTGAGCTATTTGAGAGTTGCAAAAAAAGTTTGGGAATCTTTAGCCTGATGAAAAAATAGCCAACGAGGTACATTCTCGTGCTGTTTTGCCAGCGGGGGGCTCCCGGGTACACAATGTTTTACCGGCAGAGGCATAAAGGGAGGATCACGCGTGGAATTCGGTCAACAAAATCTGGAAGCTTCATTGCCTTCCCAGCTTACAGTGCCGTGAAAAAGTATTTGCCCCCTTCCTGATTTTTGTCTTTTTGCATATTTATCACTAACAGATGTTTTAGATTTTAACAATTCTAACATCACACAAAAAACAAACCCAAGGAAATACAAAATGCAGTTCTGAAATGTTGATTCCATTAAAGAGCAAAGAAAACCTATCTGGCCCTATTTGAAAAAGTAACGTTTGCGATTATTGGTAATGAGTCTTTTGCAACACTGTGGTGGACTGTTGGCCCACTCTTCTTTGCAAAATTTGTTTTAAATCTGCCACATTGGAGCATGAACTGTTCGTTTAAAGTCACACCACAGCTGTGGAGACAAGATAGGACAAAAATCTATCAAGGGCTGTACTATACATACAAGCAAGTCTATTAATCCATTTGAAAGTGGCAATTGTACAAGCAGGGGTCTCAAACACGTGGCTTGGGGCCCAATTGCGCTCCTCAGGATGATAGTTTTAGGTCTAAATATGAAAGTTTAAGCAACAGTGTGTATTATTATACCACTACCTGCCATTGTATTCTGTCATGCCACCAAAAGTAAGCGCTTAAAATCACCAGAATACAAACAATGGAGACTCAAGGTGACCAAAAAGCACTATTTCTCTTCTATTATTTTGCACAGCTTTTGACCAAGTTTTTGGTTTTTGGGGTACATGTAGCAGCAAGATGGTGGACAATCATGTCAATTTCTCTAGGTGAGCCTCGTGTTATGTTAAACAAATGCACATATCTCAACATAGGAGTATTTTAAAACAGGCACAATTATATCTTAGTTCATGTATTTTTGCTTTATTTTCAAACCAGTTTTGTTTTTCTTTAAATGAATGTTAATTTACCATCAGGGGCCACTTTATAATACATACTGTCCCTTTAAACTTTCATATCAAACTATCATCCTGCGAGCCGCTATTTGCCACCAGGTTGCGAGTTTGAGACCTCTGCCTTAAATTATGTCACAAGGGCCTCTAAAAACAGTCAAGTTCCTTCCCACGCACGTACTACACAATGCTTCCCTTTGGACAGGAAGTGTCCCGAATGGGCCTTTCCTGTTCACACCTTTCAAATATAATAATAAATTTAAAAAAGGCAATAAAGTTGTGTGGAAGTGTGTAATGTATTGCGGACGGCCATGTTTAGCTTGGCGTATTTCCCACCCGCAAAAGCATAGCAAATCAGGCTTTTATTTTTAAAGATCCAACACAAATCCCTTACTTCCTGTTTCATCATTTCAACTTCCTTTCAACACCTGTCACTAATACTGGGATTAGTAATATTAGCATATCTTGATCTTTTTTAGTTAATCTTATTGTTAAGAGTAATCTAATCTCTAGTATCAATCATTTTATTTTTAAATGTCTATTTTTTTATTGGATATTGTTAGCAATACTCTCATCATAAACACTATTTTACGATTAGTAATGGAATTGTTATTGTAAGTTTCTTTATGTCTCAGATTTTCCGAATATTTTAATTGCTTTAATTATTTCAGTATCCATTTTAACTATCTCTGACCTTTGTATATTAAAGGGACAGTGTGTATTACCAGCATTTAGTGCCTCCTCGTGGTAAAAAAAACTTCATTCATTAATAAAACAAAAGTGATTTAAATAATGAGTAAAAATAAATGAAAATCATATAAACATGCATTATTTAAATAAACACTCATACTCCAAGACAATTTGCATGTATTCTACATAACATCAGCCTTACCGAAAAGGGAGCTGACATGATTGTATGCCATCTTGCTGCTACAGTTACTCAAAAAGCTCAAAAAGGCTGGGCAAAAAAAAAAGAGAAGTAAAATGTTGCTGTTTGGTCACTTTGAGTTTTCATTGTTTTAATTCTCCTTTGTGCTTTATAGCACTCATTTTCTTTTGTCCTACAGGAAACCGACACAACTACACACTGTCCCGTTATTATCTCTTTTATTCTTTTGTATCAGTATTTGTTTATTATGTATTGTTAATTTACATTTCATTGAGATTTTTAATCATTATGAACTTACTCATAAGCAAAAAAAAAAAAAAAAATCATAAATACTTGCTTGCTAGATTGCAATGTGTCCCGACATATACAATGCACTCAATACTTTCCTGCAATCTACAAGTACTACCTCAGTGATCCACCGGTAGATCGCGAGCTATGTAACGAGCACCCCTGCTTTAATTACTTTAAAATAAATGTAACCCCCCCCTCTCTCTCCTCACTTGCATGTTGCATGTGCTGACGTTCTAAAATAGCTTGCCTCCAATTGTTTCTAAAAATAAGGTGTTATTGGTTGTAATCCAGTTCATGAAGAATTGTTAAAGGGTCAACGGATTGATCCAGATATTAGTATTATCGATATCTCCACCAATTTCCTCAAAGCATCGGTTGTAGTTAGTGCGGCTCTTCGCTCCCTCACTTTTTTATACCTTAGTCGTGACTGACAGGCACACTTTTAGCAACTCTCCCCAACTTGCTTGCTGCTGCATCCTGCCTGCCAGGTAGAAGAGAGGGCCAAATTTATGCGGCCACTGTTTTTCAACAGCAAAAAAAGACAATATCAGGTGTCATTTGCGTGCTAAAGTGGTTTGCTACTGTGACATCACCACAAATTGACATAAACATATGAAAAAGAGAGCAACGAGCTGCAAAGAAAAATGTAAGCATGTTGCTGTTCCTGAACAAAATACTGTAAATCATTTGTCCCTATAGCAACGGATCCAATGAGAGACAATTGATACTTTGCATTAGATAGATAGATAGATAGATAGATAGATAGATAGATAGATAGATAGATAGATAGATAGATAGATAGATAGATAGATAGATAGATAGATAGATAGATAGATAGATAGATAGATAGATAGATAGATAGATAGATAGATAGATAGATAGATGGATACTTTATTCATCCCCATAGGGAAATTTATAGGGAAAGGCTTTTGTTCTCAAACAGTTCTAATAGAAATATTGATATTCAATAAGTCTGTAGTGTAGTTATTCACTTGAAAAATAAAACATAAATCAGTGTCTTTCAACCACCAGTGTGTCAGGGATCAGTAATTAAATGCTGTAGGGTGCTGTGGGAAATTATCTAATTTGTGTGCCTGTGCGGTCTAGCAAAAGCTAGCTTTTATTTGGGTTTACTTTTACCGAAGATGCAACGGCACTGACTGGTGGTGTACTACAGTATTTTTATTGTATGAAATGTGCCTTGGCTCAAAAGAGGGTTAAAAAACGTTGATCCAAATTATACACCAACTTGAGTAAGGGTATTGATCGATAATACCCTGTAATCAATTCTATCGATCGACACCAAAATTCCCAATACCCTGCACACAATAAAAGACCACAGTAACTGTTTCGTGATTGTTGTCAAATTTCCTTTTATTGAAAAAAAGAAGATATAATGAAATGAGACAGTAATATTCTTAGCAAAAAATAATACTAATATTGAACCTTTAATATTATTCCTGGTAGAAAAGCGTGAACATTTGGAAGACAGTGAACATAATTCCATGCAACCTCTCCTGAATGGAGCTCTTGTTTTGTTAACAAGCACAACTACATTTATATATTTCTTCACCTCCACCAACGTTTTTAATAGCATAAATATTTTCTTTCTGATGCTAAAGTGCCTAAAGGGAGGTCCTCCCTATAAAACTCATGGAAAGCATAAGACGTTTGTTCGTACCATTTACAAAACATACTTGAAAACGTTCATTTGATTGTCCATTAGAAATACAAATCATAGAATTGATGATCAGTCTTTGGCACATTTGCATCCCAAAAATAAGGGACAGAAATCCAGAAGGACAGGAGAAAAGATAGATCGATTACAAGGAAAAGAAGAACAGAATGATGCAGAACATTAGGGAGAGTAAAAGCAGGGATAAAGAGCAAGTGAAAGAGTATATAAAGAGAAGACTAAGAGAGAAAAAGAAGTGGAGGAGCATCAGAAGATCGAGGACATAGAGCAGAGGTAGGCAACCCGGTCCTCGAGTGATGCATGCGCTGCATGTTTTGGGTTATTTTTTAGGTTTCTATTCTTCTTCAACTCAAGTGATACAAATTATCAGATTTTTAGCAAGCTGGCAGAAACTTCTAAACAATCCTCGTAATTGGAATCCCCTGAGTTGAAGACGAGATACCTCCAAAAATGTGCAGGACATGCCGCCCACCTCCGACATAGAGAAACAGATGCAGTAGCAGCATATTTTACAATGATGCTGACTGATGTCCAAGACTAGCCGGCTAATGGCGTCCTCCAATTGTACCGTCAGTAAACACGCCGCTCTTTGCAGGCACACCCGCCATGATCTGGATTCATGGCGGAACAGTGGCGTTGATTGTAAGGTGGACCCTAACTAGCCTTTGGAAGGAAATTCATACGTCCGACCCCCGTCCGAAGGAGCTGTCCACCGCTTCGGGGGTCCGGTCATGATCATGCTCGCTGTCTTGAACGGCATCCGGTCCAACACTGCCACCATTGCCTTCATCCGTGTCCTCCCGTGCGTCCATCGCCATCTCGTTCTCGTAACAGAAGGACCCTGAGGCAGAAATTATGTATTTGTTCTCCGCCAATTCACGGGCGCTGCACTGCGGCGTGCCTGGCACTTCGTAAGTGGCATGGAAGCGCGAATAGTCTACTTTGTAGTAGTTATTCTCCTCGAAGAGCACTGGCTCGAAGCGGTGCCCCCACAGGATTTCGCCGGCTAGATAAGAGCTTCGGCACTGCGTGGTCATGGCGGTAGCCTCCACCATGCCCTCCAATATCACCACCACCTCGAAGTCACAGGTGCAAAGGTCCTGCTTGGACACGCCGTAGAAGGGGCTGTCCTCGTTGATCACGTGAACCACTGTGATAGGTGAGACAAGGAAGATGCGGTCCACGCCGCTGTCGAAGCCCACATCAATGTCGGTCTGGTCCAAAGGAATATACTCGCCCTCAGCCGTGGTACGGGAACGCAGCAGCTGCGCCCGGACGTGAGCCTCAACGAGGTGACTCCGTCGTAGGTTGCCCACGCGCCACATAAGGCACAGCTTATTGTCCCTCATGGCCACCGTAGCGTTGTGGCTAAACACCAAAGTCTCGTTCCTCTTCTTGGGTTTGGCCATCTTGGCCATGATGGCACCAATGACGAACGCATCAATGACGCAGCCCACGATGCTCTGAAATACCACCGTGAAGACGGCAGCCGGGCATTCATCCGTCACGTAGCGGTAGCCATACCCGATGGTGGTCTGTGTTTCTACTGAGAACAGGAAGGCAGCAGTGAAGGTGCTGACGTTGGAGATGCACTTGTTCCCTGCGTGGATCTCCAGGTCACCGTGAAAGATGGCCAGGAGCCAGAAGATGCAACCGAAGAAGAGCCAGGAGAGAAGGAAGGCCGAACAGAAGATGAGCAGCATCCAGCGCCAGCGCACGTCAACGCAGGTGGTAAAAATGTCCGCCAGGTAGCGCTGACCCTTCTCGCTCACGTTGACGTAGCGAACGTTGCAGTGACCATCCTTTTTCACAAAGCGGCTCGGCCACTGCGGACGCGTGCGCACTTTTCCGTAGCCGTTAGCGGCCTTGGGGCCCTCCTCGGGTGGCGCCGTACCGCCGTAGCGGCCCATGGCCCCGGCCCGCAGTCGCAGTTTGCGCAGGAAGCGTTGCAGGAACACTTTGGATGTGCTTGGGGAACAAAGTTCACTTGGGAAATCCGGCCTCTTGATCTTGTAGTTGAATGGAAGTCACCTTTCTTTCATAGATGCCGTCTGCAAAGGAGGAGAGGGCGTTAACAACACATTAACCAGGAGATCTCCGACGTGATGCCCACGGGCACCAGGTAGCCCTCTAAGAACGCCTGGTAGCCCACAGACAGGTTCTGAAAATAGCTCCCCAGTGAAGTAATGGGTCATTGCGATTTTTGAGCAAATTTGATTTCTAACAGACGCAATATTTCAGTGGTTGAGTTAATGTCTAATAACTACTGCCTGCTAATAACATGGTAACAACAAGTTATTTTACAAAAGTTTATCAAAATGGTAGCCCTTCGCCCCAATCAGAACAAAAAGGAAAAAGGTTGAGTACCCCTCCAATGACATTTCAGCGACCAGAAAGACATAAATTTTACTGCTAAAAGGATTTTCATGTCACAGATTTGTTTTTTTCTTGGTGTCGATGCAAGCTTGCCTATATTGGGAACTGCACACCTGGCGCACACCACGCGTGATGCCACTGGCGATTGGCATTTTGCTTTTGCCGTCAGGTGTGTGGGAGCAGTTTTTGGAGGCAAACGGCGCGACGCTGAATATCAAACATGATGGATCATTTTGGCACTCAGTCTCTAAATTCCTGAAGTGTGCGGGTGAGGGATGAAAATGGCAGGCTGCTTTTTTCCACAACACATGCTCTCCAAAATTAAGAAACTGTGGTGACATCTGAAAACATTTATGACACCCTTCTAGAGGAGAAATTTGTTTTTGCCAAAATTATTCACATAATACATAACAGGAGTAATATGGGGAGTTTAGTTGGACTCTATTCAATTCTTAATACTACTTTCTCCCCTCAAACGAAGTCTTCAATTTATACATCTGAATTCAACAAATAATGCTAGTTCTCTTTCCGTATTCTCTGAGTTATTGTCAGGTCGCTAGTTTTCTTTAATCTTTGAGGAACGATGACAAGCAAATGCAATTTGGTCCATTATTGTGGCAACTACCAATGATGACAGAAAGAGACGACTTTTCTTATATGTTTTGCAATCTGGCACTATTCTCCACAATATGGTTGCTTTGATGCTGTCGTTTACAAATTGACACAAACATTGTTTTTCATTCTACTTTATTTTTATGAGGACAGTAAATCCGACTCTTTTTAAAGAAGCGTCTCTTTTGTCTCAGCTCACTAAAAAAGCTCTTCAAGTTGTTTTTGTTGCTTCAATCCAAATCTTACCAATTATAATGTTACATTATTCACAAAATGACTTGGAAAGGGGGAATAAAGCAAAAAAGAAGTGAAGATGAAGAAAAAAGCTGTAATTAATTGATAATTTAGAAAAAAATGTTTTATTCTTTTAAATCATAATAGTATCTATGTTAGTAGTATCTCCAAACCTCTGAAAAATACACCATCGGTAAGTGAAAATAATAGCTAATCAGTGCTACAACAAATTAACTATGTAATAAAAGAATAAACGTGATGCTTGTATCCAAAAGGAGCAGTGCTTAAATTTATTTTAGTTAAGGTAAGACAATAAAACGTTTTTGTTCATGCTTCACTTCATATTTTGCTTGATAATATTATTAAAATCACGTTGACCTTTTTTACTACCGTGAAGTGAAGAGGTGAAGAAGGTGTTTGTTGACTGTCAAAGCCCAAAAGGTTTCCTTGTCCCTTTGGAGCCATGCAACACTTCATTAGGTCTTGTTGTCACGGTGACCGGGCCCTAATCGGAGTTTGCACCAATGGTCTTTAATAAAGCATCATACACACCCACTGCCAATGCCAAATAAGTGAAGTAGTGAGCAAGTAAACATGATTGATAAACTACTTTCTCGCTGTACCCAACAATGACAATGTAGAAAAAACATACGAGCGTTTTATTGATAATAACACAAACGGTACCTGGTATTTTTACCTGAACCCAAAGTAAAACTGAAGCTGTACTTGAACCAGGATATCAGGATAGTTTTGGTCTCTTTTGGGAGATAACACTATGAAGATTTCTCCTCTCTAGTTGATATCTCTTTAGGTACTGCTGACACTAAATCATGGAAGCTTGAATACACACGCCAAAAAACTATGCATTAAGGTAGAGCAACAGACAGCCCATTAGGGGTCTCAAACTCAATTGAGTTGGGGGCCGCTAATGCTAGGATCCGGCTGAGGTTGGGCCGAACTGGGTTTTCCACAAAAGCAGTGCTGATTAAACATTCGGCTGTTTCTAATAGGACAGTGTTTTTTTTATTTGTCCACTGGATGTCGCTGTAATGTGTTGGACAACCGAAAATGAGTCCAAGGAAGACTACAAATTAGGAGACTGAGTAAAGAGCATCCTTTTCTTCTTCACCCTCGATTGCCAAAAAGAAGGGAAAATTATTTTTTTTAAACAGGAATTTAAAAATATAGAAACATTTTTAAAAAAAGATGCAAAAACGGGAATTAAAAGAAACACAGGGTTAGACAAAGCAAAAAAAGAAAAATGGAGAAAAAGAAAGAAAAAAGAAGAAAAAAGAAAGAGTTAAAGAGAAAAATTACAAACAGGGAAAACAATGCGGTGGTCTCTGTTTTTTTCTTGTAATTTTTTTATTTTATTTTTTTTCCATTTTATGTGATTTTTCTTCCTTGAGTTTCACTCTTTTCTTATTTCTTATTTTCATGTTTGTCTTTTCTTTTTTGTCTTTTCTTTTCTTCTTTTCTTTTTTGTTTTCTTATTTCTCTGCTTTTCAACAGTAATAAAATGGGTATATGTATATATATATATATATATATATATATATATATATATATATATATATCATCTCATCTCATCAGCTGCACCGCTTATCCTCAGCAGGGTCGCGGGAGTGCTCATCGGGCAGTGGGCAGGGTTGCCAGCCAGTCGCAGGGCACACAGGGACAGACAACTCGCTCGCTCATTCACACCTAGGGACAATTTGGACCGGCCAATCCACCTGAAATGCATGTCTTTGGAATGTGGGAGGAAACCGGAGTGCCCGGAGGAAACCCACGCAAGCACGCGGAGAACATACAAACTCCGCACAGGAAGTCCGGTAGCTGGATTTGAACCCACATAGGAGGTTCCCAAGACCTTAGAACTGTGCCGCACACGCGCTAACCACTGCGCTGCCGTGCTGCACATGCGAGAATATATATTATAGACACACATAAGTGTGTGTGCGTGCAGAGTTTGCATGTTCTCCCCATGCTTGCGTGGGTTTCCTCTGGGCACTCTGGTTTTCTCCCAAATTTCTAAAACATGCATACAAGGTTCATTGGCCGGTCCAAGTTGTTCCTAAGTGTGAATGACCGATTGAGTCTATCTACGACTGGCTTGCAACCAGTTCAAAGTGTCCCCTGCCCACTGCCCGCAGATAGCTAGTATGGGCTCCAGCACCCTCGCGACTCTACTGAGGATAAGCGGTGCAGAAAATGGATGGATGAATAGATGTTTGGTATTATTGGAATCTGCGGAAACTTTGCGTTCTAACCATATGTAACATGCTTTCAAGTTCTTCCATACATATTGAATTAAACCACAATCATATTCTATTGCTTATGAATGACCTATATTTCATGTTGACAATATCTGTGTATTATTTGTTATTGCAACATCCATTGCAGCCTGGTCATCCTGGGAGGGGGATGACCTCATGTGCGGTCCCTTCTCAAGGTTTCCTCATTTTCCTCTGCTGAGGTTTTTGAGTTGTTCCTTGCCCTCATGTAGATTTTAGATCAGTGGATATTGTAATAGTAGACTGTCGTCTATTACGCGTTTTGAGACTTCTTGTGATTGAATGGCTGTAAACTTGACTTGACTTGACCCTCAGCTATGACGCCTCTGGCCCACAGGAGCAGAAACAGGAACAGATACACTCCTTATCCTTATTCGAGAAACACTTCATTGCTAGATTAAAGAACACATTTTTTCAAGGCCTGCAATGGATACAAATGTTAATAGATTAACATTTTGGCCACCTCCATCCCTACAAACAAATTGAGAGACAGCTTTTTCCCCAGAGCTGCCTAGTCTATCAGCTGCTTAACAGAAGTAAAATAACTTATAAGCCAGGGGTCTCAATTTACTCGGAGGCCACCAGAACTAGTTTCAAAGTTGGGCCAAAGTACACTTTCCAATGTTCTCAGTTTTTAAATTTTATGCGAGAATGAGTATGAAAATAAATCAATCAGTAATAAATGAATACATAATTTGCGTGGGTTACACTTACATCAACGTGACAGTGTGAATTATTTGACCACTCGCTGTATTGTGGTAGGCAACCGTAAATGAGTGCTAAAAAGCACAAGAATACAAATTACAGAGCCTCAAAGTCACCATAAAGAACCAATGCAGGTCAAGTCATGTTTATTTGTATAGCCCTTGATCACAAAAGAGTCTCAAAGGGCTGCCAGACCACAGATTATAGCAAACCACAGACTATTATTACACCATCCCCTGATCTAAAATCTACATGAGGGCAAGGAAAAACTCAAACACCCCAACATGAGGAAAATGACGAAACCTTGAGAAGGGACCGCACATGAGGTAATCCCCCTTCCAGGATGACCAGACTGCAATGGATGTTGCAATAACAAATAATACACAGATATTGTCAACATAAAATATAGGTTATTCATATGCTATAGAATAGAAGTGTGTTTTAAGCCTAGATTTAAACAGTTAGGGATAGGGTTAGGGTTCGGGTTTGAAAAGAATAAAATATTTTAAAATGGTTGAAAAAAAACCTAGATGAAAATAGGAAACCAAAAAGTAAGACAAGAAAGAAATCTAGGAAAAACAGAAGAAAAGTGAAAAAGGAAGAAGGTTGTATTTGTTTTATCCAGAGGAATCAACACTTAGATCGACGCCATGTTTGTCTGGCATCCTGCCGCCACGCTGTGAGGTGTATCACTGGCCCTCGCTCGTACCAGACACACAGTGTACTGTAGCAGTACTTTTGTAGTATTTCTATAGGTTTTTTTTATCAGAATGAAGACAAAATAATATGTTAGGTCCCTGTTTTCAAGCACTAAATTTGATATTTATTTTTGTAGTAATTTTGTATTAGGTTTGTTGTATTTTTGTTGCAGACAAAGAGAAGGGAATTTGGGACAAAGTTGGCCTGAAAGAATACAAGTTTTTATTACTAGTACTATATTTACTATTCTTCTTTATTTTAATTTGACGACTTTTGCTTGGTGGGCCAGATAAGGAAACATGACAAGCTGCATGTGGCCCGCAAGCTGTAGTTTGCCTCCGCCTGATCTGGGTGCTTATCACCCCTAAAGCTCTGAACCTAAAATTGCCCCTGCCTTCAATTTATAACAGATTATTTCAAATAAAGTTTTTTTTTTACCTCGCGGACCTTTCAGTAACCTCTACAAAAAACGAGGGATTACAATATTATCATATTTTACATAGAAGGTGATATACAGGGTTGGGTAGGGTTACTTTAACTTGATTACTTTCAATTACTTTTGGATTACTCCAATACCAAATATGATAATAAAAGACAAAAGGAACTAAATATGAATAAAATTATGACTCACAACTCGTAGTAAGCTTTCTCTCCTGGCTTTGATCTATTTGATCTCCGGCAAAACTAACATAAAATGCGACAGAAACAAAATGAAAATAAATCCAAACAGCTTGCCAACATCATTTTGCCGTACTTCCCAAGCCTGCACAAAATTTTGTAATTTTATTCATATTTAGTTTCTTTTGTCTTTTATTAGCATATTGGGTATTGGAGTCATCCAAAAGTAATTGAAAGTAATCAAGTTTAAGTAACCCTACCCAACCCTGGTTATATTCCTACATTATATACTTGTTTCCTGTCTTGTTCCATTTGTAAGGACTGAAAGTCACTTTTGTTATCATCTTGTGTGCTCGAATGCCGGCGACAAATGGTTGTAACAGGTGCGCGCGCGCGCCCAACGCTACTCCTATAATCTCACATGATGCACGTGCACAAACTCACCGCGCAAGGCTGGCTTCCAAAACTTTTCTTGCGAAATTGAGATAAAAAAAAACCCTCCAGTAAGTTACTTCGTTGTCGACCAGGTTCTATTTCGGTGCTTTGTTTTGTTTCTCAACCCTTTCAAATTAAAATCCGATAGGTCCGTCATCCGGGAGCGCGCAAATGCTGTGCGTGTGCACGCTCTCTTTCGGAAGCTGCCTGGCTTTAGCTGTGTCCCGCAGGTCCGGTTCGGAGGGTTTTAATGCACTGACTGGGCACGCCCCCGAACACGGAGCCCCACCCGTATTTACAACGTTAATTCTGGCGTTGGTACGGAAACTGGGCGATTATTATTATTATTATTATTATTATTATTATTATAGGTACAAGTGTGTATTATTTGATCACTAGATGTCACTGTATTGTGTATCTCAACTGAATACGAATGCTAAACAACGCAAGGAAGAATACAAGCTTTGGAAACTCTTTTCTGGGAAAAATTAATCGAAACAATTAAAAAAAAAGAAAGAAAAAAACAGAAAGGGGGAAAAAAACATAAAAAAGGGTAAAAAGAAAAAAAAAGGGGGGGGGCAGTCTCTAACACGCGGCCCAAGGGCCATTTGTGGTCTTCAGGATAATAGTTTGCAGCCAATCTTCAGACATTCACAGGGACCAAAACACACCTTGTTACTTTTGAAAAGAGAAATAAGTAGACAACAATAAACCTAAACCGAGCAACTTAAAATGAGTGATAAAACGTGAAAGTAAGAATACAAACTACAGAGACTCAAAGTGACCAATGCGCACTATTTTTGTGATGTGCAACCTGAAATAAGAGCTAAACAGCAAATTGAACAATACAAACTGTCCATCCATCCATTATCTGCACCGCTTATCCTCAGTAGGGTCGCTGGGGTGCTGTAGCCCATCCCAGCTATCATCGGGCAGTGGGCAGGGGACACCCTGAACTGGTTGTCAGCCAGTCGCAGGGCACACAGGGACAGACAATTCGGTCGCTCATTCACACCTAGGGACAATTCGGACCAGCCAATTAACATGACATGCATGTTTTTGGAATGTGGGAGGAAACCGGAGTGCCCGGACAAAACCCATGCAGGCACGGGGAGAACATGCAGATTAAGCGGTAGCTGGACTTGAACCCTGAACCTCTGAACCCTGAACGGTTTTGTGTTTTTGTGTTTTTGTCAGAAAATGCGAGGAAGAATACAAACTACTGAGTGACCCAAATACACCATTGTTGTGCAGTCAAAATCGAGTGCTACAAAAGCACATAGAAGAATACAAACTACTTAAATAATAGGTGTTAAATAATTAACAGTGTAAGCAAAATCTGGATCTTTTTTGTTTGCATGTTCTTCCATTTTAATTTAAAATGAATCCCTTTTTTTGAAGTTTTTTAAACGATACCACTACGCAATTCTTGTATCATCATCCAACCACTACGTATGAATACAATTACTACATAAAATTACACTACCGCTGTAAAAATGATCGATATCTTTAAAGGGACAGTGTGGATTATTTGGTAGATGTCACTGTATTGTGTGGGGCAACTGAAAACCAGTGCTACAAAGCTCAAGGAAAAATATAAACCACGGAAACTCAAAGTGACCAAAGCGCACCGTTTTTCTTCTCATTTTTTCTCGCCTTTTACAGGGTTTTTACCAAAAGCAAGATGGTGGGCAAATATGTCAGCTCCCTGTAGGACAGTCTTACCTTATGTAAAATTAAATTAAAAATGTATTGACTTATGAGTATTTAAAAAATGATTTTGTAAATGATAGTTCATGTATTTTTGCACATCAAGATTGTTTTTTTAAGCGCTTGGAGGTGCAAATTAAAACACACTGTCCCTTTACGTTTGCTACAAATATCATTATTATTATCATTATGGATGTTCGATACTGCATCTTTGCTACTCAAATCTTGAGGAGTCATCGATACCAATATCACAGCTTGATATAATCAGAAAAATCCTTTCCCTCTGCAAGAGAAAATACTGATAATTGAAAATAAATACCTATAATTCCTAATCAAATACATTTCCTGAATATGGCACTTATTTAATTTAGTTTTCCAATGACTTTAGGTTCTTAATTGTTGAATGCTGGTATTGGCTACCATTGCAGGTCAACTGTGTAATGTTTGACCATTAATTGTCACTGTATTGTGTAGTTCAACCGAAAATGAGTGCTAAAAAAGCACAAGGAAGAATACAAACTACGGAGACACAAAATGACCTAACCTGTCACAGTTGCCAATGCGCCCAATTGGCTCCGCCCGTGTGGCGCCAGCTGCGGCTCATTGACAGATTGGCTTTCCGTCTATTTAAGCTCAGTGCTCTCACTCTTCCTTTCTCAGTCCGTCAACGAACCTCTGCCCCGCAAGACGTGGGATTTGACTTGGTCCTGTTTCCTGTTGGTATTTCCTGTCCGGTATTGTTCCCGTTTAATATCGGTTTCCAGTTTCGTTCCCGTCTAGTTTGTTCTGTTTAATTTCGATATCCTGTTTTGATATCAATCCTGTCCGTCCCGTTGTTTAATATCGGTTTCCACTTTCGTTCCCGTCTATTATGTCCTGTTAATTTTCGATATCCTGTTTTGATATCAATCCTGTCTGTCCGGTCCTGTCCGGTATCGACCCCATCTGTCCGATATCTGCTCGGGCAATTGGTATCGATCTCGTCGGCCTCTGGCTTCCTATCATTCACGCCAGACTGCTGCCTAACGTGCATGACTCCCCATTTCCCGTCAAATAAAATGGTTGTGTGAAAAACGTCACACATTTGGGTCCTGATCCTGTTCCGGTTCTTGACAAAACCGCACCCTTTTTCTTCTCAGTTTCTTTTGCCCAGGCATTCAAAAGGTTTTTGGATTGATATTTGGGGGTACCCTTAGCAGCAAGATAGCGGACGATCAAACTTTGAATTAAACTTTAGTTCGAACATGAAAAAAAACCCAGAAACAATTTTAATGTAGCATGTCCGAAAAGGAGTAGGAAGAAGCATATGCTTATTGTGTTCTACCCCTTCCAATTCCTTAATAATTGTCTTTCATCTAGATTTTCTGTGCATTTACATATAGAAAACACTTCATGAATATTCATATTTATATAGGTTCTGCGGATGCACACTTCCCCATCATGATCATAATCGTCACCATCACTATTTTCCTGTTTAGCGTTTTACAAATTTTGTAAAAGAAATACCATTTTCTCTTATCAGCATAAATTGCTTTATGCTTACATTTTTACAGTGATACTCAAATTTTCAGAAAAAAATGTTTTTTTTCCCCAGTGATACAGGATTTAATATCAATATTGTCGCACAAACGTCGCTGCCCGTCATTGCTGAAGTCTCGCTCATGACATTGTACACTGGAAAAACACGACGACCAGATAATGAAGGTGCTGTATTTGAGTCAGATCGGGAGGCTTCTCTTCCTACTGGTATCCATGGAAACCAGTACTATCTTCTTCACATAAGGGAACAAACCCCTACCCAAAAAACGTCCGGGAGAGGAATGGGCACCGCTAGGCTGTACTTGCCGAAGACACATCACAGGAAGTGGTGCCCCTACTTGTCGGATACAAGGTACCAGTAATCATTTATCCCTTTTCATTATTAATTATAATTCTTTGTTAATCAAAAAGTGGAGCAAGGCACTGATTCTTTCTTTTTCTCAATCTAATGATCTCATTTCAATTCTTGCATTAATCTAGATTTGAATAGATTAAAATACTTGATTTAAATTTGGAAAATAGTCACATAAATATGTCACAAACATAAAATTAAATACAATTTAATAATGACAAATCGGTGTTATATTTTTAAAGGCACTTTGTGTTTTACTCAGCACCTGCTATTGATGAAAACTATTTTGAAATTGTCAGTCACTAAATAAAACAATATTGAATTGAATGGCAATGTTACATTCAGAGAATTTTGGAAACTTGTAACATGGAATCATTACGATAAAACATTGTTTGCAGTCTTCGTTTCATGTTAACATCAAGTTTTATTTTAAAAAAAAAAAGTGATGATTACCGTACTCGTTCATTGTGTACCTGTTTTTCCGTTAGCCACACGGGGGTGCTGTTTCCAGGTTGTTGACCCTCAAGTAAAACCAGAGACACGCGTGAGGTTCATGTCTGGTGAGATACGGTCACATTTCTAAATAATAGAAGCTACTGAACAATTTATTCATCTTTTGATTGGGAACATTAGGGACAGTGTGTATTATTTAACGCCTGCATCGACTAGCTGGCAGAGATGGGAAGCTGCGTCATTTCAGTCATGGACTTTCCGGATTAGTTTACAGGCTGGGGGCGTCGTTGCTGTCACACACTTTCCGGACAAATTTCAACATGTTACCTAGTGTTGTCTTTTATTCATGTTTACTATTGTTTGTGTACTGTAACTCTATGCTAAATCTATTCCACCCTGGTGATTTTGGAAGGGGGATTACCACTTGTGAGGCCCCTTCTCAAGGTTTCTTTTTTCCTCACGCTGAAGTTTTGAGTTTTTCCTTGCCCGCATGTTGGTTTAGGATCAGGTAATGGTGTCCTTTGAGACATTTTTGTGATTAAGGGCTTTATAAATAAATGTGACTTGACTTGATTTAGCGCCTCCAAGTTTTAGAAAAAAAAGCTTTATTCGGGAAAAAAAATTGATTTGAGTAATGAGCAAAAATATCATAGAAACATGCATTTTTTAAATATTCCTAAGAAATTTATATTTTACGACAGATGAGGCTCACCTAAAGGGATATGACATATTTTTCCACCATCTTGCAGCTATGGGTGCCCTCCCAAAACCCTGTTTTACATTTATTGTTCTTTCTTTTTAAACCTTCTTTTTTTCTTTATTATTTTAAAAATTTCCTCCTTGTTTCTTCTTCTGTTTTTATTATTTTTTTCTTTTCTTTCTTCTTTCTGTTCACTCTCTTTTTGTCCTTAATTTCTATTTTTTCATTTTTTTCTTTTTTCTTCGTTTTTTGATTATTCTTTTTCCTTCTTTTTTTAAAAACTTTTTGAAGGCTGGGAGAAAACTGCGAAGAAAAATGGTTCGTTTTAAATTTTTTAGCACTTCTTGTTCTCAGTTGCACTTTACACTGGCATCTTGTGGTCAAATGTTACACACTGTCCCTTTAATGAGTTTGTTTTTAAAAAAAAACTGCATTTTTTCCATCGAAATATACAAACTGTTGCATTGAAAAAAAGATTATTTTTGAAATGTTAACATCTCACCTTTACTTGTAAAACATCAAATAAAAGGAATAGAAGAAAACGTTTACACTTACGTGTGGAACCCTTCATACTTGGCTTGAGAGCCTGCAAACCAACACTTAGCCCAAACACTCCATATCCAGTTTGTCTTTGGGATTTGAACTGTCCAAGACGTTTTCTTTTCTACTCCAGGCATGGTGTATTGCAAAATAGTTTTACAAATAAAAAGACCGAAATTCTACACACTTTTAGGTTAGGTTTGGTGCTCACGTTTGCCCAATTGATTTTGTTGTTCATGTATAAGTCACGCTCCCTCCCCACATGCTGCCTACCATTCACTACATTTGATAAAACAAACACATATGCGCTTATGAACCGACCCTGTGATTTCAATATTGATGTCACAATTCTATGATGTCATAAGAGGCTTACCTCATCTTCCTCCCTTGACTGCATGTCACTGAGTAAAAGTCAAGTCAAGTCATTTATTTTTGTATAGCCCTAAATCACGAAGAGTCTCAAAGGGCTTCACAGATTGTTACACTATATTACACAGACTATTGTCAACCGACAAGAGGAGTAGGTTATTCGTATGCAATAGAGTAGAGGTGAGTTTTAAGTTTAGATTTAAACATTTCCACTGAGGTTGCAGATCGGATCTCAGGGGGAAGAGCATTCCACAGCACCGGTGCCCGGATGGAGAACGCTCTCGAACCAGCAGAAGACTTCTTTGCTCTCGGGATCACCAGAAGACCGGCACTCTCAGATCGCAGGCTTCGGACCGGGACATAGCGGCAGATCAGATCTGAAAGATAAGAGGGAGCAAGTCCATGTATGATTTTGTACAGTACTAAGAGAACTTTGAAGTCACATCTTTGGCTAACTGGGAGCCAATGCAGGTTAGCCAAAATCGGTGTTATGTGATCGTACTTTTTTGTCCTAGTTAAAAGCCTCGCTGCGGCATTTTGTACTAGCTGAAGAGACCTGATTCTGGACTTCGGGAGACCGGAAAGTAGTGCATTACAGTAGTCGAGACGGGAGGTAACAAATGCATGAATTATTGTTTCCGCATCAGACTGAGACAGTATTGAACGGATTTTAGCAATGTTGCGAAGATGGAAGAAGGCAGTTCTAGTAATTTGCTTTACATGCATCTCAAATGATAGATCAGGGTCAAATATGACACCTAAATTTTTAACTGAGTCACTCTGTGTGATGTGACATTTGTCAAGGTTCACAGCAGTTTTTGAGAAGAAGTCACGGCATTTAGAAGGACCAATGACTAACATTTCGGTCTTTTCAGGGTTAAGACGCAAGAAATTGAGTGACATCCACTCTTTTATCTCAGTGAGACAGGCCTCCAAATTTCCACAGTTTAGTGTGGAAGATTCCTCCAACGGAAGATATAGTTGAGTGTCGTCTGCGTAGCAGTGGAAGCTGATATTGTACTTGCGGATAATATCACCTAATGGAAGCATGTAAATGTTGAAAAGTAGGGGGCCGAGCACAGAACCCTGCGGAACACCGCAGGTAACATTAAAGGGCTCAGATGTCGTTTCACCATATTTCACACAGTGCGTCCTATCTGAGAGGTAGGATCTGAACCACGAGAGGACGGTTCCTGAGAGACCAATCCATTTTTCCAACCGTTCTAGTAGGATATTGTGGCGCACTGTGTCAAAAGCAGCACTAAGATCCAGCAGCAGCAAAAGTGATGAAGCGCCAGAATCCATTGACATTAGGAGATCATTTGTTACCTTGATCAGCGCTGTCTCAGTAGAGTGGTTAGCCCTGAATCCTGATTGCATCGATTCAAAAAGGTTGTTCTCAGATATGAAAGCATTCAGCTGCTGTGCCACTACTCTTTCGAGTACTTTAGAGAGGAAAGGTAGGTTTGACACAGGTCTGTAATTACTTGAGATTTCTGGATCAAGGTTGGGTCGTTTTAGTGTGGGTTTAATAACGGCGGACTTAAAAGCTGCTGGAACTACACCTGAGGAGAGTGATGTATTTATAATATTTAGAACTGAAGGCCCAATGACGCTAAAAAGACTTTTAATAAGTGAACCTGGGAGCGGGTCGAACTGGCAAGTTGTCGGTTTGGCCGCAGTCACCACTTGTTTGAGATCATCAAGTGACAGTTCACTAAAACCGGCCATTTTCCCTGGGCAGCCACCCTGTCGTGCATCTGTAAGTTTCAGTTCTTTAATATGAGTGGTACTAATAGTATCTTTAGCAATTTCTTCCTGTATGCATTGAATCTTTTTAGTGAAGAAGACCATTAAGTCCTGAGCAGAGTGTGTCTCACCTACCTAACTACCTATGCATAACACTAGGGGACTAGGGACACTTTAAATTATTAAAAGCAGATCATGAATGACAACTTGATTTGATCACAAAAAGAAACATGGGCATGTTTATATTTACCTTCAAAGTATAACTGCATGCAGTTTTGGTTTAACCAGCTCATGCACAGAGACCGAGGTCAGTAAATTTTCCCTCATTGAGATATTCACCCTACTGTCCAGGCTTATTTACAACTATAAAACACGTTATTGGAATCAGATGGTCGGTTCATAAGCGCATATTTGGTTGTTTGTCACCAGTAGCAAATAGTAGGCAGCATGTGGGGAGGGGGCGTGGCTTATATACGAACATCAAAATCAATGGGGCAAACTGGAGCACCAAATTGATGTTAAAAGTGCGCTGAACTTTGTTATTTTTATTTGGAAAAGTCTTTTGCAATACACTATGCCTGGACAGTAACCAGAAACAGAGAAGTAAATATTCGAGTGGTTTGAAGCCCAGAGACAAAATAGATATGGAGTGTCACGGCTAAATGTTTATTTGCAAGCTCCCAAGAATGCACTAGCCAAGAAATATTAGGAGTTCACAGCTTCCACAGAGTGGTGTACACATTTCCCTCTTTTTCTTTTACTGTGAGGCCATTTTAAAGAAGTTTTTTGGGGTCAGCTTCAATGCAAGTATCTACGGTTAATTCTAACTAGTTAATTTTGGCGTCCGTCAGTAATATCAGGGAAACGGAATTACTTATTAAATGAAGTCAGTACAAACTGTAACTAATCACTGTTTTATACTACACTGCATGTGAACATAAATGCACGTACAAATATATACATGCACCCGCCACTCGAATGAGGACACACACATACAGGCGATGTTTTCAAAGCAAGCACGCGTGCTTTTATTTAATGTCAACACGGACCATTGTTATGAGCTTATCTTTAGAGTTTCACTGTCTTGGATTCTGCGTTTCAGTCCATCCAAACCAGGGGTGTCAAACAGGCGGCCTGCGGGCTGGATTAGGCTGGCAAAGGGGTTGAATCCGGCCCGCGAAACAACGCTGAGGGAAGCGCAAGAGAATAACGAGGTGCAGGTTGAAATATTTTCACTTGATGATGCCAAAGCGAGGTGCCTCTCACAAAAACACTGCAGTTGTATTTCTCTCTCTCTCTCTTTTCTGTATTTCTCTCTCGCTCTCTTGCTTTCCCCTTCTCTCTTTCTCCCCTTCACTCTTTCTCTTCTTCTCTTTTCTCCTCTTCTCTCTTTTTCTTCTTGTCTTTTCTTTCATTCTCTCTTTCTCTCTTTCTATTTCTATTTGGATTTCTTTATTTCTCTTTTTTCCCCCTCTCACCCTATTTATCTTTTTTATCTCTTTTGTTTTTCACGTTCTCTCTCTCTTTCTCCCTTTCTCTCTTTGTCCCAACCTCTTGCTTTTTCTCTCCCTCTCTTTCTCTTATTTCTTTCTCTTATTCTTTCTCTCTAATCTACTAGCCCGGCCCCCAAGACAGTGTTTGTTCTATCGTGTGGCCCCTGAGCTAAAATTAGTTTGACATCCCTGATCTAAACAATCATGTGGATTATTAAAAATAGAAAACTCCCGGAACATTGATGAGAGACAAACATGAATCAAAATTGCTAGCAAACTTGTGTCCAAACCATGGGTCCCCAGGGCTACATTTTTTGTTTTTGATGAGAGCGGATGGCTACTAGTTTGAAATGTATTTCTAAAATAACAGCAGCTCATTTTATACCTATGTTGCTAATATTATGTTATTACCGAGTTGTTATTAGAAGTAGAGTTAAACATAGGATCAGAAGTGTCTTTGGGCAAGACACTGAACCTCTAATGCCCTTGATATGCAGGAAGGCGTCTTGCATGGCTGACTATTAGTGTGTGTGTGTGTGTGTGTGTGTGTGTGTGTGTGTGTGTGTGTGTGTGTGTGTGTGTGTGTGTGTGTGTGTGTGTGTGTGTGAAGTACATTGTAAAACACTTTGGAAGGTCTTCAGTGACTGGTTAAAGCGCTATAGAAATGCAACCCATACAATTTATTTAGCATTACTAATACATCTGCATTGTACAGGGCTCTGAGTCATTTACAAATATAAAATATTGGCTAATTTTGAAATTAATTTTGGAAGAATTGCTCATCTATTTAAAGACACTGATCTGATCATGTCAGTCATTTCTCCTGCTTGTTCAAAATCACATTTCCTAGAAAATGATAATGACTCATCTCTGGTGAGCTATTTTATGAACCAGTTTGCTGGGTACTCAGGTGTTCTCAGGGAGCTACTAGGTAGATATCCATCGTCTAAACACCTTACAGATACAGAAGAACATTTAAACCACACTGCTTGTACCTGGAGGACATAACCGATACTTGCTAAGTGGGAAAAATATTTGTTATCATTTACGTTTGTCACCAATTAGAAGAATTTGGACAATTTACTGTGGCACCTCATAGTGTCTCTTGCCAAAGTCGTGTTGAAAAAAGCTGGACTAAAGGCTTTTAAAAGAAAAATTGCAAGATATGTTTTGGTGTAGAAGGCAACTTTCAGGAGATTAAGTTTAGTCAAGGGTTCTGGTAGTAAGTTTTAGTAGAAAGTTGCCATAAAAAGATATACAGTAGATGCAGTATAGATGAAGGATCCACAAGAAGTGTAGGGACTTTATTACAACTACAATGTCTACTATATATGTGGCCACCATAAATACATTTCGACAGAGAGGTGCGGGAAGAATGAGGACAATTTTGATTAGTAAGAGACTTATTCATTAACAATGTCCAAACTTGTGAACAAAATCAAAGTACCAATGAAATATGAATAAACAAAACCTTTCCCACAAGATATTTGTCCATCCAAACATATATTCCTCCTACTCTGCGCTATCCCGTCTCTTACTCGTCGAAAGGTGTGGGCACCTTAATCAGTGCCACCTGCAAAGCCTTAAATAGCCTTCAAATACAATATCTGACCATACCTCCACAACCTGCACATGTCCTGAAACATGAAGGATAATGCCAATTCCCAGTGTGCAGTATGTTGTGAGATGACTAGATGCTCAAATGTAAGATTAAAGCAGCAAGAAAATATACACTCATCTCGTAAGTCTAAGTCATACGGACAATGTATAGAAAATTGTTACAGGTTAAAGTAACCGAGCTACATTTCAGGACGTGTGGCATTAGCTAAATTGTCAAGAGGTTCTGAGATGGTTTCCAGCGGCGCAGGAATTTTATTTGTTTCATTGTAATAGTGCTGCGAGGGTCTCGATGAGGGGCGCATCCGCCTCCTGAGCTGGTATGTCTCAGCGCTGATCTGAGGAACGGCAACCTTTGCAGTTTGGTGGAAGAGGACATAGTCAACGGTGTAGCCCCTTCTGCCGGGCCGGATCACTTCCTGGAAGACGTGACCCCAAAGGATGTCTTCTTGTGTGTAGGATGTCCGGGTCTGGTGGAGAATTCCTGTGCTGTCATCAGTGTATGTGAATGACACTACCACCTCCAGGTCGGTGCGCCGCAACTCTGCTGGGTTCAACCCGTAAAGGGGACTACCCTCTTGGATGCGGTGGCAGATGGTGGTGGGTGCTACCAGAACAATGTCAGGTTGCTGGAGGACCAAGTCCTTGTAGGCAATGTCGACCCGGCCGGTGGCATGCGTCTCGGTGTGTATGAACTGAGCTCGTGCTTTACCCTCAACCATGTGATGGCGGCGGAAGTCGCCAACCCGCCAAGACAGGCACAAGTGCCCGTCGCGAAGGTTGACTACTGCGCTGTTGCTAAAGCCCACAGTCTGCGCCCGCTTCCTAGCCGAGGCCATTTTGGCAACGGCAATGCCGATGACAAATGTGTCAATGAAGCAGCTGACAACATCCTGGATGGTCACCACCACAATGGCTACTGTGCAGTTTTCTGACATACCCCGGGAGCCGTAGCCTATGGTGGTTTGAGTCTCAAGCGAAAAAAGAAAGGCAGCGGTAAAACTACGAACCTCATAGACGCATGGCTCTATCTTGAGGTTGTGGACGTCACCATGAGCTAGTGCAATGACCCAGAAGAGGATACCAAAAAAGAGCCAGGACAGTATGTAGGACAGTGCAAAGATGAGCAGCATCACCCTCCAGCGGATCTCTACCAGGGTGGTGAAGATGTCAGTGACGTACAAAAGCCACTCGGCAGGTACATGTCGGAAAACCACGTTGCAACTGCCCTCTTTCCGCACGTAACGTTGCTTTCGGCTCTCGGAACTGTCAGTCTTCACCACCTTCATGTCGTCGCCACTGTTGACGCTTTGGTATGACATGAACATCCTGTTGGCTGACAAACATAATGGACAGACACAGGAGTTACACTTTCACTCTCTGACCTCTGGGTGCCAATGTCAATTCACAATGATTCCCAAAAGGAGAGTTAAGAAAAGCAAAAAACAACCTATTTGTTTTTCTCAATATTTGTTGTAAAATTGAATGGAAAAAACGGATAATTAATTGATTTTCATTTTATAAGTATGAGCACAAATGTTAACGGTTCGCAATTCATGGATTCCTTAACCACTTGACAGACAGACAGACAGACAGACAGACAGACACAAGAGAAGAGAAAGAGAGCCCCCACTTCAGACGAATTCGTTTATTTCAACTCAATGATCAATAATGTATATTGTTTCTCAAATCTAATGTTCCTTATTACTATCATCATTATTATTAACTTATTACTGGTTATTTTATGTTTCTATTACTTCTTAATACAGTTACTTTTTATCTTTAGATCATATTTCGTGTTGAGAAAAAGATATTTGAGAATAGCGGAATGTTTTTATCTTGTGGAAAACATGATTTGTCCCCACTTTACCAGGACCCTAACTTGTTTGAGTTTGAAATGCCCGCTATAGGCACTGCACTACTATCTTAGTCAGCACAACACAAAAATAAACAAAAACATGCTAAAATTATGTTAGCGCGCAATAAACATAAAACGACTGCCACATCATGTGACTAAACAAACAAACAAAAAAGGAACTAATAAAAATACTAATTTACCTTTTAACTGGGGACATGAAGAGCATGCCGGGATTCACACATACGCCTTTTGCCATTGCGTACGTTTACTGTATTTTTGACTTTGTATCCTGAAATGCCTTTGTAACTTGAGGCAATATTTTCCCGTTCAGGTACTTCTTAACCGAAAAATTTCGTATGTAGAGACAATTGTAGGTATAGGTACCGCTGTACGTTGTAAATATTCCAAAGGGGAACATCAAACCTCCTGTTTTGTTCCTGCTGTATTTTCCATTATCAATGTTGTTGAAGGGCGAAAAAAATCAAATAAGCACAAAGTGCAAAAAAGTAGCGTTTTGTAGTCTCACAGCTCACAGCACATATGTGGACCGGGCTGTATATGTATTCATGTTTTAGAACCTCTATTTATATGTACTTGATACCTCAAAGGCATTTTACTTGTGTACTATATGAAGAGTATTAGATTGCCCTCCGGGGTGAGCGGGTTTGTGTAAATGTATTTGGACCAGGACGCTGTTCTGTTTTTTCAACATGGCAGCGTTTGCCGAGTCTTGAGGCACATTTTGACCTCAAAGCCGCCGCTGCTGTGTACAAAACACACGCTGACCTTCTCTGCTAACTTTCCACTGCCTTTTACTTTTATTGCCTTCCCCTCAATCCTTGTCATTGCACTATTTCTTCAATTATTACCCCATTACTTGCTGCAAGTGACTTTGCCCCTTCCCCACAGGCAGGGGTGTGTAAATACCCCCATCCAGATCCCATTCTCACCAAGTCCAACATTATGCCGCTTAGTAGCTCGCAGCCACTATATACAAAGACCTTCAGATGGTTCTTGCTAACAGCCAGTAATACAAAACGTGGAGACAATGCTATTGGCTTCACGCTACACTGAGCACAGCACAGTTTAGCATGCTATTAGAAGACTATTAGCAAGCGGTCGTCATGGCCACAATCATCAACGCATGCTATTGTTTTTGAGAGTTAAAGTCGCGGACAGTTTTCTAGCAAAGACATGCCTAAGGACAGGAGTTCTACAAGTTTTCAATGTTTGCATCCTCGAACACACTTAATCAAAAATCCTCAGTCAGCTGTTTAAGCCATGGGATGTCACTACCCTGAACAAAACTGTGAAAACTTATCTTGTGACTTTTCTTTTTTTTCTTATTTGATCCTGCAAAAGGTCATCGCACAAAACTGTGAATATATACACCTTGTGACTTATTTGTTTGTTTTTTGTTGCTGCTAATTGTTATTGTACTTCTTTTCATTGCATTATTGCAGAGGTGGGTAGTGTTGGCGTCAGACAATCCGTAACGAGTTACATTTACTCTGTTACATCTACTTGAGTAAGTTTTGGGACATTTTTTACTTCCAGGAATATTTTTAAATCACTATACTTTTTACTTTTACTTGAGTAGATTTGTGAAGAAGAGTCCCTTACACTACGCTACTTTAAACCTGTTACTAAAATCCCCTCCACATTAATACGTGTCCGTCTCTGCTAAGGGGCATTTATTTGGTCAGATAACCCATTTTTTAAATTAACATTTGACCAGTGACCCATAAAACCATCAGGTGGCACTTGTGAGCAGGGTCAGGAACATTTTTTTTAATATACTGTATGTGCAGTGTATATAGCTTTTTTTAACCAACATACGGTTCACCCTAACAAACTGTCTGAGTACACATACTGACAATTACACTGAGGTGTAATTTAATGTTGATTGGATTGACTACAATGATTTGATGATCTGATTGAATGGTTGAAAGAAGAGAAAGAAAGACATTGCTACAGTCACTCAGTACATGAGTAGTTGTTTTTGCGAAGTACTTTTTTTACTTTTACTCAAGTAATCATTCGGTTGACTGATTACAACTTGAGTCATATTTTTCTGAAGCAACAGTACTTTTAGTTAAGTAAAATTTTTGGCTACCCTACCCACCTCTGCACTATTGTTACGATGCAGGTATCTTTTTCTTTCACAAACATTGCAACATTATGATAACTTAAGCCAGTTTCCAAGTTCTATGTGGTAAATATTTTTTTCTGGCTTTTATCCTGATGGTCTTATCTTTAGCGTATTTTATATGTTTACCCTGGAGTGAGGGCCCTGTCTAATCTCATTGCATTAAATGTTTCAGAAAATTGATATCAATGACAAAAGAGTATTTACATTCAATTGAATTCAATTAAGCCTGACAAGCATCCTGATGTAGTGTGTTAGAAGAAAAATGTAAAAGTCTGCAGGAGTCCAAAATTGGAAACACATCGTATTGAAACACAAGACCAGGTTTTAATGTTGGGTCCAAGTCCTGTTTGCTAAGGGTGGACGGATCGATCCAAATATTGATATCATCGACACTGCGCGAGTACCTGGATCGGATCGATACTATTGTTTAAGGCATTGTTTTTCAACCTTTTTTGACCCAAGGCACACTTATTTTCATGAAAAAAATGGATGCACACGGTCTGTAGATGAATTGCCAGTACCAGTTTCAGGTTGTTGATTTTTTACTTAAATCATCATGTTGCCAAAATGACAGTATAAAGTGTAAGATGTTCTGTATTTTGATTTGCATTTTGTTAATTATTTTAGGTCTTATTTTGTTGTGTATTTTCTCGTGTGTTTTTACCGTATTTATTTGGTCGTGTATTTGGTCATGTATTTGGTGCTGTATTCATTTTGTCGTGTATGTTGTCAATTTTTTTGTCTTTTTTTTTTTTTTTTTCTTAATTCATCTTTCATGTTGTCATTTATTTCATTGTTTTTTTTCTGTTGTGGGTTTCATCCTGTTTCGATTTTGGTGTTTATTTTGTCGCAAATTTATCATGTGTTTTATTGTACGTTTCAACGTTTTTTTTTTTGTCATGTGTTTTGTTGTTTATTCATTGCAGTATTTATTTTGTCCTGTTTTTTTATCTGTTTATTTTTTGGGGTATTTATTTCATCATTTATTTATTTTTGTTTTCGGCGTATTTGTCTGTATATTAATTGTTTTGTTTTTTTGTCGCATAATTATTTTGATATTTATTTTGTCGTGTATTTTGTCGTGTCTTTCATCGTGTGTTACGTCATGTGTTTTGCCATGTATTTATTTCGGTATTTCGTCATCTACTTCGTCATTTACTTCGTGCTCTTTTTCGCCGTTTTTTTTTCTCTTGGTATTATTTTCCAAAGCCGAAGGCCAACGACCCTCTGACAACGGGTCAGCGGACGACTTTTAATTCGCCACCCAACAGTTGAGAAACACTGTGTTAGACTAACGCTTTTTTCACCTTAAAAACACATACTGTTTTTTTTTTTAAATCTAACGTTTTCCTAAATAAAATAATAACCCAAAAATGATCTTGACGCAAGACAAGTATTTTGGTCTACATTGCCGCATTTTTGAATCAAAACGATGTCTTTGTGCGTGAATAAACCGCTCCAGGATTGGATGTTCGTTATGGTAAAACTTTGCCACTCCTAGTTTTAAGCAAGCACATATTGTTTGTGTTTTTATTCTGGAGCCAGATTAACATTTGTGCGTACAAATAGAGTGTGTGATAAGATCTACAGCTTTGTAATGTCAAAAAGTTGGCAAGCATGGGTAGGTCCTACTCGACCTTTACTAGAACTATGTCTAGATCTCCAACGTGGGTAAACTAGCTCACCAGTGCCAGGCATTGTGATTTTATAGTTAAATGTTATTTTTAGTGGCTGAGCTGTTTAACTCTACTTTCAATAATTAACCTGGTAATAACATAGTGATAACATGGCATGTTGCTGATTTAGTAATGCCTATCAAACTGGCTGCCCTTTCCGTAATTAGTGACCAAAACATGATCTCAGCTTTAAAATTGTTGGAGACCCCTTGTCTATATCAGTGTGCAGCAGGAAATTTCCCAATCTTTCTTTGCAAAAGTAGCCATTGGGAACTATCTTTGCTTTTATCCAATGATTACCTGAGTAACTGTAACATTTATCTTAGTGGGTGGCAGAAGACTTTTTTGTTCTTTTTATGTAGAAATTTTCTGCTCGTGGGATAGTAAAGTGTATTTGATAACTTATGGTGTTTGATGAAGCTGTTTAAGATTGCACTGCTAAAAATAACAATTTCATCAAATTAAGTATTGATCTTCCACATTATTTGCTGATTTTAATGATTATTTTTACTTTGAAAAAGTTTGAACCCGGTAAAGAAAATCGTTTGAGCTAATTTAAAGTATTTTTTCATTATTTTTCCATAAAATTTAAAAAATATGTAGTAAAACTTCGTCAGATCCAAAATTCCTGCATAAATGAACCAAAATAAATAACGTGTATTAACGCCTGAGCCACAGTTAAGACAAATTGTATATTAAAAGAAGAACTTAAATCAATTTAGCAACAGGATCATTAAAGTTAAAAAACAACATGAATTTAACTAACACATTTTTTAACATTTTTGATGAAATGTGCGCCTTAAAAATGTTGCCTAGGCTCCAAAAAGGTTTGGAAACACAGGTCTGATTTAATGTTTAGTTAAGTTTTTTTATTCAAAAGGTGGATTCTAAAGATATTAAAGGTTTTCGAGCAAAATGCTTTGTTAAAAGGTCATATTTGAAGAGAAGTACGAAGCTGTACAATATGTTTCTAAGCAGGGCCACACCAATGAGACACTAAAATAAAATCTTTTTTTTTTTTTGATGCGTGTTCATCCATTCCCATGATTAATCCAGTTTAAAACAATTCTTTAAATCAATTTCAACCTATGTCCATAACAAAAATAAGATAAAAAAGTAAGAGTAGGATGGAAAGTACTACCTGAGGTGGACCTCCAAGGATGTGCAGGAATGAAGCAGCACACCTGTCACAGTAAAACACACAGTGACTCGCACTAAAATACAGGTGACTTGGCCACGCCCCCAACAACAAAAAATCTTAGAGTACTGAGACTAGTATCACGTGACAACATCACCTGTGCTTTGAATTGGGGTGCGAGGGGTGGCTTTGTATTGTGCAAGAAAATCATCTGCGGAAGGATTTTTTTGGGTCTCATGATTAGTCAATGAGATGGTCATGTGACTAGTCAGTAGGACTGCAACAATTAATTGACATTGAGGACAAAAATTGATAACAGAAATAGTTGACAATGAAATTTGTCAGAATCAGAATCACTGTTATTATCAACGAAATTCCGGTTGCACTCCAGTTGGCAGGAATGTACAAATAAAGACTAATAAACCTGACGCTGCTATCGGTATGTGAGTGTGTGTGAATGGGTAAGTGAAGCACAATGTAAGCGCTTTGGGAGGTCTTCATTGACTTGAAAAGCACTATATAAATGTAGATCATATAAAATGTTCACCTCTGATACAAAGTATTCGCACGGTTGACGCGGGTTATGAGTCTTACAGGTTGTGTTTAGCTCTGGTGAGGTAGCGAGAGCTGGCAATGTCCTCCATGCTGGACAGGAGGCAGCTGTTGATCTTTTGGGCCGTGTTTATAATCATTGTGGACTATTGACGCCAGACATGATTTATCCCACAGAATAAGGCATCTCTAAATAAAATCTCTGCTGAGAGTCGTGCATGCACAATAGCCAAAAGTGTTTCTGGAGTGGTAACAGAAAAATGCAGAAATGGCGGCATTGACATCAACTACGTCACATAAACTACACCAAAACGTACCAAAACTTCTAAAGATTTAGAGGATTTTAGCCCGGATTCAGCCAAGAAAAAGACCAGAGGAAACCCTCACTAATTTGCGCTTCGGTTATTATTTGTTAGCTGCTTTGCGGATTTTAAATTGAATTGTCTTTAATGTTATTGATGTCAATGTATTTTGCATTGTGTTCTGAGCAGACAGCACACAGCAACTGCTATCACAGTGGCAGATTGCATGCGTGTGTTGGGTGTGCAGTACTGTCTGTATGCGTAACAGTAATAGGCATGTGTATGCTGTCAGTCAAACAGCAGGAAGTGCGCACAAGTCAATGTGTCCACCCAAATCAAACCTCTCAGTCGTTAAGGACACCATTTCGAGGTAAGTTTGACCCTTAGGGGCTTTTATGAAGGGCTGTAGCTTTTATGCAGATGTTCAAGTTTCTTGTGGGGCTCTGGTCCCCATGAACAGCAATAACCTACACCGCACGGACCTACGACATGTAAAGCCTGTCTCCTGGAACAAAAGTGGAGTTAAACTACGCTGTATGAACTGAGACAAAGAAGAACAATGATGGGTGAATATTTAAAAAAAAAAGCCCCGGCCTGAAATTCGAATCGAAGCTGACTTGGTGCTTGAGAGCTGACCTCTAGGCTCAAAGTGACAAAATTTGTTCCTGCTTGCGAAAAGATTGCTTGCTTTGAAATATTCCGACATTTTCTTTAGAAATTTCTTCTAATGCGTTGAATCTTCTTATTAAAGAAGACCATAAAGTCATGGGCTGAATGGATAGAACTATCTGGGATAATCTGTTGCCTCGTTAGCGATGCTTCAGTGTCAAAATGGATTTTGGGGTTATTCTTTTGTGCCGCAACCACCTTAGAAAAATAGGCTGATTTTGCAGAGGCAAGGGCTGCTTAATACTTTAACAAGCTGTCGGACCAGGTTTGACGGAAAACCTCAAGCTTGATAGCGCGCCATTTTATTTCAAATATCCTGCATTCAGGTTGGGTAGGGTTACTTTAACTGGATTACTTTCAATTACTTTTGAATTACTCCAATACCAAATATGCTAATAAAAGACAAAAGAAACAAATAAAATTACTACATTTTGTGCAGGCTTGGGGAGTAACGGAACACATGGAACGGCAAAAATGATGTTGGCAAGCTGCAAGCTGCATTTTGTTTCTGTCGCATTTTGTGTTAGTTTTGCCGGAGATCAAAGAGATCAAAGCCAGGAGAGAAAGCTAACCACGTGTTGTGAGTCATAATTTTTTCATATTTAGTTTCTTTTGTCTTTTATTAGCATATTTGGTATTGGAGTAATCAAAAAGTAATTGAAAGTAATCCAGTTGAAGTAACCCTACCTGAATGCCTGCATTCTTGTTTAAGCGATCTAGTTTCATCAGTAAACCAAGACATGCGTCTTTTAGGTCGTGATTTAAGCCGTATGGGCGCTACTGAATCCAGGACACTAGCCAGGGTAGCATTAAACTCATTCATGAGTAAGTCAATAGAGCCTTTAAATAAAGGAAACAACGAAACTACTCTTGAAAGAAGATCAGCGAGCTCAGAAACTATGCCAGTGCTTATATTGCGTCCGCTAAATCCTTCAGTTTTTTTAATACAACATTTAGCCAGGACCTCAAATGTAACCTAATTATGATCAGAAATAACGGTAGTACACGGTTAGTAACACCGTCACGTTTGAGGTTGAAACTTGTCGAGTCAGAAACAAGTCTAGCGTGTTTCCATCTTAATGAGTCAGCAAATCAATCAGTTGATTATAAAACCAAATGTATCAATTAGAGACCGAAACGCAACAGAAAAGGGGTTAAATTTTTAATATGAAAGCGCAAATCTGGAAGCAGCGCAACCAGGGGAGAAACGATGAAAGGACGCTGACAGACATTTTTGAATATTCAAGTATTGATGGACAAAATATAAATAACATCAAATATTCAGATATTTTTCAGGCCAGCAGAGAAGGCCTTGAAGATCACTGTTTGGCTTTTAAATCAAGCTTGAACGTTTTCCCAGACTGTGCCTCACAAACGTATTTGAAATTAGAAGCATTCAGTCCAAAGAACAAATGTCAGTTGTTAAAACCGCTTGATTTCAAATTGTTGAGGATCAATAAGTACTTTTTACAGACTTTGCGGTTGACCACTGAATGTACTTCACAAAGAAGACAATATATTTGTTTGATTTACTGTTGTACTGCTGCTAATGTCCCTTTTCTTTGTTTACAAGGGTAAAAATATTTGATTTTAATTTGTCATCTATTTGTCTATCACTAAAACTAGAAAGAGGTTTATTTTGGGATGTTTGTCTTTACTGTCTTAACACAATGCACACTTAGCTTTGGATTATTTAACTATTCGTTTAAATAGTCTGTGAATAGCTGACTATTAAAATGGTCTAGTTTTGGCCCTACTGGTTATTGGGTATAGCTAAAAGTTTCCTGAGCACAAAATGGACTCCTTTCTAAGCTTACATTCTGCTCAGGACCTTCAAAGTAGTCGAAGGTTTTGTTTATGTGGATGTGTCACAAACCTGTAGGTTTCTTTTCTCCCAATGGTCAAGGGACTTCTACAAGACTTTGTTCCAGGCAGCAGTTCAAGTGATTTTTTTCTGTTTCCACTCTGGAAATTGTTCTGTTGTTCAGGTGGTCTTCAAAACCTCAAGTGTTCTTCGATTTTGGCTGGGGTTTGTTCCGTTTAACATTCGATCCTTTGGTCATTGGGGTTTTTAAAAGAAGTTTTCAGGGACGGGATTCAATTTGAAGCTTCCAATAAAAGTTCTTGTAGGTGGCTCTACGAGCAGTTTCTAGGTAAAAAGTTTTACAAGATGGGTAGTGTTTAGTAACTATACATTATTATAGAAGATCTATTGGCAGAAAGTTTAATGAGAAGACAAATTTGTAGTAGAAAAAGTCCAAGCATACCATTCCAGAAGTTTTCATAACAAGAACTATCCACATTCCTTGATCCTTCAAGGTGTTGCTGCTGCTTTTGTTGATGCGATTGATGTTTAGCTGTCTTTAAACAGTTGAAAGAGCAGGCTGTCCACGTGTGGTCAAAGTCTGACTGGACAGTGTAATCATTTAGGAAGTAACCTTTTGAAAATTGCAAATCTAACGAATGGTTAGGATTAGGGTTAGGGTAAGGTTTGGGGTTAGGGTAAGGTTTGGGGTTAGGGTTAGGATCAGGGTTAGGGTTAGGGTTATGGTTAGGGTTAGGGTTGGGTCAGGGTAAGGGGTTAAGGTTAAGGTAAGAATTCTGATGTTGTAAATGTGTTGTGCTAATCTACATCTGATTGAATTTCCTGTCTCTCCTATATATTTAATGTTAGGGTCAGGGTTAGGGTTAGGGTTAGGGTTAGTGTAAGGGTTGAGGTTAAGTTTAGGGTAAGATGCCTCATGCTATTCAGTTATAAGCGCGGGCCAAATCTTCAGCAGCACATTGAGCAGAAGCTAGTAATATTAGAGAACCAAATAGGATTTCGGTGCCGTTTGGGTTAGGGTTATTTTTTTTTTTTAATTTTGAATAGTCATTGATATCAAAATTGTTAAACGTTGTTTGCAATGAGAATAGACATGGCACTCCAGGTTAAAACATTAAAAAAAGACTTGGAAGACAAAAAAAGATAAGACTATCAGGATAAAATGGCAACAAATAAATACAACATAGTGCTCAGAAAACTGGCCTAAGTTATAATAATAATGCAATGACTAGTGTATAGTAACAGTAGAGCAATGAAAAGAACTATAATATCTTATTGCAGTTTACAGTTCACGGATCCCTTAACTACTAGCATCGTAGGGGCACTGCTCCCTGTGGTGTGTCTTGGACAAGTACAGTCTGGTGATGCCCATCAGGCTGTTTTTTGGGGTAGGGGTTTGCTCCCCAATATGAAGCATTGAGTACTGGTTTCCCTGTTTACCAGTAGCAGGGGAAACCTCCTGATATGATTCAGATACAGCACTTTCTTCATCTGATAGCCGTTGTTCTTCAGTGCAATGTGTCATCCCATTCTTCAGATATGAGCCAGACCTCTGCATTGACGGGCAGCAACGTGTAATGATGCAAATGTTAAATTCTTTGTCATTGGTTAAAACTTTTGAGTATCATATTGTACAATAACGTCTATATTTTTGACAGTTTTGTTTGTTTGTTTAAGGTGGTGTGGTATAGTTGTCCACTACTGTGGTTAATTTACACAAATACAAAAAAACACTACAGAGAGCAAGAATTTTCAACCAAAAATGTACACGTTACTAATCCTGAAGAGAAATTTGTGAATCCGTTGTCACTATGTCAACAGAGCCAAAAGGGCCTCCCTGTCGCATGGCTGATTTTTTGTTTTGGCTCTCTTGACTTTTACTCTCTAACAGTTGGGGTAGAAAAAAATGTTTTATTTTTCATACTGTTGAAAGATTTTATATTGTAGTGGTCGCACCCTCTGACATCATTTTCAACATCTGGTGCTATGGAAGGTATCTGTTGATGTTTATTGTAATTTTGTATTTTTGCTGCTCTTTCATTTCGCTCTCCTGGCTTTTCTGAAGCCGTTGTAGTACAAATATTTGCTTTTTCGTAACATTATTAAATTTGGATTGTAGTTATATATTTAATAAAATCAAACCTTTCTAGTGCTTAGACATCAATGTGCAGTATTAATCATAAATATAAACCGACTCAAGGGGTAAGGGGGTTCAATTATTCAATGATCGTGATGTTTCCAAGCAAAATGTATCAGTATTGGATTGGTATCGATTCATACCACTATGTATTTTTTTAGATCGGATCAATACTAATATACCAAGTACCGCCCACCCCTAAGATGCACATTCGTTTTTTTTAACTTCATGTACAAATGAGAGGCTTTTTGTTCCAACGTCCAATTGGACAAGGACTAGTGCCCCCTTAAATGTCTCCATTTGTGTGCTGATTATATTGTTACAATATTCCAGCTGCCTGTAACATTTTCCGATGCTCTAATATTTTCCATAATATTTTCCCAGCGGTGCTCGACGGCTGTCATCGCTTTACGTACCCTAAATTCGCCGCTGCCGCTTTTTACGGCGTTATTAACCTTTTCACGCACAAATGTGTGCGTGCGCGGCAAATCTATCGTGACTGGGTCGTTCGCGAACAAAAAGGCTCTATCAGCTTATGCTTTGACGAGAACGCTGAAAGCTGGCTGCCTTCGAATCGCTCTCTCTCTCTTTCTCTCTTTCTCCCTCTTCTCTCTTATTCCCTTGCACTCTTCTCTCTATATTTATATTTCTCTCTATCTTTTTCTCTATTTGTTTCTTTCTCAATCCCTTTCTATATCTATATCTCTCTTTCTTCATCTTTCTCTCTCTATATTTTTATATTTCTTCTCTATTTCTTTCTTTCTCTATCTATTTCTATATCTCTCTGTCTCCCTCTTTCTCTCTCTCTCACTATTTCAATATTTCTCTTGTTCTCTTTAATACTTTCGATTTTCTCCCTTTCTCTTTTTCTCTTTCTCTATCCTACTCCACATCAATAAGGAGCTGGCTGTCTTTGAATTTGTCTCTCTCCCTCTCTCATTCAAAGGTTCATGTGACTGTTCAAATGATAGGTGTCATCTCTTTGTTGTTTGCTTAGGCAATCATTTTAAAGTTTCAATTCGGTAAAAGTTCACTCTAGACCGAAACAATAAAGGCTATTAAAATTCACTATAATGGTAAATTCTTAAACTTAATTATCAGATATTTTTGTGCATAATGTCTCTTTATTATCAGTTATACATCATTAGAGATAAAAAAATCTGAAGAGATGTTTGAGAACCGAAAAAGCCAGCCCCTTTCAGTGAGCCCAGGCGCAAAGAGCTGTTCTGCCAAAAGTGCCAGAATTCCCAATATTCCAAACGCAACCCTTAACGAGACGCGTTTGCTCGAGAGCACACCTTATTATGGCACCCTAACACGGTGACCTTGAAGCTGTGACGCAGGCCCCGTTGGCCCCACCCCACGTTTAGTGCTCGGCACGCGCGTTAACACGTTAACACCTTCCCAGCGTACGTCTTTACTTCAGGACTGTCACGTTGAACCTGCTGCTATAGTTCTACCTCTTCATACGAGATTAATTCGAAACAGGACCTTGCTCGTAGTTCAAATATCTCGTGTAACGAGCAAATTTTCCGATTAAGAAATAATTAAAATCTAATTGGTCCGTTCACGTCCCTTCAAAAGCATCCAAATGAACCATAAATATATATAAAATATTTTTTTCTGATCACTAAAAACCCAGTCAAGTAGTAATTGAATGTTAAATACGTACAGGGAACCGGCTCCCTTCGAGATTTTGTCGTTCGCAAACATAATGGCTTTATGAGCCAGCTCTTTAAAGTGAACGACAAGAACCGGTTCCCTGTCAATCAGGCACTGACTCCCTTCAAGATAGTGATGTGTCATGTGCAAATGTTAAACGAAATGTCTCATTGAGCGAGCTCTTTAATTGAAAGATGGAAACCGGCTCCCCATCAATCAGGAGCCAGCTTAGTTCAAGAAAGTGATGTGTCGTTTGCAAACGTAAACCGTAGAGCTGGCTCCTTTTGGGTTAAAAGTGTGAGATGGGTGTGAGTGGGGGGTTGTTCGCGAATGTAAAGGCCACGAGCCAGCTCTTTAAAGTGACCAAGCAAAACTAGCTCCACATCAATCAGGAGAGGGTTCCCTTAAGATATTGATGTGTTGTTCGGGAACATAATGGCCCCACAAGTCGGCTCTTTGAAGTAAAAGGACAGGGGCCGGCTTCTTTTCAATTTGTGACTGGTCGTTCGCAAAGTTAATGGCCTTTTAAGCCGGGTCTTTGATGTGTACGGGAGCCATCTGCTTTCAAGATACAATGGAACCTCGGTTCTCGACCATAATCCGTTCCAGAACCCTGTTCAAAAACCGATTTGGTCGATCACCGAAAATCGTTTTTCCCATTAAAAGTAATGTAAAATCGTTTTAATCCGTTCCAACACCCTGGATGTTTACAATGAACGTAAACATGAAGCTAACCCAGGCTAATCGTACGTTCGCGTTAGCGTAATCTTCCGTACGAAAGATTCCGCTAACATGAACGTGTAAAAATAAAAAAAATCAGGTCGTTTACACGTCATTTAGCACCCGGGTCTCCACAAAAAGTGGTGAGCGGTTAAAGGATAAAGAAAATAATTATGAATAGGATTTCTTACCTTTGTGGTGGTCTGCAGACGCCATGCTCTATTCCCTCGAAAGAAGGGAAACTCGCACACCTTCTTCATATTTTGCTATTATTTCTTTCTTAAATGCAATAGTTGTATGCACTACTCTTCTTTTTTCACCTGTAGCAACTTTGCTGCTTGCTTCGACCTTCTTCCGAGGCATAATTAGGGGTTAAAACACTCCGTTCACCGATATTAAAAACGAAAGCAAAAATGAGTGCGCGCTCACGTGACAACAATTCTTCACGAGGGGTGGGGGCAATTTACACCCGTACGCCGCTCAGCATCGCCCCTGGCGTACCGGCGTTCGAACTCCGATTTTTTGAACGAAAAGCGAAGCAAGAATTTCTCGAAACTTTTGGTCGAGACCCGATTTGTTCGAGCTGAGAGGCGTTCGAAAACCGAGGTTCCACCTCAGTTATGTGTCAGTTTAGAACGTAACGGCTCTTTGTGCCAGCTCTTCGAAGTGATCAATGGAAGCCACCCCTTTGGAGAAAGTGAACTGTCGTTCGTGAGCGTAACAGCCTGCTCGAATATCTTTTTTTTTTTTTTTTGTAAAAAATGACATCTGAATAATAAAAACTGTCCCCTTAAATCGGGGATGTCCAAAATCTGGCCTGCAGGCAAGTTACAGCCCATAATCAATTTTTTACTGGTCGGCAGCCTCTTTCATAATGTTATAATATGTGGCCACCAGTATAGTTGAACACAGTATAAAATGAATTGTACAAAAGAAAATATATTTATATAATTTCACCAGATGATGGCAGTAGCCTTTTGGACACCCTAGTTTTGGCTTTTTGTGAAAATTTAGCACAACCCATTTCCGTCATGGTGATTGTAAATAACAAAAGGAAAGTTGACTGTGAGGGCAGCCGGTTTCAGAACAAGTGAATAAATATATTATTGATTGATTGATTTCTTTCCATATCAATCCTAAATGTTTTTTATGTGTTTCATTTTTAGATATTTCTTTGTGTCGGTAGTTTAAAAAAAAAATGATATTTACGAACAATGAAAGGTTTTATCAACCCCAACCTCAACCACAGCCGTGCTCTGGTGGCCGCCAAGTCAATTGAGTTTGAGACCCTGGCCGAAAGGGTAGGATTGGAGGAGTTAGGGAGAAGGAAGATTTTCTTCGTAAATACTAAAATGTTCCTGTGCATTTTTTCCCTACAGTAACTACAGCATAGATTTTACAACCCCCCCTTCACGAAAGCCTATGCCAAGCGCTACAGATTGCTCTCCTCGTACCAGAAGAATGCTAACATGTTACACAACTCTAATTATTGGAAACTGCTATGTGTGTGTATTCTTTTTGGCTCTAAGACATATAAAAGTCAGCGCTGAATAAAATGTTCCAAACTTGTAGTGGAACATGACAATAAAAACAACCTGGGCGAATTTTAAGATGAAGATAACACCTGTGCTGACTGCTAGTATGTTGCAAACGTTCCCTTTCTATATGTGAGCACTTCCTGTCCCCAAAAGAAATCCCACAGGCGTCTCAAACTCATTTTATTTCTGGGGCCACATAGTAGAAAAGGCACTTAAAAGGGTTAGTAGGTGAATGGGATAAAGAGTGTGCCATAGCTGTAGGGCTGGTGATCTTTTAAAGGCTCATGATTACGAATTGAATTACGATTATGATTTGGGGGGTGTAAGATTCGATTTTATGATTATTGAGGGGGTTTTGTACTCAATATTTTTTCCTTCACCAAGATTTAACCTCTTGTAATGCTTCTGAAGTGCAGTGGTTAGCACATTTGCTTGACATGAAAAAGGTCCCCAGTTTAAGACCAGGTGGAAACATATATTTGCCGGGAAAGGGCTGGGCACTGCAAGGCTGTACTTGCTCAAGACACATCACAGAAAATGGAGCCCCTATCACCCTAGTGTGTCACGGAATGGAAGGGGTGACCGGACCAGAACGGAAGGCAGGAGGCAGGAAGGGAGAACTCAATTGTGAGACGATCCAAAATTTTTTTTTACCAAAATAAAAGTTGTCCATAACTCAGGGACAAGACAGAACGAACAGGTTTTAACAAAACGTGCAAACACAGGCTTCTTCCAACTCAACAAAACAGGACAAGGCATAACAGAACAGACAATGTGTATATAATGAGCCAGCACCCGCAAAGCCCACAATCCAGCCTTAAATAGCAGACACGCGATTAGTTGAACTGCTTCAGCTGGTGCCCAGGGGGTGGGGCAGACCGGTCGCCAAGGCGACCATGACATAGTGGTTAAGGGAACCAACCAACTAACCAACCAACCAACCAACCAACCAACCAACCAACCAACCAACTAACCAACCACCCAACCAACCAACCAACCAGTGTTTATCAACTGTGCATTTGTAAAAAAAGCAAAACAATTGAAATTATTTCCACTATAGTTAAAGGGAAAATGTTTATCATTTTGTGCCTCTACAGGTTACAAAAAACGTTATTCATTAACCAAAAAAAAAACAAAATATTGATTTTGGGTAAGCAAAAATACATGAACGGTCACATAAAAGTGCATATTTTAATTCTAATAGGTAAAGAAATTTGGATTTATTTCAGATAACATGACACTCACCACCACCGAGCTGATAAGTTTGTCCACCAACTTGCGGTCAAGGGAAACCCCCCGTACAAACCACCAAAATACGTTCTTTTTTTTTTTTTTAGTTTTTTCTTTTTTTTCTTTCCGTTTTTTTTTCTTGTTTATTTCTTTTTATTCTTTTCTTGATTTCTTTTTTTTCATTACGTGACTTTCTTCTTTCCCCTATTTTTCTTTTTTTTCCTTTTTGTTTATTTTCATCTTTTTATTTTGTTGTTTTTTTGTTTATCTGTTTTTTTTTTCTCTCTTCATTTTTGTTTGTTCGTTCCGTTCTTTGCAAAAGGCTGGGGAGCAAAACAGGAAAAATAGTTGGGTTTGTTCACTTTGCTTCTTCATAATTTGTGATCTTCTCACTAGATTTTACGTGCACTACACACAACAGTGACATTTAGTGGTCAAATTTTACACATTGTCCCTTTAATTTAACTCATTTAAACTCATGCAAACTAGAAATAGACACAATAGCACACTACACTCGTTTAAGTGTTTGTTGTTGTTGCTAAATGTTTATAGATGAAACTGATAATATATACATTGCTACTTATTTGGGGGATTTTTGTCACTGCTTCTTTTTATTGCAGTGTGGTAACGATGCATTGTCCTTTTTTTATTCATAAACATTGCACTACTGTACTATTATGACATAGGCCAGTTTTCTAAGCACTGCGTTGTTTTTTTTTTCACTATTTATTCTGATAGTCCTTTATCTTTATTTCTTCAAAGTCTTTATTACATGTTTTACCCTGGAGTGCCTCATCTAATCATGTTGCATACGTCTCACAACCCTGATATCAATGGCAATAAAGACATTTTAATTGAATTCAACTGAACCAGTCTCTAAGCAATGCGTTATATGTATTTTTCGCCTATTATCCTGACAGTCTTTGTCTTCACAGTCTTTATTACATGCTTTACCCTGGAGTGGCTGGTCAAATTTCTTTGCATACACAACGTTGATATCAATGACAATACAGGTATTTTAATTCATCTCATCTCATCTCATCTCATCTCATCAGCTGCACCGCTTATCCTCAGTAGGGTCGCGGGGATGCTGGAGCCCATCCCAGAAATCATCGGGCAGTGGGCAGGGGACACCCTGGACTGGTTGCCAGCCAATCGCAGGGCACACGGGGACAGACAACTCACTCGCTCAGTCACACCTAGGGACAATTTGGACCGGCCAATTCACCTGAAATGCATGTTTTTGGAATGTGGGAGGAAACCGGAGTGCCCGGAGGAAACCCACGCAAGCACGGGGAGAACATACAAACTCCGTACAGTAAGGCCGGGAGCTGGATTTGAACCCACTCAGGAGGTTCCCACGACCTCAGAACTGTGCCGCACACGCACTAACCACTGCGCCGCCGTGCTGCTCAAAATAATTCAATGAGCGATTTAATGATTTAAAAGTATTTTTCTGCTTTTCATTTCCATGGTTTTGTCACAGACCAGGAACGGAGACGGGACACAATAGCGTTCGTTTTACTCAGTTTTTATTAAAGAGAACAGTGCTTGCATCCACGATCAGATGATCGTCGGTCACGGGTAGCAGATAGCAGGAACGCGGAAGTGGCACTTCCGTGTCGAGCGAGGGTAGTCGTTGGCAGCGAGAAAAACAGGTCGATGGCCGGGACAGAGGAGCAAAAGCAGAAACAGGTCCAGAAAAGAGGCCGGCAACAGGTATCAGGCAGGAAACAGGTTAGGATAGTGTCGGAGAGTACAAAAGCTTTCCTAGCTGAGAGTATAGGTTCGGAGACTGTCTGACGGCTTCCTTTTGGAGGATGGGAGTCTAAATAAAGTCCAACAGCCAATCAGGTCCCGTGGCTGTTGGCGCCAATGGGGCAGTCGCAGGTGCCCCGAATCAGTAATCATGACAGGTTTATTTTTCAAGTTAAACAACATTGGCATGGGTTTTACCTCAAATGTTCTCTGGTTGATAAAAGGTAGTCACTAAATACATCAACAGTGGATGCTTTGCGATTGGCGCCTTGTTTTGGTGACTTCAGGTGGACTTATTCTAAACTGCAGGTCATTTTTTTGCCTTTTTCCCCTCCTGCGCTTCTCCCAAAATTGTCTCCTGGGCCAGAATAAATTTGCTGATGGGGCTGATCTGGCGTGCAGGACACATGTTTGACACCCGCGCCATAAATAATCAACGGCAGGGGTCAGGAATCTTTTTGACTCAAAGAGCTATGTAAGCAAAATATTTTGATTTTTGGGGGGAAAGAGCCACACCATGTATTTTGACACAAATTTCAATAAAAATGCCGAGCCCGCTCTCCAGACAAAAGCTTATTCTTCATCACATTTTATTTCACTGTGTAACTTTGGATGATTTGATAAAATCTATGAAAAATTAATAATGCCAAAGTCAGTGTCTCATCTGCCAGCAGTTACTTAAAAGTGCTCATTTTTATCCTAAATAATGTTTTCAAAACACGGTGCAAGCAGTTAATTTGTAGAAAAATCACAAAATGTATTTACCTTCGGTGCAGACCGCGGTAGGCAAAGGAGGAGTGTATAACTCCGCCCATTCCTCCCTCTCACCCAATCAAATTGCTCTAGGTCTGGAGAAGGGAGGGCGCCACCGTGCTGGGCTTGCCCAAGACACACCACAGGAAATGGTGCCCGTACGACCTTGGTGGTTAAGGGATTCAAGCACAAGCAAGCTTTTGCAAGAGCTTCTGGATGTTTAAAAATTGTTCTGTGGCTCTTCATCATAAAGTGTCTCAAAAATGAAGAGAAATTATTTAATGAGCTTCCATATAAAGGATTAATTGGTGATTTTCAAGACAGGGTCTTTGATGTCTCAGCTTTGCATATGTATCAAACGGCTCTGACATTAATAATAGGATGACCAGTAATACAGGTTCTATTTTATTTTCGAGCCATATGTACTCATAAAAAGAGCCATATAGGGCTCGCGAGCCATAATATCCTGACCCCTGATCCAGAGGATGAGCTGTGTTGTGCTGCGGCGGTTGCATGTCACACACATGGACCACACGTGGGCTAGTGTGACACGAGAAGCACGGCATGACCGTGACAGTTGGAGATCCGCTAACGTGCTAGCTGCTCATTACAAGCCAGGCGTGCTTGTAAATGCAACAATGTGGAATGAAAGCGACAATTTTGTTTATTTGGTGGCTGCGTTGAACTTGTTTACCTGCTAACTAGCTTCTTCCGTTTAACTAAGTGCATCATTAGCATCTTCCTGTGTGTGTCTGCTATTGTGTGTCTTCTATTGTGTGTCTTCTTGACTATATGTGCACCCTCCACCTTTGTGGAGTGTGTTTCTATTATTATATTATTATTATATATAAAACTCTATTATATATATATATATATATATATATATATGTATAGGGGCACGGCAGCGCAGTGGTTAGCGCAAGTGCGGCACAGTTCTGAGGTCATGAAATGAAATGAAATGATCTGCATTTATATAGCGCTTTTCAAGTAAATGACTTCCCAAAGCGCTTTACAGTGTGCTTCACATTTCCCAATAGCGGCCTTGTATTCCAGCCATGTAAGACGCTAACCTGCTTATTGGGGGTATTAGGGGTTCAGTGTCTTACCCAAGGACACTTCGACATGTAACACGGACGAGCCGGGATTCGAACTGGGATCCCTTGATCCCAAGACGAGCGCTTTACCTCCTGAGCTACTGCCGCCTTCAATCGAATCGAGATCGAACCTACTGTGTGGAGTTTGCATGTTCTCCCCGTGCTTGCGTGGATTTCCTCTGGGCACCCCGGTTTCCTCCCACATTCCAAAAGCATGCATGTCAGGTTAAATGGTCGGTCCAAATTGTCCCTAGGTGTGGATGAGCGAGTGAGTTGTCTGTCCCTGTGTTCCATGCGACTGGCTGGCAACCGGTTCAGGGTGTCCCTTGCCCACTGTCCGAGGATGGCTGGGATGGGCTCCAGCACCCCCGCGACCCTATGGAGGATAAGCGGCGCAGATAATGGATGGATGGATGGATATACTGGACTGTCTCAGAAAATTAGAATATTGTGATAAAGTTCTTTATTTTCTGTAATGCAATTAAAAAAACAAAAATGTCATACATTCTGGATTCATAACACATCAACTGAACTATTTCAAGCCTTTTATTATTTGAATATTGCTGATTTTGGCTTACAGCTGAAAAAAACTCAAAAATCCTATCTCAAAATATTAGCATACTTCCTCAGACCAAGTAAAAAAATAATTTTATAACAGCAAAACTAAATCAAACATTTGAAAATGTCCATTGATGCACTCAGTACTTGGTTGGGAATCCTTTTGCACGGATTACTGCATCAATCCGGCGTGGCATGGAGGCAATCAGCCTGTGGCATTGCTGAGGTGTTATTGATGCCCAGGATGCTTCGATAGCGGCCTTCAGCTCATTTGCATTTGTAGGTCTGGTGTCTTTCATCTTCTTCTTAACTATACCCCACAAATTCTCGATGGGGTTCAGGTCAGGGGAATTAGCAGGCCAATCAAGGACAGTGATGCCATGGTCAGTGCACCAGTTACTGGTGGTTTTGGGTGTCCCGACGGATCACCACCTTATCGTGGTGGGGCACTTTGCGCGTCTCCATGACCCCTAGAGCTATGTCGGCGGGAGTCTCGTACTCCTGGTAGGGTTACCCAAGCCGAACAGGTCGAAGGGTAGAGTCCAGACTAAGAGTGATCCCAAAAGCTGGTGGCGGCACGCTTTGAGGCGGTTTCCTACAGACCTGGATCCCGTTAGCCGCCTGCAGTTGTAGAAAGATGCCGGTCGTCTAGGGTCTCCCTTGCCACTGGAACCATCTTCTTTACAATCAAGATAGTGGCGTTGGGGAAAGCGCACCCCTTACGCCACTTTAAAAACCGTCATTGCGCAGGTATCCTCTTTTACCTGAGTCTCCGACCACAATCCAGGATCGGACTGTTCAAACATCAGCAGACTCACAAATAAAAGAAGATGGTCATCATCGAATCGATGGACAACCCCAACGAACGACGAACGGTGGTTTTGGCACTGTGGGCAGGTGTCAGATCATGCTGGAAAATGAAATCCTCATCTCCATAGAGCTTTTCAGCAGATGGAAGCATGTAGTGCTCTAAAATCTCTTGGTACACAGTTGCATTTACTCTGGACTTGATGAAACACAGTGGACCAACACCAGCAGCTGACATGGCTCCCCAAACCATTGCTGACTGTGGGAACTTCACACTGGATTTCAAGCAACTTGGATTTTGCTCCTCTCCAGCCTTTCTCCAGACTCTGGCGCCTTGACTTCCAAATGAAATGCAAAACTTGCTTTCGTCTGAAAAGAGGACTTTGGACCACTCTGCAACTGTCCATTGCTTCTTCTCCATAGCCCAAGTCAGACGCTTCTTCCGTTGTCTTGAGTTCAGAAGTGGCTTGACCATGGGAATACGGCTATTGTAGCCCATTTCCCGGACACGTCTGTGAACTGTGGCTTTTGATACCTGGACTCCAGCTTCAGCCCACTGTCTTTGAAGCTCCCCCAAATTCTGGAAGCGGCTCTTCTTCACAATTTTGTTAAGGCTGCGGTCATCTCTCTTGGTTGTGCAGCGTTTCCGGCCAGATTTTTCCCTTCCAACAGACTTTTTGTGGATATGCTTTGAAACTGCACTCTGTGAACAGCCTGCTCTTTGAGAAATTTATTTTTGTGTCTTACCCTCCTGATGGAGGGTATCAATGATGGTCCTCTGGACAGCAGTCAGATCAGCAGTCTTCCCCATACTTGTGATTTAGTTTACTGAACCAAGCTGAGTGTTTTTAAGGCTCAGGAAACCCTCGCAATGTGTTTCGAGTTAATTAGATGATTCAGGTGATTAGTTGAATAGCCTACATGTATACTTTTTCATGATATTCTAATATTTTGAGATAGGATTTTTGAGTTTTCTTAAGCTGCAAGCCAAATTCAGCAATATTAAAATAATAAAAGGCTTGAAATAGTTCAGTTGATGTGTTATGAATCCAGAATGTATGACATTTTTGTTTTTTTAATTGCATTACAGAAAATAAAGAACTTTATCACAATATTCTAATTTTCTGAGACAGTCCAGTATATATATATATATATATATATATATATATATATATATATATATATATATATGAGAATCGATTAAAACAAATTAAGTAAATAATCTCAGTTTTTAAACCCAGATTTTACAAATGGCAGTAAATATGAAAAAATATGCATAGAAAAATAAGATTGACAAAAAAATAAGAATGACGAAAAAAATATTGAAATAAATAAACAACAAAATACACCATGAAAAACACAAAGAAATAAATACCAAAATAAACGGCGACAAAATGAATACGCGAAAAAACGAAAACTAAAATCAATACAAGACAAAAAAACATGACAAAAAACACAAAATAAAGTGAATGGGTTTTTTTTTATCTTTGGGGTTAAACTCCACGATCCAAAATGGTCTACGAGGTTCTGCAATGAAAGCGCTGCTTGAAGGTATCGTAAATTGTTTAAACATTATAGATGGTTTTCTTTCTTTAAATAGTATATTCATCTCTATCATCTTTGTAGGCTTATCTGCGAGTAAATATGTTACTTGAAAGTGTTTTCCGTTTTGCTGGTCTTTTCTTTTTTCAATACATCTAACTATCTCTGCCTGTGTCCTTCAGAAGTTTAAATTAAACATTTCATGTGTTAAAAATGTGTTAAAAAGGTCTGAGTTCAAAGAGCCTTTATATATTCTTTCCACCGCGCCTATTTACTTTTATCGTACTTTTACCCTTGGTGTTTTGGCCACGGAGTGTATTACGCCAGAGGAAAGAAGGCAGGGGAATAGGGGGAAGGAGATTGAGTTCACTCACATGCTTATTGTTGAAAATGGTGAAAGTAAGAAAAGGACTGTTTCAAATACAGTGCAAATGCCAACCCAAACTTAAAGAAAAGATGAAAAAGGAAGAGTTTATTCGAGTGCTTCTATTAATTTCACATACTTGCACATGCAACAAAAGGAGCTTGACAGAAGCTGCAATGACAATTTCAGCCAGAAGATGGAGTCACAAAGAAGAATATTTTAAAGTTACATAAACGACTTTTAAGTAAGTCTTTTCATTCAATAAGTTTGAGAAGTGGACATTTTCCTTCTGGATTTCAGTCGCGGCTGGTAGTTAGGGTAAGATGCTGGGTCATAAAGTCAAACCAGTTGAGAACCACTGCACTAGTGGAAAACATTTCTTTTTTTCCCTTTCATAACACTCATTCTTGTTTTACAACGATTGCGTCCAAACTGGTTAGCTTCAGACACTAATCAAACGTGAGACGCACGTTAATCCAGCTCATAAAACGCCGTCTGTTGGAAAATTTTGGATGCCAACATTGATACACTCAATTTCGCACCGGTTTCAACGCGTACGGCCAAATAACGGCGAGTGCCGCCAGGTCTGTGATGGCTTCCTCTTTCATTTTAGTGCCGAGTTCTCAAATAAATCACGTTGTTAAAATAAATTACCGAAATTTCATGTTGTTGTCGGCACAAGGGTTGAGCCATACTAGCATTTTTGGTCTCGATCCGATACAAATACAGGGTAGTGTCGATCGATACCAATCCGAACCTGATACTTTGTTTGGAAATCTCATGATCATTAAAGTGCAAATAGTATAAACAATACAATGTGAAACCCTTTAATAATGTAAAATACAATGACAAAAACTGTTGCAGGACAAAAAACAAGAGCACATTCATGTTAGTTTAAAATAACGATCAAAGCAGAATAATGATTGTATAATTTTATAATATAAATACTATGCAAATTTTAACACTTAAGTATACAGTATAAGGAAATACATACAGTGCATCCGGAAAGTATTCACTGCGCTTCACTTTTTCCACATTTTGTTATGTTACAGCCTCATTCCAAATTGTATTAATTTAATCTCTTATCTCAAAATTCTACACAAAATACTCCATTATGACAATGTGAAAAAGTTTTTTTTTTACTTTTTTTGAATTTATTAAAAATAGAAAACTAAGAAATCACATTTACATAAGTATTTACAGCCTTTGCCATGAAGCTCAAAATTGAGCTCAGGTGCATCTTTTTTCCCCTGATCATCCTTGAGATCTTTCTACGGCTTAATTAGAGTCCACCTGCAGTAAATTCAGTTTCAGTGGACATGATTTGGAAAGGCACACACCTGTCTGTATAAGGTCCCACAGTTGAGTGTGCATGTCAGAGCACAAACACCAAGCATGAAGTCAAAAGAACTGTCTGTAGACCTGCGAGACAGGATTGTCTTGAGGCACAAATCTGGGAAAGGATACAGAAAAATTTCTGCTGCTTTGAAGGTCCCAATGAGCACAGTGGCCTCCATTATTCGTAAATGGAAGACATTTGGAACCACGAGGACTCTTCCTAGAGCTGGCCGGCCTTCTAAACTGAGCGATCGGGGAAGAAGGGCCTTAGTCAGGGAGGTGACCAAGAACCCGATGGTCACTCTGTCAGAGCTCCAGCGTTCTTCTGTGGAGAGAGGAGAGCCTTCCAGAAGGACAACCATCTCTGCAGTAATCCACCAATCAGGCCTGTATGGTAGAGTGGCCAGACGAAAGCCACTCTTTAGTAAAAGGAACATGGAAGCCCGTCTGGAATTTACAAAAAAGCACCTGGATGACTCTCAGACCATGAGAAACAAAATTCTCTGGTCTGATGAGACAAAGATTGAACTCTTTGGTGTGAATGCCAGGCACCGCTCATCACCAGGCCAATACCATCCCTACAGTGAAGCATGGTGGTGGCAGCATCGTGCTGTGGAGATGTTTTTCAGCAGCAGGAACTGGCAGACTACTCAGGATAGAAGGAAAAATGAATGCAGCAATATATAGAGATATCCTGGATGAAATCTGCACCAGAGCGCTCTTGACCTCAGGCTGGGGCGAAGGTTCATTTTTCAGCAGGACAACGACCCAAAGCACACAGCCAAGATCTCAAAAGATTGGCTTCAGAACCACTCCGTGAATGTCCTGGAGTGGCCCAGCCAGAGTCCAGACTTGAATCCGATCGAACATCTCTGGAGAGATCTGAAAATGGCTGTGCATAAACGTCTCCCATCCAACCTGATTGAGCTTGAGACTTATTGCAAAGAAGAATGGGCAAAACTGCCTAAAGATAGGTGTGATCATATTCTAAAAGACTTGAGGCTGTATTTGCTGCCAAAGGTGGATCAACAAAGTATTAAGCAAAGGCTGTGAATACTTGTGTAAATGTGATTTCTTAGTTTTCTATTTTTAATAATTTCCCCAAAAAAGTAAAAATTAATACAATTTGGAATGAGGCTGTAACATAACAAAATGTGGAAAAAGTGAAGCGCTGTGAATAGTTTCCGGATGCACTGTATTTCTATTACAACTGTCTGAAAACAAAAGTCAAACAAAATAACAGCAATTTAACGAAAATACCAGTACAGTGTAACAAAGTTTACATAACGACTGTTAATACAGGGTCCTCAAACTTGCGGCAAGGGGGCCAATCGCAGCCCCCAGGATGTTAGCTTGAGGCCCCTGCCTTAATATAGAAGTTAAAGGGACAGTGTGTATTATTTTCCATCTAGATGTGGCTGTAATTTGTCGTGCCACTGAAAACAAGTGCTAAAAACACAATGGAAGAAGACACAATACTGAGACTCAAAGTGAGCCCAACTCACCTCATTACTTTTGAAAAGAAGAAAAATATGAAAATTAAAGAAAATTAAAAAGAAAGAAAAAAAGAAAAAAAGGAAAGAAAGAAAAGAAAAATGTGTCAGGACCAGAACGGAAACCAAACCCAATTGTGTTACGTTTCTCACAAGTTTTATTAAAGGAAAGAGGAAGGGCCACGCCCACGATCCGGAGTTCGCTAGGCGCGGGAAACAGGTCGCTCTGAACGACCTTCCGTGGCGAGCGATGGCGGTGTCGGGAACGGAAAAACGGGTCAGTAGCCGAGACAGGAGAGCAAAAACGTGGTCAGGGTCGGAAGCAAGTCGTAAGCCAGGAAAGGAGAGTAGACGTGGTCATGGACAAAAGAGGTTGAAAGCCAGGACGGGAGACTAGACGTGGTCAGGATCAAAAACGGGTCGAAGCCGGGGGAGAGTCAAGAGCAAAAAAAAAGGTGGGTGTCAGGGTCGAAAAGGCATACCTAGTGTCAACTGGGGTTCGCTGATGGACTGACAAAAGGCGACAGACAGGAGTGGGTTTATATAGGGACAGGGAGCCAATCAGAGTCCGAGGCAGCTGGCGCCAAATGAGCGGGCACAGGTGCTTCACATCAGTAATCATGACAAAATGAAACGAGAAAAATTAAAACTTTGGAAAGAAAAAAGAGAAAATGTGCATATTATTTCAGTTTTGGTTTTCTTTTCTTTTTTCTTTTTTTTCTCTATTTTCCTTTTTTTGCTTTCTTTTCCCCTACTTTTCTTTTATTACCGTTATCCTTTTTTGTCTCTTTTTTCATCTCATCTCATTAGCCGTACCGCTTATCCTCATTAGGGTCGCGGGGGGCTGGAGCCCATTCCAGCCGTCTCCGGGCAGTGGGCAGGGGACACTCTGAACTGGTTGCCAGCCAATCGCAGGGCACACAGGGACAGACAACTCATTCGGTCATTCACACCTAGGGACAATTTGGACCGGCCAATTCACCTGAAATGCATGTTTTTGGAACGTGGGAGGAAACCGGAGTGCCCGGAGGAAACCCACGCAAGCACGGGGAGAACATACAAACTCCGCACAGGAAGTCTGGAGCTGGATTTGAAACCACGACAGGTTCCCATGACATGAACTGTGCCGCACAAGCGCTAATCACTGCGCTGCCGTGCTGCCCTGCCTCTTTTTTATTTTCCATATTCCCTATTTTATGTTTATTTAAAAAATATATACATTTCCCTTCTTTTTGTCTTTTTTTGAGAAAGGCTGGTTAAAAGTTGGAAGAAAAAGGGTGCTTTTTGCTCACTTTCAGTCTCTGTACTTTGAACTCTTCTTTGGACTTATTTTTGGTTGCACTACCCATTACAGCGACACCTAGTGAACATTATAAAAAACTGCCCCTTTAAAAACAGCGTTATGTTTTTATCTGCGCTGTTTTTGTGAAAAACTCCATATGACCCAACCTTTCCTGGATCCTAGCTTCAGCGGCTCCGTTACTCAATTGAGTTTGAGAACCCTGCTCGTCACTGACTTCAGATACTGGAAAACTGATCTAGAACGAGGAAAATCTTAGTTGGGCGGGAGCTTTGGACACCAAAACATTCGGAAGATGGTTGGATCGTAAAACGAGGTTACCGCTGTACGAATCGCCATTAGCGTCGTATGCGTTTCAACGAGGAGACTTTAGAAATGTCAAATCTAGCTGATGAGGCAACAACATCAACCTTCACATGACCTCCATTTGACCCTAAGTTGCATAAACGTGTCCCGCATGAGCTTGTGCGTGCGTGAGTAAGCGCCGTGTGTGTCAAATTAAAGCGGCGGCGGCTGCAGTGAGTCAGAAGCCCTCAGATGTCTGACAGGCAGCTTCCGACCATTCCGGACTTAAACGTTTTCTCATGTTTTTGCCCCAGCGGCAAGTCGACTTCGTGTGTCCGCGTTTTGTAAATGTTTACTGGAGGCACGCACCTGCACACGCACGCCAGTCATGCGGAGAAAGTGAAGAGCAATAAGGGTGGCCCGATCGATACAAATAACGATATTAGCGATATAGGCGAGTACTAGGATCATATCGATGCGACCATCTCAGGTGATTACTGTCTTCCCATTTTAACTTTCACGACAATAATGTTGTTAGGTAGGGTGCATAGTTTGGTTTGTCCGTAAAAAAAATATACTATCTATTAAGTATGTGTTAACAATGCCCGACTGAGTTCAAATAAACTTTTTATAATATTATTCACTGCGCCTATCTGCTATTATCTTACTTTTATCATAAGTGGTCCAGCCACGGAGCGCATTAGGCTAGAGGAAAGGAGAGGGGGGTCGGAGAGTGATTCCAAGCTTGAGCCTGTTTTATTTTATTTTAGGATGAAAATGGTGAAAGTAAGGAAATGACCTGTTTCAAATATAACTCAAACCCCTAAAAAGAATAATTCATTCGAAAGCTTTGAAGAATTTCACATATTTGCACGTGCACCAAAAGGAGCTTGACAGCGGCTGCAATGATTACCGTATTTTCCGCACTACAGGGCGCACCGGGTTATAGGGCGCACCCCCAAAAAATAGTTTTTGGTCCTATATCTTCCATAGATAAGGCGCACCGGATTATAAGGCGCTACAATGGGAACGTCGACAAAACAGTCAGATGATTCAGTCCAACTGATTACCCGCTTAACATTCCCAAAGCTTGCAAAGAAGCAAATACGTGTCGTAGACACGTGCGGATGCGGTGTCCTTATGATGTCACTCAAATGCATCATTTAAAATATCATTCAGAAGGTTAAAGTCTTGGGATTCAAGAAATGCCAAACATTTCTTAGTTTCTATTTTCTTTTTCGCTCACAACTTAACTGTGCATATGACAATAAACACTTGGAATTGAGTTTAATTCACTCAACTCATCACAGCAACATCAAGATCGTTCTAAAACAAGATACCGGGAAAATATAAAGCCGCATAGCTCACCTAAGTTCTCACGTTCAATAATGATACGCAATCATGGTCTTCTTACAACCGTGAGTGAAGTAAATCCAGTAGAGTAAATTATTTGCAAATACAGACTAATAAAACATGTTTCTATATGGTGTACTTTAGCAAGCTTGCTAAGCTTGCTACGCCATTGCTAAACTCGGCCAATTGCAGGGTTTGTTTTGGCCATCTAGCCAATCCGAGGCTCCGAATAACTTCAGCCAATAGCGATCGATTTAACGGATGGTTGACACATCTTTTTCGGCCAATTGCAGGGTTTGTTTGGGCCCTCTAGCCAATCCGAGGCTCTGAATAACTTCAGCCAATAGCGATCGATTCAACGGATGAGTGATACATCTTTTTCGGCCAATTGCAGGGTTTGTTTTGGCGCTCTAGCCAATCCGAGGCTCCGAATAACTTCAGCCAATAGTGATCGATTCAAATGATGATTGACACATTGGTTAGCCAATGAAACGCCGGTAAATAAATCCCAGCATACACCGCGGACTTCTTGGCGTTCGGGGGAAAATCTAGTCGGCGGCGGCAAGTTAGTTGCAAGACTTTGCGAATTAATTTTGTTCCATAAATAAGGCGCACTGTATTATAAGGCGCATGGTCAGCTTTTGATAAAAATGAAGACTTTTAGGTGCGCCTTATAGTGCGGAAAATACGGTATTTTAGCCAGAAGATGGCATCAGCAAGTAGAATATTGTGAAGTTACACCGCTTTTAAGCCTTTACATACATTATAACTTTCCAGTTCGATCCAGTTATGGTTACATTTTACTTGCACTGCTGATTTTAGTTTCAAAGTCGCACCTGATTACAAGATGCACCTTCAAAAATATGATATTTTTCATATATAAGGAGCATCGAACTATAAGGCGCATGAGATTAAAACAGAATGTAAAAACCGTATTTCATAGAATATAAATAGTAGGGAACAATATTTCCCAAACCATAGAAAGATTCCGGCAGGCCACCAGGGTATAATTGGTGCCAACAGTCTCATAAACTTTTATTCTTAAAAAATACGATAATATGTTTAGATACACCATATTTAATAGTTTATAATACACAGTGGGATATTATGCACAGCCCTAATTTTTTTCATAGAAGTTAGTACAAACTCTTGTCTCGCTTTTTTCCGGCTTAAACTTTGCTGTTGGATGCAACAGGACTCAAACCCAAGATGCAGCAATCAGAGCACTGGATTCTAACCACTGGAACACAACCGCTATAGATGACATATGAAAACGCAAATTTAATCTCATTATCACACTATTTTTAGTCAGAGCACCAAAGACCAATGTTAATTTTGTTGTTTGTTTTATACGTTACAATGACAATGAATTTGTTACTTAGAATGCTTGGAATAGAATAGAAGGATAGAATAGAGGTGCACACATTAATTATAGATTTAGCTTCTTCATTTTGCTCTAAAAATGCACCAGATCAATGTGTTTGAATTGAAAATGTACAAAATTTTCTTCCAGGGGACCATTCCGCTGGATTGGCGTAGACTGTCCATCCACCAGGTTCTCACAAAATTATATGGGAAAAATGGGTTCTGGTTTCATAACTAAAATGAATCGATTCATTTAAAATGGTTACGGTATGTAGAAGCATTTTGTTTTAATTATTCATTCATTCATTCATTATCTGGTCACGGGGGTGCTGGTGCCCATCCCAGCTGTCTTCGAGGAGTGGGCAGAGGACACTCTGAACCGGTTGCCAGCCAGTCGCAGGGCGCACAGAGACAGACAACTCACTCGCTCATTCACACCTAGGGACAATTTTAACTGGCCAATTAACCCAACATGCATGTTTTTGGAATGTGGAAGGAAACCGGTGTGTCCGGAGAAAACCCACGCAGGCACTGGGATAACATGCAAACTCCACGCAGGAAGGTTCGATCTCATGACCTCAGAACTGTGCCGCACACGTGCCAACCACGCATGCTAACCACACGTGCTAACTGTATTTGGGGCTTTTGGATGGGCCTTATAGTCTAAAAATTACTGTATTTTAGTTTTATTGTGGACTTGGTTAAAGAGTATTTGTATTTTTGTTACATTTCTGCTTTTTTGGTTTCACTCTCCCAACTTTTGTTCAAAAACAGTGGTTGTTATTGGATTATATCTTTTATACTTTTTAAGGTTTTTACATTGTATTGTTTACACTCTTCGAACCTTCCTGTGTGGAGTTTGCATGTTCTCCCCGTGTTTGCGTGGGTTTCCTACGAGCACTCCGGTTTCCTCCCACATTCCAAAAACATGCATGTCAGGTTAATTGGCTGGTCCAAATTGTCCCTAGGTGTGAATGAGCGAGCAAATTGTTTGTCCCTGTGTGCCCTGCGACTGGCTGGCAACCAGTTCAAGGTGTCCCCTTCCCACTGCTCAAAGACCGCTTGGATGGGCTCCAGCACCGCCGCGACCCTACTGAGGATAAGCGGTGCAGATAATGAATGAATGAATGAATGAAAGAATGAATGAATGAATGTTTACACGATGAACTCTTTGACTTCATTTTCAAAATATTGTGCAATGGAAGGTATAATATTGGTCATGTTGACGTTGTTATATTTGTATTTTGTAATATTGCAGCTTTTTTTTAGTTTGACTTTTCACTTTTGTTCGGAAACGATTGTAATAGAAGTATATCTATTTTCTATACTGCTAAAGTTTGCATAATTGTTATTCAATTTAAAAAAACTAGGGTGTTTTTATCATAATTATAAACTAACTCAAACGGGGTTTTAATGATTTAATGATCAGGAGATTTACAAGTGAAAGGTATCGGATCGGTTCAGTATTGATTAATACAACCCAGTATTCACTTGGATCGGATCGATATCGAAAATCTCAGTATCATCCAACTCTAATGAGCAATCGCTGGTGTTTAGATTCCTAGCAGATGAGTCTCGTCTTGATAAAAATAGTCAAGCGATGGGATCAAGATGAGTTGAAAGGGGAAGCGGTAATTTCTACCAAGAAGGAACGACTTTCCCCCGCCATCCCGTGATATCGGCCAGCTCTCTGACTCATCCCCCACCCCGTCTGCATTGCTCACATTTTAGAGACCTCACAGATGGTTGCAGTCGCAAAAAACACTTTTCGTTTGTGTCCATCTACGAGAAGGGTCAGCAACCTGAGAGATCGTTTTTGTTACTGATTCCCATGAAGGGCTACAATTTTGATATACCTTGTACATTTCTAAAAAAAGTTTTGAAAATAACTACCCTATTTTCCGGACTATAAATTTCTCCATAACAGGGGTCGGGAACATTTTTGGCCCAAAGTGCCTTATAGGCAAAAATATTTTGAGTTTTTTCTTAAGGGAGTGACACCATATATTTTAAAACAAATTTCAATAAAAACGCCAAATCCGCCAAATCCGCTCTCCAGACAAAAGTAATTCTTCAGTCCATTTTATTTCACTGTGTGATGTTTAATGATTGGATAAAATCTATTGAATAATAATAATGCCAGAGCCTGTGTCCCATTTTGATCTAAATATACCACTTAAAATGTGTCTCTCTCCTGTAGTTACTTAAGAGGGTTAAGGTCATTTTTCTCTCAAATAATGGTTTCAAAACAAGCTGCGAGCAAAATTATTTTGTAAAAATTTCACAAAATTGTCATGATTACTGATGCGAAGCACCTGAGTCTGCTCCCTTGGTGCAAACTGCCCCGGACGCTGATTGGCTGCTTGTCTCTTTTTAAACCCCCGTCTTCCTGTCACCCGTTGTCAGTCCGTCTGCGAACCTCAGCTACGCTAGGCAAGCTTTCCGACCCTGACTCTCTCCTGTTCTGATTCGTGTTTGATTCCGACCCATTTTCTGAACTTGACTACGTTTTTGCTCCCCCGTCCCGGCCACCGATCTGTTTTTTCCCGCTCTCGACAATGCCATTGCTTGCCACAAAAATACCACTTCCGCGTCTGAGCAAGCTGCTCCCCACGACCAGTGATCCACGGATCGTGTATACTATCCTTTTCTTTCTTTCTAATAAAACTAAGAGAAACACACGCAAGTGGGTCCTGTCTTAGTTCTGGTCCTGGCAAAATACTGCAAACCAGGATACCAACATACTTACCTTCACTTTAGACGGCTCTGGGAGAGAAGAAGGGGTGTGCGGGTCATGTTCTGTGCATAGCTCTGCCTATTCCTAACACTGACCCAATCAAATTGCTCTAAGAGTTTTGCTAGTTTGTTTTGTATGAAGCTTTGTTTTTTGGCTTTTCATCGTATAGTGTCTCAACAATGGACATAAATTGTTTTTGGGCTTCCATATAAAGGATTGTTTCGCGATTTGGTGTGACAACTTGACTGTAAAGTGTAGTTAAAATTGTGTTTTATCTATAGTGGACTAACTGTTCTCACCTTCACGTATAAGTTGAGTCTATGTGTTGCTTCTTTTGAATAAATTGGAATACTTCCTTATGAAAGTCCATCTAAAAAGGGAAAAATGATTGGGTGGCTTTACCTGCAGTTAGCTTGGAAATACTATCACAAATTCTATAGTTTGGGGCTGAGGTTGGCGCCAAATCAGAGTCCTTGGTCCCACTATGGCAAACTGCCATGAGGCAAGAGAATTGTAAGCTGCACTCTGCATGTGCAGACGCTCAGCACAGTAATTCGTAACATACTAATCGTATTAATAATATTCATAATATAATGTGAAAAATCAGCCACTTTCGAAAAGAAAATTCAAATTGTGAAGTTAAACGAGAAATAAGTTTAACTTTAAGTAAAAACAACCATTTAATTTCTGGGTTTTTGTTTAATAAAAAAGATATTGTGTTTATAATGTAATACAAGGCTAAAAATGTATGTGAGTTCATTAAAAAGTGTTCTACATAGATTAGTTTTATGGTAAAAAATTGTGAAATGATATAACTTCAGGGTATTACTACTCCCAGGTTTTTTGTGTCACATTCTGTGATCTGGTTGTCATCAGTAGTTTCACACAATGGCTGATTGGATGAGTGCATGTTCCTATCAGACTCAATCCATGTTGAACTATTGATAAGAGAATGCCATAAGTTTTTAAAAGTGTCTTTATGATGTGTTAACAACTAAATCTTGAAATAGTTGAGACAGATGTAAAGTTCATGTAATTTATTTTCGTCAACTTATTAGCCCAATGCATAGTAATGTACTTTTGCAGTTTTCACCACTCAGAGAAGATATTAAAGCTTCCTTTACACCTTCACTGCATTCACGTTCTTTCTTTGGTGGTTTAGCTATGTGTCATATTGATGACTCAACAATGTCACATTTATGTGTCATCTTAACAGTTTTGTTGAAGTCATTATCGTTTAGTGTACTTCAAGTGCCCCAGTAAGTCCAGCCCAGTCCTACCACAAGTCAACATTGAAGATCCGTCAGGACACTGACACCAATCCAGTCCCAGCTGGATTGGGGCCTGACCTCCCATAGGAGCTGAATCCCAGCAGCCTCCTGGTCCCCTTGGGGCCCCTTGAGGCTTGGCAACTGAGTCAACACCAGCCAGCAAGGCCCCCTTTAGGTCACGGCAAGTCTCCATGGTATGGGGCCTCTTGTGGGACAGAGTGATGAGAGGGACAACTTCAGTCATCGTAAACACCTTCTAGACACTTGCATTACTTAAACGTTTTTATGCTGTGACCCAAAAACATGGGACCCAAAATTGAAACTATACTTTTAGCATTGTAATGTCTTTTAAACCTTACAATGCTTAATGAAAGTATTGCCCCCCCCCCTAGAAAAGTAGGTTATGCAGAAATGTTGGCCTACTCCTCTCTTAGCTCAGCCAACTGACTCCAGAAGTTCCCTGATGACTTGTAAGTGATCCAATGTTGACCTGAATAGCAATATGTGTCATTACTTTAAATCAAGTCTCAATTTAAATGCACACTGGAGAACAAACAGCATTACGAAGACCAAAGAACACACCAGTCAGGTCCGGGATAAACTTGTGGAAAAGTTCAAATTAGTAATGGGATATGCTGTGATTTCCCAACAGTAACACAAACATTTGTTTCCCCGCGCAGTCCGGTTTCCTCCAAAAACATGCATGCCAGGTTAAGTGGCTGGTCTAAGTTGTCCCTAGGTGCGAATGAGCAAGTGAGTTGTCTGTCCCTGTGTGGCCTGCGATCAGCAACCATTTAATGGTGTCCCCTGCCCACTGCTCAAAGGTAGCTGGGATGGGCTCCAGCATCCCCCATGAACCTACTGAGTTTGAGCGGTGCAGATAATGGATGGATGGATAAGTAATATGGACTCTATAGCAAGAATTATAAATGTTTAATTTTTCTTACCTGATATGAAGTGTGCGCAGCAAACCCGAGCAGATATGATGAGTGCCTCGGTCCCATCTTTTCGCTTTATTGCATTTAAACACAACTTCCTTCTTTTTCCTTGATCAGGAGTGTCCCCTGAGATCCTGTAAAAATTCAATTCACGATCAATAACGTTTTTTCTCTAGTTCTGGCACCGAAACACACAACATGACTACAAATAGCATCAATGACAGCTTTCTTTCCCTCTGTGTTCTGAGCAGCGCAAGTATTGTTTTGCCTTCATCTTTGGATGTGATGTCATGGGGTACATATGTGATTAAACCGTCTATTTGTAATGTGCCTTACCTATTGCATGTTTGCAGGCGGGAAGAAGAAGTAATTTGATCCGTGCCGTATGTTGTGCGTCTAGCATATTTGATAACAAAGTTGAAGTAATGGCGGTCTGTGCAGTCCTTTGAGACTTTTTGTGATTAAGAGCTTTACAAATAAATGTGACTTGACTTGTTAGTAACCCCGAGCCTCCTAATGTGTGCGGCTTAGAGGCAAGAAGTGCGTGTAACGGAATCACGCATGCAAATGTTCTCTATGCTACTTTATGATTGGCGCGACCACATGGATTCTTGCTTGCACTCGCAGACACAACATTTACTTGATTGTAATGCTTCCAAAATGTTCTTCCAGTCGGAACCGTTGAAAGATCCTTTGGCTGTAAAAAAACAATTGTCTACTGGCTTGGTTCACACACGCGCAAACACATAACACTAGTTGGAGTTCAGGTTCAGGTTATGGATGTTGGGCATTCTTGTGATAAAGTGGTTCTTTTTCAACATTGATGTGCAGTGTGGTTTGTGTCTGCTAAGGCAGTCAGACCTACATATAAATAAACCTTCATTTTATGCATAATTTGATTGACAGAACAAGTAAGTAAGTAATATAAAGTAATATACAAACTACCTAACTAACATAACCTAACTACCCAACTAACGAATAAAGAAGGATCGTGGATTCAATTTTGTCCTTCGCGTGTAACTTGAATTTTGGGTGAGGAGAAGGTCGGTAAATTAAGAGGCTGGAGATGAACTGCATCTCGAAAGTCTTTATTGGCAGAATACTGTATATTCTGGAGGCCACCCAAGTCTTCAGGCTGATATACAACATGGCGGCGCGCATGGATGCTGCGGCTAGTTGCTCTCCAGCTAATCTTCTATTTATTACCATTCTCTTGTCTTTTTTGCTTTATTTTTTGGACACATGCGTGGCCAAAAATACTTACAGTAGGGACGAACTTAATCGGTTGGGTGGGCGTCTAAATTTCGACTTTTCGGGCACTTTTTACACCGCCTATGATATACCGAACGAGCTTCAAAGAGATCCGGCATCCTTGTGGACAACTATTCCTCCTAATAAACGACGACAACGGCGCCGTAAAGACAGAAAACAGAAGCGTGGTTGCCGTGCGGGTAAATGTGTGAAGCGTGCAAAGTCGAAGGAGCAAGAAGGACGTGAGGATGTGACTAATTCCACCATTCATTCCTCGCCGGACAACCGACGCTTTATACTCAACGCTCACGAACGGCGACATCTTGTGACGATCTCTACAAAGACTACAAAGACTTCAGCTAAGTCAAATGATTCAGCAAAGCTAAAATTTGGTCTTTTAAATATTAGATCGCTTGCTCCTAAAGCTTTACTTGTTGATAACATTATTCGTGATCATAAACTTAACTGTAGCGGTCTTTGTGAAACTTGGTTACGCCCGGATGAGTATTTAGCGCTAAATTATGCTTCACCACCAGACTACGCGAGTAGCCATGTAGCACGCACGTGGAAAAAGGGTGGCGGTGTCGCGCTCATTTCTGAAAAAACGCTCAAATTTAATCTTTGTACCTCTAAAAAATTACAAGGCGTTTGAGTCTCTTGTGATGCGGTCCTCTCTATTGTCTATTTATGTAATAACTATCTATCGCGCACCTGGGCCATACACAACTTTCTTAGACGAATTTGCTGAACTTTTGTCTGAACTAGTAACCTATGCAGACAAAATAATAATTATGGGGGACTTTAACATTCATATGAACTCCCCACTCAGTTCACTTACTGTTGCGTTTCGGTCTCTAATTGATGCATTTGGTTTTAATCAACTGGTTGACTTGCCAACCCATAAAGATGGAAACACGCGAGACTTGGTTCTGACTCGAGGAGTTTTAACCTCAAACATACCGTGTACTACCGTTATCTTGGATCATTATTTAGTTACATTTGAGGTGCTAGCTAAATGTAGTGCTAAAAAAGCTGAAGGATTAAGCGGACGCAATATAAGCACTGGCACAGTTTCTGAGCTCTTTGAACTCCTTCCTGGAGCAGTTGCGTCCTTTCCTTCATACAATGGCTCGATTGACTCACTCATGAATGAGTTCAATACTACCCTGGCTAGTGTCCTGGATTCAATAGCGCCCATAAAGCTTAAATCACGTCCTAAAAGACGCACGCCTTGGTTTACTGATGAAACTAGAACCCTTAAACAAGAATGCAGGAAATTGGAAAGAAAATGGCGCGCTACCAAGCTTGAGGTTTTCCATCAAACCTGGTGTGACAGCTTGTTAAAGTATAAAGCGGCCCTTGCCTCTGCAAAATCGGCCTACCTTTCGAAGGTGATTGCGTCTCAAAAAAAAAATCCCAACGTCCTTTTTGACACTTTAGCATCGCTTACAAGGCAACAGACTATCGCAGATAGTTCGACGCACTCTGCTCATGACTTAATGGTCTTATTTACTAAGAAGATTCAATGCATACAGGAAGAAATTGCTAAAGACATTATTAATACCACACATATTAAAGGGCTGAAATCTACAGATGCACGACAGGGTGGCTGTCCAGGGAAATTGTCCAGTTTTAGTGAACTGTCACTTGATGATCTCAAACAGGTGGTGAATGCAGCCAAACCGACAACTTGCCAGTTCGACCCGCTCCCAGGTTCACTTATTAAAAGTATTTTTGGCGTCCTTGGACCTTCGGTTCTAAATATTATAAACATATCACTCTCCTCAGGTGTAGTTCCAGCAGCTTTTAAGCCCGCCGTTATTAAACCCACACTGAAACGACCCAACCTTGATCCAGAAATCTTATGTAACTATAGACCTGTGTCAAACTTACCGTTTCTTTCTAAAGTACTTGAAAAAGTAGTGGCACAGCAACTGAATGATTTCATATCCGAGAATAACCTTTTTGAATCTATGCAATCAGGATTCAGGGCTAACCACTCTACTGAGACAGCTCTGATCAAGGTAACAAATGATCTCCTACTGGCAATATATTTTGGCGCTTCATCACTTTTGCTGCTGCTGGATCTTAGTGCTGCTTTTGACACAGTGCACCACAATTTCCTACTAGAACGGTTGGAAAAATGGATTGGTCTCTCAGGAACCGTCCTCTCGTGGTTCAGATCCTACCTCTCAGATAGGACGCACTGTGTTAAATATGGCGAAATGACATCTGAGCCCTTTAATGTTACCTGTGGTGTTCCGCAGGGTTCAGTGCTTGGCCCCCTTCTTTTCAGCATTTACATGCTTCCATTAGGTGATATTATTCGCAAGTACAATATCAGCTTCCACTGCTACGCAGACGACACTCAACTATATCTTCCGTTGGAGGAATCTCCCACACTAAACTGTGGAAATTTGGAGGCCTGCCTCATTGAGATAAAAGAGTGGATGTCACTCAATTTCTTGCGTCTTAACTCTGAAAAGACCGAAATGTTAGTCATTGGTCCATCTAAATGCCGTGACTTATTCTCAAAAACTGCTGTGAACATTGACAAATGTCACATCACACTGAGTGAGTCAGTTAAAAATTTAGGTGTCATATTTGACCCTGATCTATCCTTTGAAACGCATGTAAAGAAAATTACTAGAACCGCTTTCTTCCATCTTCGTAACATTGCTAAAATCCGTTCAATACTGTCTCAGTCGGATGCGGAAATTATAATTCATGCGTTTGTTACCTCCCGTCTCGATTACTGTAATGCACTACTCTCTGGTCTCCCGAAGTCTAGAATCAAGTCTTTTCAGCTGGTACAAAAGGCCGCAGCGAGGCTTTTAACTAGGACAAAAAAGTACGATCACATAACACCGATTTTGGCTAACCTGCATTGGCTCCCAGTTAGCCTTAGATGTGATTTCAAGGTTCTCTTAGTATTATACAAAATCATACATGGACTTGCTCCCTCTTATCTTTCAGATCTTATTTCCCCCTATGTCCCGGTCCGAAGCCTACGATCTGAGAGTGATGGTCTTCTGGTGATCCCAAGAGCAAAGAAGTGTTCTGCTGGTTCGAGAGCGTTCTCCATCCGGGCACCGGTGCTGTGGAATGCTCTTCCCCCTGAGATCCGATCTGCAACCTCAGTGGAACGGTTTAAATCTAAGCTTAAAACTCACTTCTACTCCATAGCATATGAATAACCTACTCTTCTCGTCGGCTGAAAAATAGTCTGTGTAATATAGTGTAATAATCTGTGAAGCCCTTTGAGACTCTTCGTGATTTAGGGCTATACAAATAAAAATGACTTGACTTGACTTCAATCGGACAATCTTAGCAACAGTCTGTCCATGACATTTTGAAGCAAGACTTTTATACATTTTTTGAGGTGTTGTATAGGTCACCAGGAAAACTTAACTTCAGTTTTCTGCTTCACACTGTTCGCACATTTTTTGTGTCAGCCAATTCTCGGTTTCAGTTCGCACCTTGGTCTCTCGGTTTCTTGACATCAGACTGAACTTTGTTCTTTTGCTTAAAGTTCCTGACATTAGTCTGAACCTGTAGCCAGAGTTGAAAATATCAATTTATAATAAAAGCTTATATACTTCATATACAATAGGTCTGCAGTAGCCAACTAACTTCCTACCCACCTAACTGTCTGACATACAAATGTCGACACAAATACCCAACCGCCACAGGACCCAGGGTGGAGCCCCCCACATCTCTGTTTTGGCAGCGAGCGAAAGGCTATTCGGCTGAGGTTGGTTCCTGTCTCGCGGCAAGGAGAACGCCCCTCGGCTGCATCTGGTTCCTGTCGTGTCGGCTAATTTCCAGTTCTGGTGGCGAAGAGAAAGTCCCTTGCACCTGGTCCCTGTCTTGGCTGAGCCTAGGTCCTTTTCTCGGCGGCATGGAGGGAGCCCCCGGTCGTGCCCTGACTTCCTGTCTCATCAGCGACGGGCAAGGAGTTTAAGACGTCCCGTTGCTGCTGCCTTTTTTTTTGTTGGGTCCATCTGATATCTGGCTCTTAAGAGGGAGGTTATGGTAGGGACTATGAAGTTTCCTTCCACCAGAGGACCCCAACCAGTTTTGGAACTGGGCACAGGTGTGTCCAATCTCCACACACCCGTGCTTAATCATTCCAGCACTTTATATACGACTGTTTGTACACTATACTTGGCCGGGTAATTTTCAGTACTTCTGCCATTTCTTGAGTCATTGTCTATTTAATTTCCCCCATCACGACGCCATGTTTGTTTCTGTTTTTTTCTAGTTTCTGGTTTGGACATTTTGTTTTGTTTGGAGGTATTTTGCTCTTCATTTTGTTAATAAACACCATTCTTGTTTTGAGCACCCCTGTTTCCAGTTCTTGGCTCCCCTCCATGGGTCCATCATCTACCACCAAATCCTAACATCTACCACCAAACACTAATATGAATAAAAGTACGTTCAACGAGAAAAAACAGACACTTGAAGGCTTGACTTTCTTTTATCTTGCTTATATTATCACTTTTTCTGTTTTTTAGGACTAAGGTGTGCGCCAAATAAGATCCTTTGGTTTCATTATCGCCCCCTGCCATGAGGCAAGAGAATTGCGTGCCTGACTTTGCATCTGAAGACACTCGCAGAGTAATACGATACATACCAATTGTATTGATAATATTCACATTATGATAAATGGAAAAATAAAATCCCAAAATTGTGCAGCTAAATGATAAAGAACTTCAATATTAAATATATAGAATAATTTAATATATTGTAACTTTATATAAATATGACAGGTAAGGCACAGCCCCTGCCACTTCCAAGTCACTGAATTTAATTTTAAAAAATTGTTTGGAATCATTTTGAATGACATTATTCGGACTATAAGGCCTATTGTGTACATACATAAGCCACACCTAACTAGTGGCAAAGGCCCACATTGAAACATGAGATATTTACAAAGAAAGACACAAAAAGAGTTTTAAAATCATACGGTACCTTAACCCCTTAATGTTCTGATGGCCCACCGGTGGGCCGCTGGACTTTTGTTAAACAAATACATGTCTGTACGATGTCACCAGTCACTGAAATTACTTCATGCCACATATCATTGGAAAGCTTAAACTCTTGGGATTCAAGATATAATGACCATCCGAAAATATACTCATCAGAGAAATTAGAGAAAAACAAAATACCCGAAAACTATAAAGCCGGCGTAACTCAACATTACGTCCCCTGGTCGTCTTCAACTTCTTTGAATGTCTGCTTTGTTACATCAAGACAATCCATAGACTCCAACCTTGTAAAATATTTACTCCAAAGCATACGATAATGCCAACAGATGAATAGGAATCCGCCTTAAACATTTCTGCTTCACTCGACGTTCCTAGTAATCCATTAGTTCAGATACATTATTTCCGTTTAAAAATAAACAGATTCATAAAATTATTACCAATATGCTAGTTAGCGCTCCCCTTACGATTAACACCCTTTTCATGATGAGGGTCTGTTCATCCAAGATTTAATCATGCACAAAGCACGAAGTTACATTAAACTTCTATCTTCCTCGATACATATATTCCATGTGTCTCACTCTTACCTTTAGCGCTCGGGCGCCTCTGGGGCCCATTAGAAAAAATGCATAAATTGGCGGCATCGTTGCAAAATCTGCAGGGTTGAAGGCTTGGGTAAAAAGTCGCGGCCTACAGAACAAATCTTACAATACATATCTCTTGATTAAAGGGACATTGTGTATTATTTAGCACTTTCTTAAAAAAAACTGTATTTATGATAAGTATATTCCTATTGGAGGCAGCACGGCGGCGCAGTGGTTAGCGCTTGTGCGGCACAGTTCATGTCATGGGAACCTGTCGTGGGTTCAAATCCAGCTCCAGACTTTCTGTGTGGAGTTTGTATGTTCTCCCCGTGCTTGCGTGGGTTTCCTCCGGGCACTCCGGTTTCCTCCTACATTCCAAAAACATGCATTTCAGGTGAATTGGCCGGTCCAAATTGTCCCTAGGTGTGAATGACTGCCCAATGATTGCTGGGATGGGCTCCAGCCCCCCCGCGACCCTACTGAGGATAAGCGGTACGGCTAATGAGATGAGATGAGATGAGATGAGATGAGACTAGAAGTAAAACAGTAAAGGTTTTAAAAACTTACACAAACAGGAAACACGAACATGTAATTGTTGATTGCAAGAAAAAAGTCAAGTCACATAAAAAACATCCAGTATTCTTTTGGGTTTCATATTCATTTGTTCTTAAATGTGGCAAAATGTATTTCTTAATCTTCTCATACAACACTCACTCATACAACAAGAACAGACAAGTTATTTAAAGAAGGTGTAAGTAACTTCAAAAATATTGTACTTGCTGATGCCATCTTCTAACTGAAATCATCATTGCAGCTCCTTTTGTTGCACGTGCAAGTATATGAAATTCCTAAATACGCTCGAATTACCTCCTACATTTCAATTGTTTTTGGAGTTTTGGTTGGTATTTCCACTGTATTTGAAACAGTCGTTTTCTTACTTTCACCATTTTCATCCTACAATCGAAGAAAACAGCGACCACGCGTAATTTCACTCCTTCCCTCCTTAACACCCCACCTCCTTCCCTTCAGCGTACGGTAATGCTTTGTGGCCGAAACACCAATGATAAAAGTAAGGCAAAAGCAGATAGTTGCGGCTGAAAAATATACCGGTATATTAAGCCTCAATGAACTCAGTTGCGCATTGTTAACACGTACTTAATAGAAAGAATATTTAGTTTGATACTTTTTAAGAACATCTCAGACTATGTACCCCACATTAAATGTTGTGAGTCTTGGGAAGGTCAGAACAAACACAATACAACAACATTGATAACAATAACACAACAGATAAATTACAAGGGCAAAACGGACCAAAGGCTCATAGGCAACAATCTGGTACCCTTATGGAGTTCAGGGACGCTATAAAGGGCAAAAGTGTCATGATTACTCATTGCCCTCACCTGTGCCCGCTCGTTTGGCACCAGCTGCTGCTCGTTGCCTGATTTATTCCCATCCTATTTATTCTCAGTACTCCAGTCACTCCTCATCAGTCCATCAGCAAACCTCCGCATACGCAAGGCAAGCACCTTGACTCTGGCTCCCGTATGTCCCGTCTTCATCCATATCCTTCTCGTCTGCTCCTGATTTCCAAATCGTCTCCGGCTATTGACCCGTTTTTGCCCATCGACCACGCTCAGATCTCCCGCTCCGGCTATCGACCCGTTTTTGTCCACCGACCACACTCTGATCTCCCGCTCCGGCTATCAACCCGTTTTTGTCCACCGACCACACTCTGATCTCCCGCTCCGGCTATCAACCCATTTTTGCCTACCGACCACGCTCTCATCTCCTGCTCCGGTTATCGACCCGTTTTTGCCCACCGACCACGGTCTGATCTCCCAGACCGGCTATCGACCCGTTTTGCCCATTTTATCACGCTATGATCTCCCGCCGTGGCAAACCCACTCACTTCCGCATTCCGATCACGCTCCAATCCCGCGAGCTGCTATCTCCTCCTGTCCAGCGAGCACCGGATCACTGGCGTTTGTTTCCTCCCACCTGACTTCCTCGATATCCCAATAAACTTTTGTGTGAAACGTTACGCATTTGGGTCCACCATCTGTTCTGGCCTTGACAAAAAGAAAGTTAGATTAACATATTAAAGTCGGAATTTTGTAAAAGAAAAAAAAAAGAAACAACACTGTATCAAGATTTAAATCTCTTATATTTCTTTGTCTACCATTCATGTCAATTATACAACCCACGGGCCCGTTGCATGATTTAATCAGGACCGCCAGAAATCTATGAGTATTTGTATTTATTCATAGCTCCCCCTTGAGTTTGTTTATGTTTGTGGTGAGTTGGTTCAGATGCAAAGCTGCATTAACACAATCCTTAACTAAACAAATTGTTACCATGTTCAGTGCCAAAGATGAAAATCATTTTCTCTATCGTGTGAATAATTGTCTTTAACATGAAACCAGACTGGACGTCAGCTCTTTTACACCTTTTTTTGTCCTCTAGCGGCAGAAAGGAGCATTTAATTTGCATTTATCAAAAAAATTATAACTTTTGGTAAAATTGGAGTAAAGACTTGACAGAGTAATTTATTTTAAATTAATTCATCCTGCAAATCAGTGTGTCCTATAGTAGAGGGCAGTTAAGCGTACAAGAAAAAACTTTTTAAAAACAAGTATATATTTGTTAACTTCTGGAATTCATAGTCATGTTGCCAGGGCGTTTTTTTAGTTGTTCTACTTTTGAGTACTCATTCCGCAGCATTTTGCATTCTTGTTTTTGGTCATTTGAGTTAGTTAGTGTTAACTTAGAAGCAGGCAGGAGTCCCAGAGTCTGCCTCGGTGTAACTTTGATTCCTTTAATGTTTAAAAATTCAAAACCGTTGTTGGTCTTAATCTACCTACCACTTTGTAAATAAATAATTTTCTAAATCGTATTATTGTGTCTACTTTTATGGGATCCATTTCTCTGGTCACACAAGACAACACTAAGTAATGTGATACATTTTTTTTACGTTCCTGGTTGGTTGGTTGTACCCCTAACCACTAGAGTCGTAGGGGCACCATTTTCTTGTGGTGTGTCTTAGGGCAAGTACAGCCTGGTGGCACCCATCCCTCTTTAGACCAATAAAAAGAAATAAACTTCCTTGAGGGCAGTGTTTTTTAACAAGTGTGCCAGGGCACACGAGCGTGTTCCTTGTGACTAATGTGCCCCAAGAAATTGCCCAATTTTATTTTTGCAAAAAACATGATATTGTTCAGTATCTTTGCTTTCTTTGATTGATCAGACGAGTAATTGGAATAGTCATCCATATCAGTAGTTGGCAGCGGATTGCATTTTTATTTTATTTTATATACAGTAAGACCTTGGTTATTGCGGTTAATCGGGACCAAAACCACCCGCGATAAGTGAAAATCCGCGAAGTAGCAGCGCACCTTAAAAAAAAAATATATATATGTATATATTTTTTTTTAATTATTATTTTTTAGACCCGGTTAATGGGGACCAAAACCACCCGCAAAAACTGAAAATCTGCGACGTAGCAACGCCCCTTCAAGAGAAAAAAAAAATCTAATCTAGTCTCATTATCTGCACCGCTTATCCTTATTATTCGCGAGCGAGCCCCTTTCGGGCGGCGCGGGTACTTTCGGGCGCGATACGCACGACACCGCGACGGCCTGTCGGAAGCGCAGCAGAATGCGCGTTCACGCGAGGGGGGGAGGATTTTGTACGGGAGTCGGATTCTGTACAGGAGTCGGATTTGGGCACAGCACCGGGAAACGAGAACGGCGCGCCATGCTAGGGTCGTCAGCCGATGGGTATTCCCGCAAAAAGTAGCGACGCCCCTTAAAATTTTTTTTTTTTTTTACCATTACAGACCGCGAAGCTCTGAATCCGCGAACGTCGAACCACAAAGTAGCGAGGTCTCACTGTACTACCAATAATAATAATAATAATAATAATTTCTTTGTATTGTCATTCTGTGTAACAATGTACACAGAATGAAATGTCGATTGCACCTGACCCGTTGTAGCGAGCCGATGCAGCCGCAGCCAACAGAGGGCGCCGCCGACCACTTTCTGTCATGAGTTAGCACAGTATACTGTATTTATTAACCTATTTTGTTTAACAAAGCTGTTTAAGATTGGACTGTAAAAAATAAAAAAATGTAAATCAAATGGAGTAAAGCACATGACTTTCCCTGTATTAAGTATTTTCTTCTTTTTCATATACAGTGAGACCTCGCTACTTCAAAATCCATCAATCAACGGTGATTAGGAAAAATGGGAACCGCCTTTTAGAATAGAATAGAATATACCTTTATTGTCATTGTATTTTAGTGAGGAAGCTAAGGTTCCTTCTCCCTAGCCATTTCTTTAATGCTCTAGGGAGAATCCCAAAGTCTTCCCAGGCCAGCTTAGAGACAGTTCCTCCAGCATGCCCTGGGTAATTCCTAGAGGGCCCCCTGCCGAGCCCCCCCATTTCGCCTTTCAACGTTAAGCTGCTCATAGTATACTTTCCAAAAGCTTGTTATAACAAAAACAAACATTTGATTGTTTGTACCCTCTGGTTTTAGTTTACCAAGACTTGATTATGACTATTGTTGTAAATAAATCACATTTTAGGACCAACCTAGAATTTGTGGGCATCCAGGTGGATAGAAAGATTCCCATAGCAGTTGTTTATGCTCAGGCAAGTGTTCATGGGGCCGTAGGCAAAAATAGATTTGGGGGCCCCCCTATTACTTGATCATTTTCATACCTACAATAATTCATTCCATATTCTACTCCAGGGGTGGGCAGCTGTTTGGAGTCGGGGGCGGCATCAGGTTAAAAAATGTGTCCAAGGGGAGACAGATCCAAAATTTTCATTTATGAATAAATATACATACAAAATTAAAATGTCATAATTCTTTTAAAATAGATTTAATTCTTGAAAATATTTTTTTTTAAAAATCACAATTAAAGCAAAATAATGGGTAAGGTGCCTATTTCAAGCTCTTAATTTGATGTTTTGTTACAAAGTACTATGATAGTTGGATTTTTTCGTAGTATTATTGTAGTTTTATTTTTGTAGTATTTCTATGATAGTATTTTCTTAGTATTTCCGTAGTATTTTTGTAGTATTACAGAAGTTTTATGATTTTAGTATTTTTGTAGAATTACTGTAGTTTTATTTTTTAAATATTTTTGCACTACTGCTATATTTTGTAGTATTTCTGTAGTAATTTTTTTGTTGTATATCTGTAGTATTTTTGTTGTACAGTATTACTGTATAGATTACAGTAGGTTTTTTTTAGTATTTTGTAGTAGTATGTCTGTAGTTATATATCTCTAATAGTGTTTTGAGTTAGTGTATTATGTAGTGGCATGTTTGTAGTATTTCTGTAGAAGTATTTTTGATGTATTTCCAAAGCAGTATTGTAGTATGATTTTTATAGATTTTTTTGTATTATTTCTGTAGAACAATTTTTGGCATATTTCTTAAGTATGTTTGTAATGTTACTGCAGTTCTACTTTTATATTTTTTTCTGGGGATATATTTCTGTAGTAGTATTTTTTATTGTAGTATTACGGCAGTAGTATTTGTATACTAGTTTTTTCTTTCCAAATGAAAGCAAAATAATATAAATGGTCTGTGTTTTAAGAACTACATTGGATATTTAGTTTTGAAGTTATTTTATAGTACCTTTGTTGTAGTTCTGTTGAAGTATTTTGGTTGTAGACACCCATTGACATAGGAGACAAAGTGAGCACAAAAAAGTTAACAGCTCTTAGGACCCCCCTGGTGGCCATGTGGCCCAAAAGCAGCTGCTTAGCCTGCTTATGCCTGAGGCTTCTGTATTCAGGTGAAAAACAATGACAAGTGACAACAGACACATATGACAAAAATTAACGATACACTTCCTAAAAGAAGGAGCTGGGTTTTGCAGGTCTAAAGGAAATCGGTAACGTAGACCTCAGCAATCCTCGAGGATGATTTTAACGAAGGCTGCCACGTCAGTGTCTTTGGCGTCGTGGATGGTGAAGAAGGCATGTTGCTGAGGACAAACCGTTGGTGCCAAAGTGTTAGAACCACAGACATGTACAGAAGACTAGAAAGGGCAAGCCCTTTTGACTGGCGTGCCTACTATACGTCTAAGCTAGTCGGGTCAAAATGTCAGACTCTTACAGTACATGTGGATGGAGCTCAATTCAAAAGAGAATGCCGGCTCATTGTGCTGCCTATAGAATGTATTCAAAGCCATAGAGTCCCGGAAAGCTGGAATAAACTTTCATAGGTAAAAATGTTTTTGGCTCTATTTGTCTTCTATCCATCCATAATCTGCACTGCTTATCCTTAGCACCGTCGCGGGGTTATCTTTGGGCAATGGGCAAGGGACACCCTGACCTGATTGCCAGCTAGTCAAAGGGCACACAGAGACATACAACTCACTCGCTCATTCACACCAAGTGACACCTGGGGAGTGGCCAATTAACCTGATATCCATGTTTTTGGAATATGGGAGGAAACCGAGGAGCCCAAAGGAAACCTTCGCAAGTAAAGGTTGTGTAAACTATAACCTTTATCTTCTATGTTCCTTTATATTGTGTAAATTATAACCTTATCTTCTTTGTTCCTTTATCTTCTCTGTTTCTTTATCCTCACTGTTAAATGTGAAACTCGAGTGCCATTTTCGTTGTCATAATATGTTCAACCCATTTTGTAACAATGACAATAAAGGTATATTCTATTCTATTCTACCAGAAGAGCATGATAACTCCGCACAGGAAAGCTGGTAGCTAGATTTGAACTCGTGACATCAGAACTGTGCCACGGATGCACTAACCACTCATCTACCGTGGTCAATTAATCTTGTTGAGAGCTTCACTTGCTCAAATGCCTCTTGATGGCCTACATTGTTTCAATGTTTTTATAAATAAGGCTTCACCACATTGCTAGACTCACTTCCCTTGATTTATCAGGTGGACATACAAGAAAAAATCTTGTAAAACGGTCCTTTTTCAGGGTTTCTAGAACAGTTTTAACCAATCATGTGGCAAGTGACGATACTGTATATGGTCACGTCAGTAGACGTCAAAACTAGATTAATAACTTCCTTTAACTTTGTATTTTTTCTTTGTTGTTTTTTAAACATTTTTAAACATACAGAATTTTTATTCTATTTTTCTTGCCCAGACTGGCGAGTGACTGCATTGTTTTATGTATATGGTTATGTGTGCATACATATGGTTATTCATGTACCTTATTTTGCAAAAGGAAAATAAAAGATTGTCAAAGAAGTTATACAAGTTAAAAAAATGATTACATTATTCATTAAACACTGATCTTGAATTATAAATCGCTTTTCCAATGAGTTTCATATAAAGTCTTGAAATTCCAATATAGTTTATTGTAATTTGTATAATTTTTCATAAATTGTTGTTTAAATACATTTTCGTTTTTTATAAAAAAAAAAAACGTATTCCGTTTTTCTACTGTGAATTGATTTTCCGTAATAACAGTACGTGTTGATGTTAACAAAGCAAAGTTACCCGCATGAAAATCGGTTGCAAAATAAGCAAGTTATGATTTTTCAATGTACATACATTGCCTTAACGGAAACGTTGACCCGACCACTGTGGCCGCCACGTAGGCACGCTAGTTAGCGGGATGCTACGGTCTAGTCTTCTGTACGTATCTGTGGTTAGAACAAGCCCTGATGCCTGAAGCGCACACCTACCATGAGCTCTGCATAGGTGGGCCTCTCTTTGGACACTTTCTTCAAGCTGAATGAAAAGGAAAGTAAATGTATTTACAAATATGATGAAATACAAAAGAAAGTGGCAGCGGCGCACCACAACGCTGTGAAGTCGACGAATTCTTTGGAGAACTTGTCAGCAGGAAGCTGGGGAGACGGTTCTTCCACCACCTGTTTGAGCTGCTGGAAGGGCGTCCCCCAAGACTCATAGGGGAATTTCAGGATAGCAAGCTCCAGCTGGACTCAGTTTTATCAAGGGTGCAAAGGGGTGACAGAGGAAAGGGAAAATTAAGGGTGTTACACGAAGACATATGCACAGGCTTGAGGAATAAAGGAATAATGATACAAAAAGAATATAATTGTATTCTGTTACAGTTACAGGAAAAAAAGACATAATCAAGTTACAGGTACATTTAGTAAAAATAGGGATTCATTTGCAGGATAAGAATTTTATTTAAAAGCATATTTAAGTTGCACACCTCAGGGGGCATTAATTAATTTCGGCGTGCATTGGTTTTAACTTTTTATTTTCTCACTCTCTCTCTCTCTCTCTGTCTTTCTCCCTCTCTCCCCCCTCTCTCTCTCCCTCTCTCTCACTCATTACACACACACACACAAACACACACACACACACACACACTGATGCTCTCACCCTCAGGAGTTTTTTGCTTAATACACTATGCTACTTCGTAAAAAGATGAGCACTTTTTAGTTGGACTACAAACAACTACATGATATTGGTTTCCTCTTTTGATTTTTCAAGGTGACATTGATCATTTATTTTAAACAAAATGTAGTCATCTTATTTAGATTAAGTTTATTTTGTCTTTTATTTGCATATTTAATATTGGAGCAATCCAAAATAAATCCAAAGTAATCAAGTAACATTACTTTGATAGCATGGTATTCGGATTACGTTACTGATTACATTTTCCAAGGGTTAATTAATAACTGTAACGGATGATTAATGAAGAATACCTGTACAGAAAGAAGAATCACACTTGACTGAAAAGTATGAAAGGAAGTGAAAGAGAAAGAGGACAAATGTAAGACCAAGGCTCATCTTTGGTTACCATGGTGATTCCTAAACTCCAAATGTCAGATTTGACATTGTATCCTTTCTGGTTGGTTTCGGGGTTTATCCTCTCCGGCTGAGGGATGAAACCACATCAGAGGATGATTTAATCCAGTTTGTGTATAAACGTGGGTGCGCTCACCGCCATGTAAGGTTTGCAGCCGGCGTCCAGGGTTTTGGCCACTGAATCTACCAGGTAGCCACTGATGCCGAAGTCGCACATTTTTACTTGTCCTTGGCAGTTTATCAACACGTTGGACGGCTTTACGTCTGTGTTGTGAGCAAAAGTCACATAACCAAAAGCCTTGTGAGTTTGTCACTGCCGCCTTGACAAACCTCTGTGGATGACTTGCAGGTGGCTGTAAAGGTGCTCCAACGCTTTCACAATCTGGAAAAAAACAAACAAAAAAACCTTAATGTGTGGACACTGAAGCAACGTGTCGGCTAAAGTGCACACTGACGGAGACAGCAATCTTTCCCAAGATGTCCTCAGGAATGGTGTGGTCTTTCTCCATCACTTGTTTGTAGAACTTGTCCAGTGACGTGTCCATGAGCTCCATGCAGATCCACACGTCACCCTGACAAGTGAACATGTTCAATGGTTGCTGTGGTGTTTATAATTTAGTAGACACTCAGAATAAGGAGGGAAGACATCAATGAGTTTTCACCATGCAAGGAAAACAGGGGAGGGAGCCCAAAACTCAGATAAGAAATTCCAACCTGTTCTAAAAGCCCTACCCTGAGCCATTTTTTAATTAAATCTCATAGGTTACAAAATCAGAAACTGGTTAAGGGATCTGGGTATCAAAGAACATCAACATGATTTGCGGATAGTGACATTGATGTAAAGTTTATAGCCATGTAGAGTATTCAACGCTTGGTCAGAATCCCGTTTCGCATTGGCGCATCAAAGCATGCCGCGTCAACTCCACCACGATGGGTCCGGCCCTCCTAGGAGACCGGAACCGAGAGTTGGTACACGTCTCACCTTGCAAAGGCAGTCTGAACTTTGGCCAGCAAGAAGCAAGAGGGCATGTCCTAACAGGAGGAACTGGACAGAGGCCGCTTTGGCCGGTCCAGACCAAGTCTCAGCTCAACGGGCAGCCAGAGAGCCTTGCCAAGTCAGCAGCCAAGCTTGATCAGGCAAGCGGCCAAACCAGTGGGACAAAGCCAGCAACCTCAGAGAACCCTCAAGCCACCAGCAGTCAACAGTTCAACACTCTGCATCTTGTGGTCCTCATCCCAACCGGCTCTCAAGCCTACCAGGATTTCTCATCGCTCTACAGCCGAGGACCTAAATACAGGGCCGTCATCTTCATCACAGCAGAACTTCGCAGAACGTCTCGTGGTTGCTAGTTATTGGTATTGGTGTGACGTTAAAGGGGAAACTCTATCAAAATACAGTAACATAATACTCAAGCCAACGTTCTTGGTATCCAAATGGTTCCAGTTTAAGTTCTCAACTCCCAGTTGTCTTTGTTTTATTTTCTTATCACTGATTTGTGTTCTATTCAAGCTTCTTCAGTAGATGATTAGTAAAATAAATAAATCAAAGACTCTGTGTGTCTTGATTAAAGTATATTGAACTATGAAGAATACCTGTACAGAAAGAAGAAAACAAGATTTAAAAAGGACATACAACAATTGATGTAAAATCCGAATACTGCCCATCAACCTTAAACATTTTCTTAAATCTATGATGAGTAAGCTGTGGCCCATTTGGACAGGCATTTAAATCTGTTGGGAATGGAAATACAGTAGTAATATTTTCAAACAACCCATAAACAGCAAGTGTCAGGGGGAGGGATATTACTGAATGTACGAATTGCGCTTACAAGTTATCTAGAACAGGGGAAGCTTTAGGCTAAGAAAATGTGCTCAAAATGAACGTCAGATGAGCGCCCGTCTCCTTTGACACAGAGAGCAGATTGTTGCCAAGTCACCATTGAAATAACTTCAGGTCAAGTCAAATGTATTTTTATGGCTCTTAATCACAAAAAGTCTCAAATAGTCATTCAAAGAGCCAAGAAGAAATCTGCTAGGCTCCTGGAAACAATGGTAGACCAGCATTTTCCGAGCAGAGGCTCCTAGCAGGAACATGCAAACTTTTTGGTGCGAGCAACAGAACCTTAAAATCATATCTTATATTATATATATATATATATATATATATATATATATATATATATATATATACACCGTATTTTCCGCACTATAAGGCGCACATAAAATCAGATTTGAAAAAAAAAAGCTGACTATGCGCCTTATAATCCGGTGCGCCTTATATATGGATCAATATTGAATTGCAAGGTCTTGCAACTAAGAGAAGCAGCTACCGACTCCATTTTTCGCGTAGAAGAAGAAGTGCGCTGTGCATACTGGGAAATATTAAACAACGATTCTCTTTTATTTGTGCGTTTGTATAAAGACCCTAAAATGGCTCCTATTAAGAGACACGCTTACAACGCAGAGTTTAAACTAAAGTCGATCAGTCACGCAGTAGAACACGGAAATAGAGCAGCAACAAGTGGAGGAAGCATGAGGATAAGCTGCGCCAAGTAAGGAAGACTAAACAAAGTTTCCGTGGCAATAAAAGTGAGATGGCCACAGTTAGAAGACACACTTGAACACTGTTGAACAAAGAGCAGCAAGTAGAAGTGTCAGTACAATAACTATTCGAATGAAGGCAACAGCGCTGACACGGGAACTTAACATTAAAGAATTCAGAGGTGGTCCTACTTGGTGTGTGTTTACGTTTTACATTTTACAGTTATTATGTTATTGCTTTATTGTTATTGTTTTGCACTTGTTGTTTTTGCACATTACGAGAGTCACTATATTGCGATTGCACTAACGTTTAATTTACCATAACAGTATCAGACGTTTTTTTGCGTGTTGACTAAATGGAGGAAAAGTAAAATGTTATGCCTTGCTGTTCAAAGATGTTAAAGATGTGTCACGAAAATGCTTTTCCTCAGAGAAAATAATAAAAGAGCTGTTTATTCATTTTGGGAGTGGATGGAGTTATGGAATGCTTGTTTGTTATCTATAATTAAAGTTTGACTGACCTATCTGACTGTTTTGTTGACATTCCCTTTAGCGCGGCACCATCTAATGGTTGCATAACGTAACTACATCCTCTACTGTAGCCAAGTCAAGTCACATTTATTTATATTGCCCTTAATCACAAAAATGTCTCGAAGGACTGCACAGGATTATAATTACAAAATTGCACAATTACCTGATCTTAAACCAGCATGCACTTATAGCGCCTTATAATGCGGTGCGCCTTATGTATGGAAAAGTTTAAAAATATATCATTCATTGAAGGTGCGCCTTATAACACGGTGCGCCTTATAGTGCGGAAAATACGGTATATATATATATATATATATATATATATATATATATATATACCACAGCCACATCCCCCTAGTGGCAGGTGGCTAGAGTCCTTTCTGTCTCTTTTTGGGAGATTGATTCAGAGGAGGGGATTCCCAGCCCCCTCGCTCAACCGAACTGAGGTGTTGGGAGTCATTAGGTGACCTAACCCCCCAATTCCAACACCTAATGCTGAACGCCAAGCAGGGAGACAACTGGTACCGATGTTTAAGTCTTAGGTATGACTCCCAGTCTCGGCGCGGGCGCCATACCTCCAAGGCCACCGAGCTGGTCAAAATCATATCTCTTTATGACAAAAATTGGTATATAGGGGCAAAGTTTTTTGTCCTTGTCAAGTCTCGCTGCTGCATTTTGAACCAGCTGCAAACTTTTGATGCTCGACATCAGGAGACCACAGAGCATTTCAATACAGTAATCGAGACAAAAGATAACAAACGCATGAGATATGATCTCTGCATCAGATTGGGACAGCGTTGGGAGAATCTGAGCAATGTTGCGATGATAGTAAAAAACGATTTTAGCAATATTCTTAATGTGTAACTAAAACAAAGTATTAGGGTCAAATGTAACACCTACATTTTCGCTCGAGCTACTCCGGTTGATATTACATTAGTCAAGATTCAGAGGAATGTTAGAGAACTTACGACAATGACCTGAACCAATATCAACATCTCCTATTGTTACTTGGTCACTGGACATGACGGTTATCGAAAAATAATTGAATCAGTGGACAATAGAGTCTTTATTACCTCTCTGAAGAGTGCACCGTAGAAGGTGACTGTGAAGAAGCAGTCCACTGTTCTCATGGAGATGTCCAGGTCCATGAGCAGCCTCTTCTGCTCTTGAGTATTGACGGTGGCGCGAATAAGCTAACAGGGAAAAATAGAATATAACCCTCATGTTGCGGCGGATATGACATCAGAGAAATGCTGGTTGTAAGGATGAATATGTAGTTTTCTTTTTTGAGAACTGTTCCCAAACAGACAGTTAGTTCTACTCTGAAACTTTGGGACGTTAACTGTTTTCCTTCTCATTCAACTTCTATGTCTTTTTATTCTTCATTTACTTCTACGGATGTTTTCCTTTACTTTCTTTTTTTTGTCATTTTGTTTTTCTTATACTTTTTGTACGTCATTCTATTTTTGATTCTCCTTCAATTTCTTCTACTTAGTATACAGCTTCTTTGCCTTTGTCTTCTTACTTTTCTACTGTTAGGGTCTGACATACAGTACCCCCTACCAGCAGAGGGACCCAACCGGGGTTTAAACTAGGCACAGGTGTACGATAAATCATCACACACCTGTGCTTATTTTTCCAAAACCCTTTAAAAGGACATTTTGAACATTACACATTGTCGGATTATGTGGCATTTTCACTTCCACCATCACAACGCCAGATTTGTCTGTGTTTCTTTGTTATTTGCTCTATGTATTTTCTAGTTGCTGTTTTGGGCTTTGTTTCTGGTTTGTACATTTAATTATTTAGTGAACCCAAGCTTGCTACTTGGTACCTTCCATTGTTAATAAATACTGTCTTTGTTTTAAGCACCCCTGCTTTCAGTTCCTGACTCCCCCTGATTTGTCCATCATCCTCCAAAAACTTTAACATCTACATTTACATTTCTTATATTTATTTTTCAGGTTGCATGGGCAGGTGCTGGAAGAAGTTGAAAGCTTTAGGTACTTGGGTTGTGATGTGGCTGCAGTTGGTGGAATGGAGTGTGAAGTATTGCACAGAGTGAATCAAGGAAGCAAGGTTTTGGGTGCTCTGAGGAGAGTGATGAACAACAAGAGTATGAGTATGGATGTTAAGAGGGGACTGTATGAGAGTGTGATTGTGCCGACTGTGTTGTATGGTGCAGAGACTTGGAGCCTGAATGCAGATTTAAGAAGGAAATTGAATGTTTTTGAGATGAAGTGTTTGAGGACTATGTTAGGAGTGACAAGATTGGATAGACTCAGAAATGAAATTGTGAGAGACAGAACTGGAGTAGTCGTGGAAATGAGCAAGCGTGTGGATAAGAGAGTACTCGGTTGGTTTGGACACATGGAGAGGAGGGATGAGGAGCGAATGTTGAAGGGGATCTACAGATCTACAGAGCAGAAATCAATGAAAGGAGACCAAGTGGAAGGCCGTGATTGACGTGGATATGACTAAGGTAGATAGATAGATAGATAGATAGATAGATAGATAGATAGATAGATAGATAGATAGATAGATAGATAGATAGATAGATAGATAGATAGATAGATAGATAGATAGATAGATAGATAGATAGATAGATAGATAGATAGATAGATAGATAGATAGATAGATAGATATTTTTCTCATTTTTACTGTTTAACTCCTTTTCCATATTTTCCTTTGTGTATTTCTACTTCTTCTTTCCTTTATTTTCTAATTTATTTCTTTTTTCTTTTTTCTTCGTCTTCTTCGTCATCGTCTACTTGTTTAACTCTTTCTCTTTGCTCCCTCATATCTTTCAGAACTGATTTCCCCCTATGTTCCGGTCCGAAGCATTCGTTCTGAAAGCACCAGACTTCTGGTGATCCCAAGAGCCAAGAAGTGTTCCGATGGTTCGAGAGCGTTCACCATCCGGGCACCGGTGCTGTGGAATGCTCTTCCCCCTGAGATCCGATCTCCAACCTCAGTGGAAATGTTTAAATCCAAGCTTAAAACACACTTCTACTCCATAGCATATGAATAACCTATACTTTTTGTGGACAATATCTCTGTATTAGGCGGCGCAGTGGTTAGCGCGTGTGCGGCACAGTTCTAAGGTCTTGGGAACCTCCTGCGTGGGTTCAAATCCAGCCACCGGACCTCCTGTGCGGAGTTTGTATGTTCTCCCCGTGCTTGGGTGGGTTTCCTCCGGGGAACTCCGGTTTCCTCCCACTTTCCAAAGACATGCATTTCAGGTGGATTGGCCGGTCCAAATTGTCCCTAGGTGTGAATGAGCGAGCGAGTTGTCTGTCCCTGTGTGCCCTGCGATTGGCTGGCAACCGGTTCAGGGTGTCCCCTGCCCACTGCCCGATGATTGCTGGGATGGGCTCCAGCACCCCCGCGACCCTACTGAGGATAAGCTGTGCAGCTAATGAGATGAGATGAGATGAGATGAGATCTCTGTATTATTTGTGATTGCAACATCCTTTGCTGTCTGCTAATCCTGAAAGGAGGATGCCACATGTGCGGTCCATTCTCAAGGTTTCTTCATTTTCCTCATGTTGAGGTTTTTGAGTTTTTCCTTGCCCTCGTGTTGGTTCCAGATCAAGGGATGGTGTAATAATAGTCTGAAAAATAGTCTGTGTAATAACCTGTGCAGCCCTTTGAGACTCTTTGTGATTAAGGGCTATACAAATAAAAATGACTTGACTTGACTTGACTTTTCGGCTGTCACCAGACACAAGCTTAGAACATATTTCTGTGGCACCATTTTTCTGGATCTTGAGCAGCCTTTCTTAATTAAAGTATTTCGGCACCAAGATGCTTACATTATGTCCTAAATAACACCCCAAAAACCCCACCATGCCCGCTCCATTAATTTTATTAAATGTCATAGCTACCTTGACAAATAAATAAAATAAATACATGAGAATACTAGCGAGTAAGATAAAATGTTTCCGACTATTTGAATGTTGGAGACACTGGGAACAAGAGTTGCACCAAGTCAACATATTTTCATTATTAGTATTCTTTTGTACCATGTTTATACTTATTATTATATTTTTAACACTTTATTTGGTCAGTCGGATTGTAAAGCCTGGAATTTGGCCTGTGGGCTTCCTCTAGTGCAGTGCTTCTCAAGTAGTGGGGCAGGCCCCCAGGGGGGGCGCGAGAATCCGTCCAGAGTGACACGGGCACATTTGACTTTTTTTTTTTTTACTTTCCCAGAATTAAGTGTAATTGCACCTCCACTACACTAGGGCACAGTGGCGTTCAAATTGGCAGTGTTTTATTTAAATTTAGCCTCCACGCAATAAAATGAGCATAGTATAAGCATTCAGTATGAAGTGTAGACACGAAGTGTAACAGGCCCTCAAGTGACCCCATGAAGAAAATATCTAACACGGATGCAGAGGCAGGTGTGGAGAGACGGCTTTAACAGAAAAACAAAAGTGCACTCCTAAAAGCTAAGACGAGGGAGTTTGACGAAACGTAGGTCGCACTTCGCTGAGACCACAGAAGAAGAGCAAAGACCGGTGTGCATGCTATGTTAAAAATGTCGGCAGCGGCGAGGATGAAGTCAAATAAATCAAGCCGTCATTCAAAAACATTGCAACCCGATCACGCTGATAAGACGCTTGGGGTTTTATTTTCAGAAAAAATGAGCCGAAAGGCGGACATTTGGCATGGAGGTGATGTGTTACCACCAATATCGAGGAATTGTGGTTTTGCCACTTAATATCATTTCCCCTACTCAAAAAAAAACCAAATAGTTCTCGGGGGAGTATTTTTCGGGGTTCGCTCATCTTTTTGATGGCCACACTTAATCACTTTTCAAGCACTTACAAGGCCAAATTTTAAATTTTTCTAGTCCTGTCAAAGGAAGAAATACAGTGCCAATGAAAATACGTTTTTTTGGTTGACTGTGATGACTCAGTCCCTATCTTCATGCTATCATATACTTTATGCTGTTTCGAGCTGTTCCCATCTATGAACTATTATAATTATATATCAATGGGCTGGTATAAACTGACATTAATTCTGCCATTCTGCTTCAACAATGCACGAGCAGCCTTGCTATATCAGCCTTGTCTACGAACACGGAAAGGGATTTATAGGTGTTGGGTAATAAATGAATACATTACGGAAGACAAAAAAAATACTAATTGTTTAAAAGGCAAAAAATAAGCCAAATTTTGACTCATTTTAATTATTTTGATTGCTCCGAAGCAGAGCGCATTCAATCTTTCAATCTTAGAAACTGCTGATCTTTTTCTTTTTGTTTTAGTTATTTTAATTTATATATTTTGCGTGTTTATATTAGTTAAAATAGAATTTGAAAAAGTAACAATTTTTTGCATTTTATAAATTATATACAGTACTGAATAGTTAATATTTTAAAATTTTACCGTATTTTCCGCACTATAAGGCGCACCTAAAAGTCTTAATTTTTTTCAAAAGCTGACCATGCGCCTTATAATACAGTGCGCCTTATATATGGCTCAATATTAAATTCGCAAGGTCTCGCAACTTACGGAACAGCCGCCGACTCGATTACCGGCGTTTCATTGGCTAACCAATGTGTCAATCATCATTTGAATCGATCGCTATTGGCTAAAGTTATTCGGAGCCTCGGATTGGCTAGAGGGCCAAAACAAACCCTGCAATTGGCCGAAAAAGATCTGTCAATCATCCGTTAAATCGATCGCTATTGGCTGAAGTTATTCGGAGCCTCGGATACGCTAGAGGGCCAAAACAAATCCTGCAATTGGCCGAAAAAGAGGACTGAATAGCAAGCTTGCTAAACAACGTTTCATTAGTCTGTATCTGTAGATATTTTACTCTCCTGGATTTACTACACTCACGGTTGGAGGAAGACCATGATCGCGTATCATTATTGAACGTGAGAACTTAGGTGAGTTATGCGGCTTTATATTTTCCCGGTATCTTGTTTTAGAACGATCTTGATGTTGCTGTGATGAGTTGAGTGAATTAAACTCAATTCCAAGTGTTTATTGTCATATGCACTGTAAAGTTGTGAGCGAAAAAGAAAATAGAAACTAAGAAATGTTTGGCATTTCTTGAATCCCAAGACTTTAACCTTCTGAATGATATTTGAAATGATGCATTTGAGTGACATCGTAAGGACACCGCATCCGCACGTGTCTACGACACGTATTTGCTTCTTTGCAAGCTTTGGGAATGTTAAGGGGGTAATCAGTTTGACTGAATCATCTGACTGTTTTGTCGACGTTCCCATTGTAGCGCCTTATAATCCGGTGCGCCTTATCTATGGAAGATATAGGACCAAAAACTATTTTTTGGGGGTGCGCCCTACAACCCGGTGCACCCTATAGTGCGGAAAATACGGTATTTTATTGTTGGGCACTTTTAGTGATTTTGTGTTGTTGTTTGACTTTAAATCCGTTTAGTGTGTAAAAAGCTAAAATTGTTTTAATATATATTTTTAAGGGATACCATGCACAACATTTGAAATGACTACTTAATAGTGTGGTGCATAATGCTTTATTATCATTGAAGATACATAATTAAAAAAAAAAAATCTGAGGCGTCAAATGGGAACCGAAAGCACCGGCTCTTCTCAGTTTGGGCTGATGGAATAATGGCTGCATCCTCCTCCTTGACGTCTCTGAACTCCTCCTGCACGGGCTCCTTGCTTTGTTTTGATGGCCACAAAAAGTCTCTTCCTCTTCTTTTCTCCTTGTCCACTTTTCTGCATGTCTTTCCATTGGATGAATGGTACCACTATGTACTATAGTTAACAGCCACTTCAATGTGAATGTGTGAGTCCATGAATTGTGTATCTATTCTGAATGTCTATCAAAGTCCAGAAATGTGCATAAATGGCATGCATTTCTACAACCCCTAGCAAAAAGTATGGAATCCTCAGGCTCGGGCAAACTCTCACTAAGACATTTTATTCTGAAGAAAAAACCCAGATCAGAAACATAAAACAATCGTAAGGTCATTCCAAAGTGCAACATATTGGCATTCAGGTACACTAAAAGAAATGAAGAAAAAACATTACAATATTCAGTAAATGTTACTTCAATAGAAGCAAGTGCAGGGAAATAAATATAGAATCACTCAATTCTGAGGAAAGAAAATATGGAATCAGTGCATTTTGAGTGGAAAATAAGGATACACCCAGTCAATTTCCATTCCTTAATTGGGTATCTGAGTTAGATTAGGTAGGTTCGTTAGTCAGCAGTCAAAACCAGAGCAGTTATCACAACTTGGAGGGCTCCTGGACTAAGTGTATTGGCAAGAATCATGGCTGCAACAAGAGAGATGTCTCTTGAGACCAAAGACAGGATCGTCAAACCTCTTAAACAAGGTATCTCTACTCGTATGGTTGCCAAAGATGTGGGCTGTTCACAGTCAGCTGTATCGAAGATTTGGACGAACAGCATGGGAAGGTTACAAAGGTCAATCGTACTGGTAGGCCAAGAAAGACATGTAGGCGTCAAGAGAAACAACTAAAGGCCATATGTCTTTAAAACAGAAAATGCACAACAAGACAAATGAAGAGGGAATGGGAGGAAGTTGGAGTCAATGTATGTGACAGAACTGTACAAAATCGCCAAAAGGAAATTATATTTTCGTATAGGAAACCTAAAAGGAAACCATCGGTGACGCCTAAACACAAAAAAACAAGACTGCAATGGGCTAAGGAAAGGCAATCATGGACTGTAGATGACTGGATGTAGGTTATCTCCAGTAATGAGTCGCGAATCTGCATTGGACAAGGTGATGATGCTAGAACTTTTGTTTGGTGCCGTTCTGGTGAGATTTACAAAGAGGACATCCTAAAGAAAAAAAATCAAAATTCCCACCGTCCTTAATGATATGGGGCTGCATATCAGACAAAGACACCATGTGGATGGCTGTGGTCAAATCTGCAAAAAATGCACAAATTGCCATTGACATTTTGGACAGCTTTCTTATTCCTTCAAATGAAAAAATGTTTGGGGATGATGAACTAATTTTCCCAGATGACAATGCATCATGCCACAGAGCAAAAAAATGTGAAAGCATTCCTTGGAGAAAGACGCATCCAGTCAATGTCATGGCCTGCAAGTAGCCGAGATCTCAACCCAATTGAACACCTGGGGTGGAAATTAAAAAAAAAATTCCAGACCAAGGTTCCGACCTGCAAAGATGATCTGGCAATTGGAATCAAAGAGAGTTGGCACCAGATTGATGAAGAATACTGTTTGTCACTTATCGGGTCTATGCCTCAGAGACAGCCAGCTGTCATAAAAGCCAAATGTGGTACAACTAAATACAAGTGGTATGTTTTTTTGTTATTTCTTTGTCTGTTTTTCATGATTCCATATTATTTTCCTCAGAATTGAGTGATTCCATATTTATGTCCCTGCACTTGCTCTGTAAAAGTCACATTTACTGACCATTGTAATGTTTTTTTCTTGATATATATGAGTGTTTCTGAATTCCAATATGTTGCACTTTGTTGGAATGTCCTTACGATTTTTTCATGTTTGTGATCTGATTTTTTTTCTACAGGATAGAATGTCTGAGTGAGGGCTTTCCCAAGACTGGTGATTCCATACTTTTTGCTACAGGTTGTATAAGCTTTTAAAGATTGGAGCCAAAGAATTGCAAATTTCATTTTGGAGGCACCTGCGACTTTGCCTACCTTGACGGCCATGATAACGCCGCTCGGAACGTGCCGCATTTTATCTACGACCCCATAGGCGCCGCGGCCCAGCTCATCGATGCGTTCCAGATCGTCCGCCTTCACTACAAAATTCTGCCCATCGACAAGAAGAGTTGAGAGCATCAGAAGGGAAGAAGGTCGACAAGTACACAGTAAAATAACCAGTGTTAATTTAACACTTATAGATAAGGACCACATTCAGATTCAAATATACTTTGTCATTCTTGTACACGTGTATACAGAACGAAATGTCGATACATCTGACCCGCACAGTTTCCTTGAATGTACAGATATAAATGAAATGTTGTATTGAGTTGGAGTATTGTAGTACTAATAATATACTAAATAATTATGGCTATGTATAGTATTATACAGTAGTGCAAAGAGGGCAGGAGGAGCAGCTAACCAGCTGTGCAAAATGGGCAGTCAGGTAAACAAGTCACTATACAATAACAATAACACTGGAGTACGATAGTGCAGAGGAGAACAGATGTGCAAAGGAGTGGCTAGGTATAAGAGAACTTTGTTGACTGAGGTAGTGTTAAACATTTACTCTTTTAGGTTAAAATTAACACTGGTCATTTTTAGTGTTCTCAGTACGTTTTATTTTTTGAATCACAGTATATCCACACTATAAGGCACGTTTTCCTGGCTTGGCATTGGTCGGCTTCACTTTCCTGGGCATTCTACTTGAGCAAGGTTGTCGGGGCTGCGATTTATTGAAAAAGTGCCAGGGAGCCAGTAGGGAGTGCCAAAAAGCAGTATGACTGTATGCAGCCTCAGAGCCGCTTGTACACAATAGCAGATATTTATCGATTGGCATTAATTGGGGGTGCCTTGACACTAAACGTAGTAAAAGACACTCTAAGAGGCCTAAAGTACTACTGTGTAATCCTTCATGAAAATCGTCTCATCCGTTTCGGAGCTTATAAGCCACAGGATTTATAAAGTAGTTTATTCATATATATATATATATATATATACAAATAGATAGATACATACACAGATACATACACAGATACATACACAGATAGAGAGAGAGAGAGAGAGAGAGAGAGAGAGAGAGAGAGAGAGAGAGAGAGAGAGAGAGAGAGAGAGAGAGAGAGAGAGAGAGAGAGAGAGAGAGAGAGAGAGAGAGAGAGACAGAGAGAGAGACAGAGCGAGCGAGCGAGCGAGCGAGAGAGAGAGAGAGAGAGAGAGAGAGAGAGAGAGAGAGAGAGAGAGAGAGAGAGAGAGAGAGAGAGAGAGAGAGAGATAGATAGATAGATAGATAGATAGATAGATAGATAGATAGATAGATGGATTGATACATGGATAGATAGTGAATTGTTTAAAGACTGTTTAAAGAATACCAGGCTGAATAGTCAATCCTCACACATTTTCAGTTTACGAAATCTGTCCCGCTTTCTAAAAGGTTTGGACACCCCTGAATTAGGAATGGAACCTAGTAACCTGGGAGATGAAAAGCGCCGAAACCTAACCACAAGACCACTAGTGATAAATATATGATGGGACTATTGTAAAGCGTTCTCCATCCGGGCACCTGTGCTGTGGAATGCTCTTCCCCCTGAGATCCGATCTGCAACCTCAGTGGAAATGTTTAAATCTAAGCTTAAAACACACTTCTACTCTATAGCATATGAATAACCTATACTTTTCGTGGACAATATCTCTGTATTATTTGTGATTGCAACATCCTTTGCTGCCTGGTAATCCTGAAAGGGGGATGCCACATGTGCGGTCCCTTCTCAAGGTTTTTTCATTTTCCTCATGTTGAGGTTTTTGAGTTTTTCCTTGCCCTCATGTTGGTTCCAGATCAAGGGATGGTGTAATAATAGTCTGAAAAATAGTCTGTGTAATAACCTGTGCAGCCCTTTGAGACTCTTTGTGATTAAGGGCTATACAAATAAAAATGACTTGACTTGACTTAAATTAATAATGCATTAACTACAAATATTGAGCATTACATAGGCCCTTATAATTGAGTAGTATTTTCCTTACTACAAAGAGTTTTCTCACCCTTTGGGGATGTGAGCTGTTCAGACCTGTCAACTATTTGCCTATGAAGTAAAGCTGCATTTTTCTGTTTGATGGTCCCCTGTCTACAATGGAGTGTCCCTTTGTTCCTTCCCCCAACAATTCTGTGAATAAAAAGGGGAGTTGGTGAATCTTTGGGCAGATGAGAATCAGGCTTTGAACTGACTACATCTCTTCATGAGCTTAAAGAAAGTATGTCTCTTGTCTCTTATTGTGAGTTTGATTCAGAGATGTAAGGTGATAGACCTAACAATACATTAAAAGACAAGTCATTTTATCTTATTATCACACTAGTTTTGTTCACAGTGCCAGAAATGAATGTTAGCGAATGGAGAAAACAGAAAGGTAAATCCACACGCAAAAAAAGGATGGCGAGGTAAACTCATAACCCAAGTATGTGATGATGAATCGGACTTTGCGTTTATTTACATCTATCAGGATGACATTTCTGTTTGCTCCATTCCCTAACATTTATTTCCGTCACTGTGAGTAAAAATAGTGTGAGATGAAATCTACTTCCTATTTATATGACAACTGCATCACTTGTGGGTACATGATTAAGTGTCTCACCGTCGCTACTCGGGTTCGATTCCCGATGTACACCATCTTTTGTGATTTTGGTCAGCAAGTTTTTCAATTGATCAATCATTGCAGAAACATAGGAGTAACCATAAAACCCTGTGTGAATTCCAATTTCTGGCCAATTTGGTGTTTTAGGTGCGCCTTATAGTATGAAAAATTTGGTGAACGTCTAATCCTAGCTTAATGAACATATGGTCCTTCTCAACAAGTGTTAAATAAAAACAGGTTATTTTACTGGGTAGGAAGTTACCTTGTCGCCAATGGTCACGCACGCTTTGGAGTCCAAATCTCTCGGCGGGCTGAAGTACACAAAAACATGATCGATCGATCACTTGATTGATCAGCTTCTGTTTCTCAACATATCTTAGAGCAGTGGTGGGAAAACTACAGCACCGAGGTCCCATGCAGCTCGTCAGGTTTTATAATCCGGCCCACCAATCAAAAGGTTTAAGAATAACAAACATGTGAGACACAATTGTGAAAAGAAACTTAATTTATTCAACATTTTATATTGTGCTAATAAATAAAAAATGAAAGGTTGGCCCCCTTTAAGTTAATACTTTGCACAACCTCCTTTTGCTGCAATTACAGTCCCAAGTCTTTTTGGGTATGTCTCTTTAAGTTTTGCAACTCTTGAAACAGGAATATTTACCCATTCGTCCTTACTAAACAGCTCAAGTTCCTTAAGGTTTGATGGCATTTAGTATCATTCTGATCTTTCCATAAATGCTCTTTAGGATTAAGACCTGGACTGTGGCTTGGCCAATCTCACGCCTTTACGGTGCATCCGGAAAGTATTCACAGCGCTTCACTTTTTCCACATTTTGTTATGTTACAGCCTCATTCCAAATTGTATTAATTTAATCTCTTATCTCAAAATTCTACACAAAATACTCCATTATGAAAATGTGACAAACGTTTTTTTTTTTTTTACTTTTTTTGAATTTATTAAAAATAGAAAACTAAGAAATTACATTTACATAAGTATTCACAGCCTTTGCTTAATACTTTGTTGATCCGCCTTTGGCAGCAAATACAGCTTCAAGTATTTTTGAATATGATCCCACAAGTTAAGCACACATATCTCTCTGGAGCAGGTTTTCATCCAGGATATCTCTATATATTTCTGCATTCATTTTTCCTTCTATCCTGACTAGTCTGCCAGTCCCTGCTGCTGAAAAACATCCCCACAGCATGATGCTGCCACCACCATGCTTCACTGTAGGGATGGTATTGGCCTGGTGATGAGCGGCGCCTGGTTTCCTCCAAACATGGCGCCTGGCATTCACACCAAAGAGTTCAATCTTTGTCTCATCAGACCAGAGAATTTTGTTTCTCATGGTCTGAGAGTCATTCAGGTGCTTTTTGGCAAATTCCATGTTCCATTTACTAAGAAGTGGCTTTCGTCTGGCCACTCTACCATACAGGCCTGATTGGTGGATTGCTGCAGAGATGGTTGTCCTTCTGGAAGGCTCTCCTCTCTCCACAGAGGAACGCTGGAGCGCTGACAGAGTGACCATCGGGTTCTTGGTCACCTCCCTGACTAAGGCCCTTCTTCCCCGATCGCTCAGTTTAGAAGGCCGGCCAGCTCTAGGAAGAGTCCTGGTGGTTCCAAATGTCTTCCATTTACAAATAATGGAGGCCACTGTTCTCATTGGGACCTTCAAGCAGCAGAAATTTGTCTGTATCCTTTCCCAGTTTTGTGCCTCAAGACAATCCTGTCTCGCAGGTCTACAGACAGATCTTTTGACTTCATGCTTGGTGTTTGTGTTCTGATATGCACACTCAACTGTGGGACCTTATATAGACAGGTGTGTGCCTTTCCAAATCATGTCCAATCAACTGAATTTACTGCAGGTGGACTCCAATTAAGCCGTAGAAAGATCTCAAGGATGATCAGTGGAAAAAAGATGCACCTGAGCTCAATTCTGAGCTTCATGGCAAAGGCTGTGAATACTTATGTAAATGTGATTTCTTAGTTTTCTATTTTTAATAAATTACAAAAAGTAAAAAAAACACTTTTTCACATTGTCATAATGGATTTTTTTGTGTAGAATTTTGAGATAAGAGATTAAATTAATACAATTTGGAATGATGCTGTAACATAACAAAATGTGGAAAAATTGAAGCGCTGTGAATACTTTCCGGATGCACTGTATATTGTTAGTTTTAAACCAGTCCATTGTACATTTTTCTTTATGTTTAGGTCTCTTGCAGACAAATGTTACCTAGCGTTTACTATGTTTGTGTACTGTAATGCTAAATCTAATTCACCATGGTCATCCTGAAAGGGGGATTACCACTTGTGAGGTCCCTTCTCAAGGTTTCTCTTTTTCCTCACGCTGAGGTTTTGAGTTGTTCCTTGCCCCCATGTTGGTTTAAGATCAGGTAATTGTGTAATGGTAATCCTGTCCAGTCCTTTGAGACGTTTTTGTTATTAAGGGTTATATAAATAAATGTGACTTGACTTGACTTGACAGACTCCAACAAATTTTCTGTCAGAATCGTCATGAATGTGGCTCTATGCATCTTCCCATCAGCTCTAACAGTCTTCTTACTCCCTGTTGTAGAAAAGCGACACCCTAAGCATGATGCTGCCAAAACCATGTTTGACAGTGAGGATGGTGTTTTCAGGGTGATGTGCATTGTTTCTCTCACGCCAAACGTAACACTTTGCATTTAGCCCAAAAAGTTCAATTTTGGAATCATCAGAGCAAAGCGCCTTGTTTCACATGGTATTTTTGTCTCGCATGTGGCTTTTTGCCTTTTTATGGTATTCTTGCAGAAAGAGCTTTTTTTAACTTTCTTCTATAAAGGAAAGAATTATTCAGAGTACAACTAATAGTTATCTACTGCACAGATGGTCACATCTCAGGTGTGTATGCTTGCAGGTCATCCAACAGGATCATGGGACTCTTGGTTGCTTCCCTTATTAGTTTTCTCATTGTTTGGGGCAAAAGTTTAGAGGGACGGCCAGGTTTTGGTAGGTTTGCAGTGGTTTTATGCTCTCTCCATTTTCATATTTTTGCTCACAAAGTACTCAAGGAGATGTGTAAATGTGGCAAAATATTCTAGTATCCCTTTCTGCTTTGAACTTTTCCACAACTTTATCCCTGAGCTGCCTGGTGTGTTTTTGTTCTTCATAATGCTGTCTGTTCTCTTTCACAGACCTCTGAGCCCATCACAGAGCAGGTGCATTTGAACTGAGACTTAATGACAAACAGTTGTAATCTGTTTGTAATTTTTAGTCATTTAGGCCTTCATCGGATTATTCAGAAGGCTTCCAGTAACTTTGGGAGTCTGTTTACTGAGGTGAGGGAACAGGAAGGCAATATTTGTTCACCATCTATTTCACTTTTTTTTTGCTGTAAATATAATATAAAATGTTGAAATAATTTGGTTCCCCTTGACGAATGTGTCTCACATGTTGTCGTTTCCTAGAAAACATTTTCAGGTTTTTATCTTTAAGTTTGTAGCCTGAAATGTGGCAATGTGAAAAAATGTTCTTGGAAGGGGGCTGTGGGTCAATGTCAGTACTTTTGCTAGGCTCTACATCCTTCTTCATGCATTGCTGAAGCATCAGACCCAAACTCTCATTTTTTTGTATCTGCCAAAATCAATGAACTATTTCTTACTCCTGGCCTGGCCCCCATGCCAATTTTTTTTAACCAAATACAGCCTGCCACTCAAAAAGTTTGCCCGATCCTGGCTTAGAGATACAGCGTGTATTAATTTGCTCCTCCTAGTAGTAAAAAACAGTCATCCATTCAAAAAAATACAGATTTAGTGATGAAAAAAAGAACTTGTCAAGCATTTTTATTTATTTGACCAAACGTGAGCCTCACCTAGAGGGAGCAGACATAATTGTTCGCCATCTTGACGCTACGGGTACCCCAAAAAAACAATCTTCTTGCGAAAGTTATCCATTGCACGACACAATACAGCAACCTCTCTTGTTGAAATACAGTAATACACACTGTTTAAGGTTGTGCAAACCTTTATGATCAAAATAATAACTTTACCCAACAATAATGGCCTTTTTGAACTCCACTTTATCATTATAAACTAAGAAGTAATAAACAAAACTGTTATATTTTCTGGGTTTGTTTTGTTGGACTTGGCTTATTGTGTCTATGGTAAAGTGAGAAGGGACAAAATAAGCATACACTGGTGGCGGTGGCGCTTGCTGGAACACTTCTTTGGGGAGCGGGAGGACAATCTTCCGCTTACCTGTTAAAAAAAACAGAGTCAGTTGAATGGGACCTGGTATAACGGATCGTAGTCTGAAGATCTGGGTTTCACTCTTGGAAACTGCTAAAAGCTCCTTTGGCTGCATGTGGCTTGATAGTACAGTATTTGGTTATCAATCTTTTGATAGGACTTGGCTTGACTGTGGCTGGCCAACAGATATATACAGAGATTAGATACGACACGCCTTTTTGATCAGCGTGTGTACTGCGAGCCGAAGCTAGTCAGGTCAAACAATTAGAATCTTGCATTACACGTGGACGGAGCCAAACAACCAAGAAGAAAGTGCTGGCTCATTGTGCTGCCTCTAGATGCTCTCAACGCCTTACTAGAAGAGTCCCGGGAAACTGGAATAACTTGTCATAGGAAAAAATGTTTTTGACTCTATTTTTTTTCATTATTAAATTTATTAGAGAGCTTCAGCAGCTCCAGTACCTCTTGGTGGCTTACATTGTTTAAATGTTTTTGAAAATAAGACTGCACCACATCACCACACAAGCTTTCCAACTTTACAAGGTGTCTCCGGCTACGACCCGTTTTGATCCTGACCACGTCTGCTCTCCCGTCCCGGCTTACGACCCGTTTCTGAACCAGACCACGTTTTTGCTCTCCTGTCCCGGCTATCGACCTGTTTTTCCGTCCTTGACAACGGCATCGATCACTACGGAAGATTCAGTTCCGTGTTCGGATCACAAATCGAGTACAAAAGCGACTTGCTTCCCGGGCCAACCGAACACCGGATCGTGGGCGCAGCCCTTCCTCCTTCCTTTAATAAAACTTGTGAGAAACGTAACGCAATTGGGTCCAGTTTCCGCCCTGGTCCTGACAATGAATCCATAATCTGCTAGGGCTGCAATTAACAAGACAGTGTGCATCATTTCGCACCTTCTAGTAGTAAATGTCATTTATTAGCAAATAAAAATAAAAGAATATTGATATAAATGAGGGCAGCACGGCGACGCAGTGGTTAGCGCGTGTGGGGAACAGTTCTTAGGTCATGAGATCGAACCTTCCTTTGTGGAGTTTGCATGTTCTCCCCGTGCTTGCATGGGTTTCCTCCGGGCACTCCGGTTTCCTCCCACATTCCAAAAACACGCAAGTCGGGTTAATTGGCAGGTCCAAATTGTCCCTAGGTGTGAATGAGCGAGTGAGCTATCTCTGTGTGCCCTGTGACTGGCTGGCAACCGGTTCAGGGTGTCCCCTGCCCACTGCCCGGAGATAGCTGGGATGGGCTCCAGCAACCCAGTGACCCTACTGAGGATAAGATAATGAATGGATGAATGAATGATATAAATGATGAGCAATAATATATGAGTTATTACATGGGTGTAAACAGCCCCTAAATAGGGCATTTTTAAAACTATTTTTTTCTTCAAAAAAGGACCGCGTTATCATTGTATTTTGATGGATTATCTCTAAACCATTCACTTTTTTAAAAAAAGTTATGAATGAATTTTTATGATACTGAATTCCTATATTCTTAGGAATAAAACAGCTTGTTTTTGATGACAAAGAGACAGATTACTTATTTGTATCTATTACTTATTTAAATAGTTTAATTCTTATTTTAATGACTGAAAGATGTTTGTATGCGGTAGAGAAAGTAAAGGGTGAGAGATAAAGAAAAGTGTTTATTAAGTTCCATGATTCTTCCTTTGTAAGTGTATGTGTACTCTATTAGAAATAAAAGAGTAAAATTTGGGAATGGCATATATTACCAGAGTTTCTGCTACCCGAAAGTGTAATGGAATGTTCACAAATGGGAATAGACACTACCGTACAGTCTTGAATGGTCATAAATCACTTTATGTGAAATGGAAAAATAAAGAGTAACCTTCCAGACATTTTGGGTGCTCAGCAACCCCAAAGCCCTGAAATTAAAATCACCCCTGAATTATCATATAAATGTGCATTTTTTAAACAATGTCTATAAATTTTAAACCTCACCCAAAGGGAGTGAAATGAGTGTATGCTATCTGAGGATTTATTCTTAATACGAAGTAACTAGTGACTGTAACTAAGGTTACTGTTTTTTTTTCCAGTGACGCGCACGTAACACGCACTCACTCGTAGCAAAGCGCAAAAGAGCCACATGACAACCGACACGATAGGAATTCAAAATATTCATCTAAGGAATTCCAAATGAAGGACGAGGATAAATGCTTAGCGTGCTCGAAACTTTTGATTTTCTAACTTGCGAGTGTGTTTGTGAATGTGCACGCATGCACGTATATTTAAGTGTGTTTGCAAGATACGCATGATGTGTTCATATGAAATCTTGTCATGCATTCTGCATTCATGCGTGTATTTGTGGTTCACGTGCGCATATGCACCTTCGCGTGTGACACGCACGCACACAACTACTAATAGTTAAGAGTAGTGATGGGAATTCCGGCTGTTTTTAGAGAAACGTCTCTTTTGGCTCTTCAAATTAGTTTTATTTTTTTTTAATAGGAGATGGATGGGCGGCACCAGGCTGTACTTGCCCAAGACACAACACAGGAAATGGTGCCCTAACGACCGCAGTGGTTCAGGGATCCAACCAAACAACCACCAATAATAATGAAACATTATGCACCAAATTAACAATACATTTTGAAAAAGAATTGTGCCACTGTATTACAATGGCTATACAGTGACCTTTTAAAAGGTTCAAAATTTCAAATTGTTTATACTAAGCAAAGAACAGAGATTACATCACTTATACTGACCAGTAAGAGTGCCTTTCGGGGGAGAGAGAGAAACAGAGAAGACAGAGAACCAAAGAGTGAAAGATCTCATCTCATCTCATTAGCTGCACCGCTTATCCTCAGTAGGGTCGCGGGGGTGCTGGAGCCCATCCCAGCAATCATCGGGCAGTGGGCACGGGACACCCTGAACTGGTTGCCAGCCAATTGCAGGGCACACGGGGACAGACAACTCACTCGCTCAGTCACACCTAGGGAGAATTTGGACCGGCCAATTCACCTGGAATGCATGTCCTTGGAATGTGGGAGGAAACCCACGCAAGCACGGGGAGAACATACAAACTCCGCACAGTAAGGCCGGGAGCTGGATTTGAACCCACGCAGGAGGTTCCCAAGACCTCAGAACTGTGCCGCACACGCGCTAACCACTGCGCCGCCGTGCTGCCCAGAAAGAAAGATGATTAGACGAATAGAAATAGAAAGAGAGACAGTGAGAGAGACAGAGACAGAAACAGGGACCGAGACCAAGAAAGGTACAAAAGGGGAGAATGAGGTAAAGAGAGAAACAGAGAAATAAAGAGTGAAAGAAAGAAAGATAATGAGACAAAGAGAGAGAGAGAGACAGAGAGACAGAGATAGAAACAGAGACCGAGACAGAAACAGAGAAAGGCAAAAAAGGGTAGAATGAGGGAGAGAGAGAAAGGGAGAGAAATAAAAAGAAAGTGAAAGAGAGAAAATGAGATAGCGAGATAGCGCGAGAAAGGGAAGAGAGGCAGAGCAACAAAGATAGAAAAGAAACAGCAAAATAGAGGGAATAGCGTGAAAAAATGAGAGTGCAAGAGAGAGGGAAAATAGAAAGTGGAGAGGGAGTCAAAGAAAGTCTGAGAGCTAGAAAGAGAGATACAGAGAAAGAAAGAGAGCAAAAAAGGCAGAGAATGAGAGAGAAACAGAAAGAAAGAGAAAGAAGCGAAAGGGGGATTGAAAGAAAGCAAAAGAGAGAGAGAGAGTCAGAGAAAAAGGTGAGAACAAGAAAGAGAGAGAGTTGGGGGAGGAAGAGAGAGAGAGAGTGAGAGAGAGTAGAAGAAAGAGCAAAGAAGGAAGCGAGAGTGGATTAGAGAGAGCGCATTTAGAGGGGAGCCCGCTCCTTATTGATGGAGAGCCAGCGCTCATCGTTCACTTCAAAGAGGCAGATCATAAAGTCGCTTTGTTCGCGGACCGCCCAAGATTGCACATGGATATGCACACGCAGAAAAATGTACAGTTGAGTAGACAGAAGCAGCAAGTACTGTCTCGCATTCACAAGCGCGTGCACTTTTGTTTGCTGCAAGTCTCGAGCACATTTGGATTGCACGCACCAAAAAAGATTTAAAAAGACCGGAAATAAGTGAAAGTGAACCTCGTTCCTTCGTTTAGCTGCAAACCGCAGGCGCGTGCGCGCGCGGGGGGCCTTAGGAGAGCGCGCTTACCTCTCTTGGCTCTGCCGGGGTGGGGGCCCCCGGAGAGAAGTGCGGGGCCACCCTCTCTCCCCTCCTCTTGCACGGAACCTCTAGCTGCACACATAAGTGCACGACGGTCTGCGTGCACGTGCGTGCGCGCAGAGCTGAAATTAGCGCCTCGTGCACGAAGGGATCGCACAGAGAAGGCCGCGCACGTGCACAAAGACAGGCGGATGAGGGTGGGGGCTGTCCCCAACTTGGATCGAACGAGCGACACCCTCAAAGGGCGAAATGCTTCCTGCTCTGCAGACCGCTACGCATGGTGGGGGATGAAGTCCTCACCTTCTGCATTGTGCGTGCTGGAATTTTCTGTACACAAGAGAACGTATGCATTTTGAGGAAAAAAGTGAAACGATTAGTGATAATAACAACTTTGCACTCATGCTGCAGTTGTATTTGCTCACATTGTTATACACTATTTGTATTTTTGTTATATTGCTGCTTTCTTCATTTAACTCTCTTGACTTTTGTTCTGAAGCAGTTGTTGAAGTATTTTGTTTTTTTGTATTGTATCGTTTACACTATTTTCAATTTGACTTAATCTTTAGAATATTGTGCATCATTATAGTTGTCATGTTGACTTTGTCACAAATTGTTGGACAGACTTAAATGCAGGACACAGGGAGGCGGTCGAACCCCATTGAGGGGAGAGTGGAACAGGGACTGCAGAGGAGGGAAACCCTGAGAAACTTGAAAAAGAGGCTTGGGAATACCTTTAAGAAGGTTGGAGTGGCAAGTCTTGGAGTGAATAAACTTGGAACGGGGAGGGAACTATAGAAGAAAGTCATGGGAGGAGAAGCTTATACCGTATTTTCCGCACTATAAGGCGCACCTAAAAGCCTTTATTTTTTTCGAAAGCTGACCATGCGCCTTATAATACAGTGCGCCTTATATATGGATCAATATTAAGTCGCAAAGTCTTGAAACTAAAGCAAGCAGCCGCCGACTAGACTTTCCCCCGAGGGCGAAGTCGTCCGCGGTGTATGCTGGGATTTATATACCGGCGTTTTATTTCCTAACCAATGTGTCAATCATCATTTGAATCAGTCACTATTGGCTAAAGTTATTCGGAGGTAAAGGGGGTGGATCCTTTTTATCATTTACAGGCTCACATAGGCTAAAGAGGCGAAACAAAGCCTGCAATTGGCCGAAAAAAGATGAATGTGAATCACAAGTTGGGTTGCACTACGGCATAGAGAAAACATGTTTTACTATTCTGTATTTGTAAATATTTTACTCTCCTGGATTTACTACACTCACGGTTGTAAGAAGACCATGGTTACGTATCATTAATGAACGTGAAGGCTGCAAGAGAACTTAGATGAGCTATGCCGATTTATATATTCCCGGTATCTTGTTTTAGAACAATCTTGATGTTCTGTGATGAGTCTATTTTTAAACTAAATTCAATTCAAAGTGTTTATTGTCATATGCACAGTAAAGAACCCCGTTGCCCTGCACAATAAAATTCTTACTTTGCTGTCCACACAGTTGCCAGCAAAAAATAAAATGCAAACTAAGAAATGTTTGTTTGGTGACATTGTATGGACACCGCATCCGCATGTGTCTACGACACGTATTTGCTTCTTTGCAAGCTTTCGGAATGTTAAGGGGGTAATCAGTTTTACTGAACTATCTGACTGTTTTGTCGACGTTCCCATTGTAGCGCCTTATGTATGGAAACGCGGGGTGGTGGCTCGGAGTATTTATGGTAGCTGTGGCTAATTGTTTGTTTGAGAGCCCCTGGGCAGCGGAATTGTGAGGAATTGGAAACTGGAGTATTGCTGCCATCTCTTGGAGAAGGAAAGGGACTGCAGGCGTCAAACCATGACAGAATTAGTTACATTTGGATTTTTGTTACATTGCCGCTTTTTTTGGTTTAACGGTAGTCTAGATGGTAGGGCGCCCGCTCCGAGACTGGGAGGTCGCTGGTTCAAGCCTCGGCCGAGTCAGACCTAAGACTTACAACATTGGTACTCATTCCCTTCCTGCTTGGCGCTCGGCATTAAGGGTTGGAATTGGGGGGTTTGGTCACCTAATGACTAAAATGGCAGCGCCCTGTTTGTCTGTACGGGTCAGGTGTATCGACATTTCGTTCTGTGTGCATGGTTACAAAGAATGACAATAAAAGTAAATTCTAATTCTAATTACATTTTGTTGTAAAACAATTGTAATAGAAACGTTTTTTATATATTGTAAAACTTTGCATTGTAGGAATTCAATACAAATAGAACATTTTAGTGCCTCAAATCATTGTGCTGTTTTTTTATTATAGTTAAAAACTAACTCAAGGGGCAAGGGGTTCATTTATTTAATGATAATGTATCGGATCAGTATCGATTTAAATGTCCCAGAAAGTTCGAATGACCTATGACAAGCTATTTTTAAAAGTGATTTGCAGGCAATGTCAGGTGCGCTTCAGAAAAATAGGCATTACTTAATCTAAAATATTTAATCTAAAAAACAATTCAGTCCCCCTATCCCTCTCCCCCGAATAACTGACACCAAGAGAAGCACATTACTCTGAAAGGAACAATCTAGTTAAGTATCACCTTTAAAATAGCATTATAATTGAAAGAAATTGAAAAAAATGCGTACACCAACCTGTATAAGCAGGGAAACCTTTATATTTCTTGGCTTGTGCAATCCAAGGAATTTTTATACGAACACTTAGCCGAGACACTCCATATCTATTTTGTCTCTGGGCTTCAAACCACTCAAAAATACCCTTCTTTATTACTGGTTACTGTCGATGACATTTTTTTTGTCCAGGGATGGTTTATTGCATATGCACTACCACTACTGTGTTTGAGACAGCACTACTCCAAGTGTATTTAGATGTACTTTGTACCGTATTTTCATAACCTTAAGACACTCATGATTTAAGTACGCATCATGTAGTAACGACTGTTGAGCTTCTTTTCTTTATAATTAACGCGTTACAGTACTCATTACTAAAAAAGTATATAATATAATATAATATACCTTTATTGTCATTGTTACAAAATGGGTTAACATATTGTGACAACGAAATTGGGAATGACACTCCAGATTCACACATTCACAGTGAGGTAAAAAAGCCAAGAAGATAAAGGAACAGAGAAGATAAGGTTATAAAACAAGGAGGATAAGGTTATAGTTATAATTTACACAATATTTACCCAAGAAATGTCGGCATGTAGGATGTTACATAGAGTTTGGTATCGTAATACAGTTTGGTATCGTAAGGGTTTGTGCAATTATACATTTGGTGCAAAAATAGTCATCATGGTGCAAAAAATAGTCAACATATGCATTTGGTGCAAAAAATAGTCATCATAGTGCAAAAAAATAGTCAACATTGTGCAAGGTGAGCAGTAAACATAGTGCAGTCAGCATGTGCAAGAAACAGACATGAGTACCATTTTACGTTCGTATGAGGTAGTGTTTTTGCAAGAGTTTTTCAGTTTTTTGTGCGGCGTCTGTTTAGGGTGGTAATGGCTCTGGGGAAGAAACTGTCTCTGAGTCTGTTTGTTTTTGTTTTGTGTGACCTGTAGCGCTTGCCAGAAGGCAGCAGGTCGAAGAGGTGGCCGGGGTGAGAAAAGTCCTTGATGATGTTTTCTGCTCTGCTGAGGTAGCGAGATCAGGCAATGTCCTCCAGACTGGGCAGAGAGCAACTGACGATTTTCTGGGCTGTTTTACTTTTTTTATTTTTTATTTTTTATTTTTTAACTTTTTATTTCTCACACCAATTTTGACAGAGGTTTGATTCCACCATCTTACATCAACACAAAATATATACACTTGACACACTCATAAATAACAGAAGGAACAACAGAGAAGAAAAATACTATTAATAAAAAAAAGAATAAATGTTCATACAATACAATCCATACAAAATAATAATAATAATAATAATAATTAAAAAAATATATATATAAAAAAAAAATAGGGGGAGGTGTTTAGACATCAAGTAAAATTTGTGTGATAGGCTTCCATCTTTTTTCGAATTGGTCAAGTTTCAGTTGAAGTCTTGCAGTGATTTTTTTACATACTGTACATTTGCTTTAATTTGTCTCTCCATTGTTTCATGTCAGGAGGTTGTGGTTTCAGCCAGGACACTGTGATCATTTTCTTTGCTACCAGAAGCATAACCTTTAGTATATATTTCTGTTGACCAGACAGTAATTCTTCTGGCAAAATTCCTATTACGTAGGCCTTGGGTCCAACCGCAACTCCCAGCCAATAATTACATTTATTTCTCTCTGGATACTTCTCCAAAAATGTAATATTACAGGGCAATTCCAGAAAATATGCGTAAAGTCTCCGACCCCCCACAGTTACGCCAACATAGATTTGAGGTATTTTTATATTTTGAAGTGATAGCGGGTGTATAAAAGAATCGCATTTTTACTTTCCATTCAAACTCCCTCCAAGTCGGGCTGTTGGTTATTTTGTGTCCCTCTTTCAATGTTTTTGCCCATTCGTTGTCTTTTATCGCTACATTAGTTTCTTGTTCCCATTTTTCCTTAACTGCCGTGTCATCATTACTGAGATCCATTCTCAGGGCTTTATATAGTTTTGATATAGCCCCCTTTATTGATTGTCCTTTTGTATATGATATTAATAATTCCTCAACTTTAGTTGGCTCCTTACATATTTTCCTCCATTCCTCATGTTTCTGGAGGTAATGCCTTAGTTGCAAATATTTGTAAAAATCATTTCTAGGTAGGTCAAATTCTTGTTGGAGTTGTTCGAATGATTTCATTGCCTGTGCATCGAGTACTTGGGTAATCAACATCAGTCCTTTTTGGGCCCATTTTTGAAATCCTACCTCCATAACCCCAGGTTTAAAGTCTGGATTTTTTGCTATTTTTGTAGCCCTATTCACAGATCTTGATATTTTTAATATTTTTGTATTGTTGACCAAGTTTTAATAGTTCCCTTAATCCATTCATTCTGGATTTTTAATTTCTTCCACCTCGTGACTGATATGTATGGTAACGATTCCACAGGCATATTTGGACAAGATCGCTGCTCCATGTCCATCCATATCGTATCTTTGTCTGTAGTAATCCACAAGATAAGTGCTTTAATTTGAGCTGCCTAATAGTAATATTTAAAATTGGGTAGGTCTAGGCCCCCTTTTTCTTTAGGAGCTAACAGGGTTTTGTATTTTATTCTAGGTTTCTTGTTTTGCCAAAGGAATTTTGTTATCAATTTATTTAACATTTTAAACGTGGATGCCGGGATCAGAATAGGAAGGGATTGAAACAGAAATAATAGTCTTGGTAATATGTTCATTCTAATTGTTTCTATCCTTCCGATAAGACTTAAGGGCAAAATTTCCCATCTTTCCAAAGCTTTCCTTATTTCTTTTATCAACATTCCATAATTTGCATCAAACAGCTGTGTGGAATGTGGTGTAATGGTCACCCCCAATATTTAAACCCTTTATTTGTCCATTTAAAATCAAATCTTTCAATCACATCTGTTGGACATTTTCCTGATATCATCATTGCTATTGATTTGCTCTCATTATTTAAATACCCAGCTACTTCTCCATATATTTTAAGGCTCTCCAACAGTGGTGGTATTGATAACGAAGGTTCTTTCAGCATTACCAACAGGTCATCTGCAAACAATGATATTTTATGTTCTGTTCCTCCTTCATCAAATATCCCCCTTATTTGCTCATTTTGTCTTAATGATTCCGTGAGTGGTTCTATGCCTTTTGCAAACAAGAGTGGGCTTAAACAGTCCCCTTGTCTTTTGATATCGAAGAAATCTGAACAGTGACCATTTACTCTAAGACAAAATTTAGGATTTTTATAGATTATTTTCACCCATTCTACAAATTTTTGAGGGAAGCCAAAAGCTATAAGTGTTTGATGTAAGAAGCTCCATTTCACCCTATCGAAAGCTTTTTGTGCATCCAAGCTCAGTAACATCGAGGGTTGGGTCTTAGATTTTGTGCTCGAATTATATTTAGTATCCTCCTAATATTGTTTGCACCCTGCCTTCCCGGAATAAACCCTGTTTGATCATTTCTGATTAATTTCACTATAAATTTCTGCATTCTTTTTGCCAGTATGCTTGTAAGAATTTTTAGGTCATTACAAAGTAAACTAACTGGTCTATAGCTTTCACACAATATTGGGTCTTTTCCTTCTTTGTGCAAGACTGTTATGATGGCTTCCGACCATGATTTGGGGGGATCTCCTTTTGTTAGCGCATAGTTAAATACTTTATGCAGTACTGGTGTTAATTCTTCCTTAAAGCTTTTGTAGAACACCCCCGGGAATCCATCCGTTCCTGGTGATTTATTTATTTTTAAGTTATTTATTGTATCTTGTATTTCCTGTTTTGTAATGGGGAGAATAATTTCTAATGTATCCCCCCCTGTTAGTGTTGGTAAATGTAGTTTTCCTAAAAAGTTTTGTGCCGTGTAGTTATCTAAGTCATTTTCTGAGTCCTTGTATAATTCTTTATAATAATCTGCAAATGCTTCTGCTATACCTTTGGGTTTTACTAAACATTGTTTAGAGATAGGATTTATTTGTGATATAATTCTATCTGTTTGGGCCTTTTTAAGTTGGAAGGCTAGCAGTCGACTGGCTCTATTGCCTATTTCATAGTATCTCTGGTTCACAAAACGCAGAGCCCCTTCTGCTTTATTTGTCAAAAGTTCATCTAATTTGCTTCTGGTTGTTTTTAATACCTGTAATCTGGATTCATTTGGTGTTTTTTTATGTTCTTCTTCTGGTTCCTTAATCTTATCCTCCAATTACTTCTGATTCTTTAAGCGTGTTCGTTTCCGTCGGGACGATATTTCAATTAATTTCCCCCTTATTACAGCTTTCCCTCCTTTCCATAATATTGATGGAGAAACCTCATTGTTGTCATTGATTTGAAAATATTCTTTTATACACCGTTTTATTTCCTGTACTACGTTTTTATCTGAGAGGAGAGATACATTCATCCTCCAATACCTAAAATGGGGTTCATTGTCTAAACTTAGTTTCAAAGTAATTGGAGAATGGTCACTTATAGTAATATTCTCTATACCACACTCCACTACTGTATGCATATGTTGTCTTGAAATGTAAAAGTAATCAATTCTCGAATAGCTGCCATGCGGGTTTGAATAGAAAGTATAGTCTTTAGTTTGGGGATTCTTCTCCCTCCATGGATCTATCAATCCCAATTCTTTAGTTATGTTATTCAACATCCTCGACCTCTTTGTATTTGTTCCATGTACTGAAGGATACTTGTCCACTTTGCCATTCTGTACAGTGTTAAAGTCACCTCCTATAAGTAACATTCCCTTCGCACAGTTGGTTATTACTTTGGCTAATACTTGAAAAAATGTCCCCTTTTCCTCAATTGGTGCATAAACATTCATTATTGATATTTCCCAACCGGCCATTGACCCTATAATCATTATATAACGCCCCAGATTGTCCTTCACTTCTTTTTCGACTTTAAACGATACCCTTTTTCCAGGTAAAATTGCTACTCCCCTTCTTTTACCATAGGATGCGTAGAACACCTGGTTCACCCATTCTCTTTTTAGCTTCTTATGTTCAATCTGTCAAATGTGTCTCTTGTAATAAGGCTATTGAGCTCTGCAATGCCTTGAGTTGATTCAATATCTTCTTTCTCTTGATGGGGTGGTTTAGCCCACGTACATTATATAAAACAATATTTAGATTGCTCATGATTTATATTGAGTCTCACTGATTTTTGAAGCATACAAAAACAATACATTAATTACTAACACCTCCATTGACAAAACAAACCAAATAACTAGCAAACATATTAACAAGCACACATAATACCCCACCAAAAAGAAAAAAAACACTCCCAAAAAACAAAAACACATGTCTTCCAAGAGTCCAATCGGAGAGTTGTGGCTACCCTCCTGGAAATATGCACTCAGTGCGTGAACAACTTTTGTACAGTCGTCCATAGTTATAACTAACTAAATATTTTAGCGTAGCTCTATACAAATATATATTATTATTATTATATATATATAATATATATATATATATATATATATATATATATATATATATATATATATATATATATATATATATATATATATATATTGTTTTAATTTAAAGATAATAATTTTACTTGGCATTTTACTTACTTCTAACTTATTGAATTTTTAATAGAAAGGGCAGATTTGGTCCTTACTCTTTCACCCCAAATCAGAATTTGGCTTTGTTTTGCTCCATGAGAGCTTGTAAGTCATCTTCTGTGATGGGGGTGTTCCTTTGCCTTCCTCTCAATTCCGGTCACTGTGGTCCAAATGTTCTTTGACAACATCTTTTGCAATGTCTCTGAGTTGTCCTCTTCCACTTCGATCCCCATTTCTTTTAGCAATGTTGCTGCCTCCATCAGTGTAGAGAATGTTCTTATTCCTGAGTCCAAAAACATCTTCAGCTGGGCGGGATATGGGGATTGTGCCTTTACGTTTTTTTCCTTTAGCTTTTTGAAACGTCCCTTGTTTCCTCTTTTTTTGGATTTCTGTGGTGTAGTCTTGGTTGAAGTAAACGGTCTTGCCTTCGTACGTTGTCTTCTGCTTCCATGCTTCTTTCATTACGGATTCTTTCACTCTGTAGTTGGTGAAACGTATGATAATTGCCCGTGGCGGTGCTTTACCTTGAGACTTGTTCACCAGTGAGCGGTGTGCCCTCTCAATGCGCAAATCCATATGTCCCGTTGTCGGAATGTTCGATTTAATGAAGTTTGTTATGAAGCCGATTGTGTCGTTCCTCTCGGCACCCTCCGGAATGCCATGTATTCGAATGTTGTTCCGTCGTGATCTCGACTCCAAGTCCTCACACTTTGTTGCTAGTTTGGCAGTTTGTTGGTGCAAGGAGGCTGTAAATTGTTCTAGTCTTGTCGTTCGCTCTTCCGTGTTAGCATGTAGTTCCTCCATGCCTTCCACCCTCCGCTCCAGCAACACAGTGCGCTCCAGAAGCTCTTCGATGCTTTTTTTCAAGTCTTGCCATAGCCATCTTGTTCTCACTGGCTGCTTCAGTATGTTCTTGCCGTAATTTACGGATTTCATGGAGGATGGCCGAGTCGCTTCCCTCGTCGACCGATGACATTCCTTCTGCTCCCTCGATCTTTTTCTCCTTAGCGCCCGTTTCCTCAACAAGTTTCCCCTTCTTGACCATGTTTTGTTGAAGAGTTTCTCTTTAATATGAGTCACAAATTGTACCCTTTCTGTCTTTCTCCAAGTAAGTATTACCTTACTCTTTAGTGATTTTTGTCAGAGCTACTTTCCTTGCTGCCGTCTACCTCATAGCGCCACCGGAAGCTCAACTTATACTTTTTTTAAAGTAACGAGCCCCTTTCTGGGCTGTTTTGATGACCCCCTCGAGCATTTTCCTGTCCGCTGCTGTGCACCCAGCATACCACACCGTAATGCAGTACGTTAGAATGCTCTCCACTGTGGCTTTGTAAAGACACCTTCAGCTGCTGTTTTAGATGATTTTTCCTGAGCACCCTCAGGAAATGCAGTCGCTGCTGGGCCTTCCCTACCACCGCTCTGGTGTTTGCAGATCAGGAGAGGTCGTCGGAGATGTGCACACCCAGAAATTTGAAGGAGTGGACTCTCTCTACACAGTCTCCTTTTATGATGAGTGGTGCTGGATTCCTGCCATTCCTTCTGAAGTCCAGTATGAGTTCTTTTGTTTTTGTGATGTTCAGTATGAGGTGGTTTTCTAAACACCACGTTGACAGTGACTCCACTTCATCCCTGTACGCCGCCTCGTCCCCTTCAGAGATGAGGCCGATCAAGGTGGTATCGTCGGCGAACTTAATGATTGTGTTTGTGGGGTGGGTCGGTGAGCAGTCGGAGGTGTAGAGGGTAAAAAGCAGGGTGCTCAGTGCACAACCTTGGGGGGAGCCAGTGTTCAGTGTTAGGGTGGGAAAGATGTGGTTACAGAGTTTCACAGACTGTGGGCGGTTTGAGAGGAAGTCCATGATCCAGTGGCAGATGGAGGGAGAGAGTCCTAGGTGTGTGAGTTTCTCCACCAGGATCTCCGGGATAATGGTGTTGAAGGCTGAGCTGAACTCCAGAAAGAGCATTCTGACGTAGCTCCCCCGGTGGTCCAGGTGTTTCAGCACGGTGTGAAGTGCTGTGTTTATGGCATCGTCAGTGGAGCGGTTTGCCCTGTAGGCAAACTGGTGGGGGTCATGTGTGAGTGGCAGGGAGTTTTTGATGTACTGGGACACTAACCTCTCGAAGCACTTCATGACCACAGGCGTAAGAGCGACAGGCCTGTAGTTGTTGAGGCTTTCCACTGCTGACTTTTTGGGGATGGGAATGATGGTGGAGGTTTTGAGGCAAGGTGGGACGTTCGCCTGTGACAGGGACCGGTTGAAGATGGTGGTGAAGACCCCACCCAGCGGATCGGAACAGTCCCCGAGTACCCTCCCTGGTGCTCCCTCCGGGCCAGCTGCCTTCCTGGGGTTGATAGTTTTCAGCACACTGGAGGAGTGGATCTCATACAATCCTAACTTCATGCTCCTGAAGTTAGGCGTGTAATTGTGTTTCACGAATTAATTCCTTTGTAACACGTTCCCAACACTGTACGCAGGCTGCTCATGTGCTCCTTGCCTCCTTGTTGGTCTGAAAGAGTCCAACAGGAGGACCTCACAGAAATTCACTCTTGATTGCCTAGTAGTCATCTTTTAACACTTTTATTTTGCTTTTGTCATATTGAAAAACAGTTTCAAGTTTAATGTTTATTAAATACAGAAAAAGAACAAAGGGGAGCGGGTTTACAATCAAATCAAAAGTAAATATTAGCACCAGATGTTTGAGAGGCAACACAACGTCACTGTGGCAGGAAAACGACTACAACAACAAAAGTGAGAGCACAAAAATGCCAATCTGCAACCTTCCAGCTTTTGTATCCCTGCTTACAAATCTACTTTTTTTTCTCCTGCTTAGATTTGCAGCTCTGCAGTTGGGTAAGTAAGTAGGACCATTTTTTGGCAAAGTATGCAGTTTTTAGCATTGTTTCATTATGGCACAAGATTTTGGAGTTGACACTTGGGTAATAATCATCACATCAAGTACTTTTATAGATAGATTAATAACAGAGCTCGGCCTTGGCAAAACGGATGACCGTCAATGACAATAAATCCAGAAGAGATGCAAGGAATTACAAGTTCCATCTCTCCTAACTTTGATTGAGTGTTGTAATCATGTGCTAAGGCTCCGGGTCATGTAGGTTCTTATTGTTTAACTTCAGGGGCTAGCTTTCTTAGATTGTAATGCTAAACTAGCCATTAAAAGGTTCAAAATGTACCAGTGCAACAGCTGTTACATTGTTAGCAAAGCTTATGTTGTTTTTTTGATTTTTTTTACCTGGAACATTCAGGCAAAAGTAGCTTCCAAACCCGGTTAACTGATCTAAGGTAACTTCAATGTCCTTCTGTTTGCTTAGTCCTTCATAAATCATGTGACTTGTAATTTGAGCATAATCCGTAATCAAAAATCCCGGCATTGGGGTCTATGGGTCAGTACAGTTCCAATGGTTGACACTTGTCTTTAATCTCTCAATCTTACCTGGTCACTACTTATGGCAAACACCTGCAAACTTTGACTGTTAAATAAGAAAATATCACCTGCAAAGGTGCAACAGAGACAACTGTAAACCTATGATTTGTTAAATTTCTTCCAATAATCCCGATCAGGGTAAAAAGATGTCAATAAACTAGAAGAGTCTGGCGGCTTCTTTTCAACATTAGCATTTCGACATAGCCTGGATGACAAACAATCCATGTAAGTGTAGACAAAGAGATAAGTAATCCAGAAAGTAAAAACCTTACTACAGCTTGAGTACTAAATAAGCAATTATTAAGAAAACACTAAACGAGCAATTTTACTTGCCAAATTATTAGAAACACTTGTAGTTGAAGTCAAACTGTGGCTTGTTCGCAATATGATAAACATAGAGTGCAGTCTTACAAGCCCACCAAGTATGTTCTTCTTAAGGCCACACCAAAGAACTTAAGATTGTGATCGGAGTTTTGTATTTGTTACATAGTCTTGCGATTTTAGAAGAAAATTCTTCACGAGAGCTTCAGAACCTTGGATTCACAAGTAACAGCCGAAGAACCTTTGGTTTGTGATAAGGTAATTTTCAAGGTATTGAAAGTTTTCTTGTTGTTTGCATTAAGACTGACATTCCATAGGATCTTTGCAAAACTTACATCACTTTTCAAACTGTTTCCTCTTTTTCACAAGTGAACAAACTAATGAATCAATTGGTGACCAGCTATTATCGTCGTGGTTACTGAGGTCTTGGATGCCTAGATCAATCATAATGACCAGTCATTAAAGGCAGACAACAAAACAGTGCACCTTGAGTTCAGGAAGGAGTGGAACAGTACAATACCACAACTTTAAACAAGAATTTGTTTGGAACCTTTTGGACACGGTTAAGATAGCTCTCCATACTATGGCGTCAACAAAAGACAGGAAGGCAGGTTTGCGAAAGGCACAAGTGCACAATTAGTTTTTGCTGATGACAAGGCTCTGATACATGGGTTTGATCACCACATGGAGCATCAGGGACCCATCCACGATGTACTCGGAGGTCCGACGATGCAGCTCGGCACTGACCAGGAAGTCTCCATTCTCCTCAGTGCTCTGGTGGAAGTCGTACACGTGCTTGACCAACAGCCGACCCTGCTGCTGAGCCAAAACTAGGACTGTCTTCTGGAAGCTCACTCCAGCAAAGTCAGCACTGGAGGTGGCGGGTGTGACGATGACGCGAGGACGCCCACCCTCGGCCCGCGTGGGCTGCATGGCGCCTGTCTCGCTGTACATAGGCCTAATGCTGAGGGGCAGCCAGCGGGGTGAGAACAGGACATTCCAGGTGACCTGCAAATTTACAGAAAGGTGTGTTTTCAGCTCAGAACCAAACAGTACCAACCATTGTCAAGGGGTTCATTACTCGCTTGCTGCTATCATGGCCGCTGGGCCCCAGCTGTGTCTGGAAGCTTGTGCTGCGGTCGTCCCGGCTGGGGTTGCTAACTATCCAAGGGGAGCCCCACAATGGGGCCAGGTAGTTCCTGGGCACGAAGAGGCTGCAATTAACATCAAAATACTTGGCCATTTGCACAGGAGACGCTGCATGGAATTGGTAGGACATGTATAGCAGGTCGCGGACCGACTCCTGATAGCGGGCCAAGATTGCCGACTGGGACTGAAGACGGAAGAGCTCTCGGGGTGGCATCATGGCATACCGCACCGCTCTCAATGCATTCTCCGCTGTCAGCCCGTCTGGACGATTGTATGAGATCCACTCCTCCAGACCGGCAAAGAGCTCCATCTCACTGTGCAAAACTAAGTCAGACCGCCGCAGCAGCGTCATTAGAAGTTGGGAGCTGAGACCTGTCCACTCATCGCTATGCAGGACCGATGACAGATTCCAGGCCAAGTACTGGAGGCATCCCTCCCGCAGAACAGTGTCGCCTGCCTCCTCTGCATACTCGTACCAACCCGCTACGTGGCCTGAAGGCGATTCCCGGGCCAGGTTGCGAGTCATGTAGTGTGTTATACCCTGCTGCAGTGCCGCCACTTGGTACTTAGTAGCCAGGCGGTGCAAGGGGGTGGCCTGGTCCAATCGCAAAGAAATGTCCCCGCAGTACAGGTACCTGTATCCACAGGGAAATGGAAGAACTTCACAAGCATGTCAGCATGATAGTTTCACTGATATCTCCATTTGGAATATTGCATCTGACCTTATGAACTTTTCAAAGACGGCAGTGCATTCTGGGCTCTCTCGCAAGTTGAGCACGCTGGCATTGCGTTCCTGCAGCATGTCATCCAAGACCGGGCTTTGCAGCGACAGAATCAATGAGTGGACCTGTATCATCTTCACCTCATCTGCGTTGGGTGTCTCCAGCCGCAGCGTCACATCGCTTCCATTGCCCTGGAGTAGGAGAGCCTCGAGACGTTGAACCACCATCAGAGAGTGGCTCAGCGTGTCTGCACTGTTGTCTGGACCACCATCAACCTTCAAGTGCCCTGAAGGCCAGACGAGTTAAGCTAAAAAATGTTTTTGAGTCTTTGAATGAATGTATGGCTCATATATTATCTCAAAACTAGAACTTTTCTTGCGACTTTTACTTTTGGTTTGATCTGTAATTTCGTAGGATGAATAATTTCTCAGGTAATTTTATTCTATTGAGATGATAATCGTTTTGAAAAACAGGACATTTCTGAAGGGATGATAACTTTATCTTGGAACTATCACACACATGTGACTTCCCTTATCTTTCATCTGTCCACAACAGTACATTATCTTAAAACTAACCTAATCTCAGAATCAGGACTTTGCAGATAGTCTGTCCTTTCATTCAGACTCTTCTAAAATGTGGTCAAACCCTTAAATTCCTAATGTTTGTATTTCAATCTGATTGACTTCTTAACTCCCAATTCTATGATAGGATTTGAGTTATCAAACCAAAACTGTTTCCGTGTGGATAAACTGGCTCGGTCAAATCCTGCGAAGAAGCACTTAATAGGAGGGTTGAATATGCATTGGACCATAACACATACTTTTCATGATTCACAATTGTTTGGAAGGACAAATCCTCCACCCGGATTCCACTCTCAAGGGTTCTCCCTACCTTTCCAAAATTAAAAGTTTTCCACCGACTGTATTATCTTACTAACTTCCAGGATAAGTGGTCTCAAACAGGGAATGTAGTTCGGCTTGTGAAATTTGAGAATTTTAAAAGAGAATTTGGGCTTTTCCTAAGACTGCCTTGGCTCAATTCTCGAGCTCTTATTTCAGTGCCGGACTGGTCAAACTGCATAAATATACTGAAAACTCAAAATAAATGTGTCTATCCCTGAGTTTAAAATGAAATGTATCTGAATTTTAGGGCAAAAAATATATTACTTGTTTTTCCAGCATTGAGTTTTGTGTCATCCAATCACATGGACATTGTTACTGGGACAGTCACTAGGTCATTGATCGCTGGCCTGGTGCCTGATTGTGGGTCACATTTAATTAAAACTGAGCCCCCTGTACAGTTATTGATTAGTTCCTCGATATGATTGACATGATTTACTTGGTTGTACACACTAAAGAAACTCTTGGTGGACAAAGCCCTTCTCCAAAAATACTAGTATGATCCAAGCAGAATATACTGAATAACCTGCTATATTCCAAGAAATCGACTCAAATCAAGACTCAGGCAAACCCCAAGACTTTTCGTCAAACAATCACATGGCAAGCGTCTGCACACACATTTGTGCCTAAGGATAATATTCCATAATTTCAAGAGAATACGTGCAAATCTCAGCTAATAAAGAAACATATCTGGAAGAAACATCAGCAAACTTGAGGTATTGCTCAAACATATTTCAATTATCAAATCCCAGGGCTTTTTCTGAATGCCAAGAACCACATTAGGAATTTGACATCTTTGCCTCACCTGCTGCCACTGTCAACCAACACGCAGCCTGAAGCAACAGCTGCACTGGCATCTTCATCATCTTCAGCTTCTGCTTCTTTGCTGATCGTCCCGAATGTGCTGGCTTTGCTTCTACTATCGCAGAGGGTGATGAAAATGACGAGGACTTTTGAATGTGGGTCAGCGGCTGTGTCCGCTTCCTGGGTGGAGCCAGGTCTGGGATGCTGCACGCCATCCTGGTTATTCAGAAAGATGGATGGATGGAAATACTAGAAAAATATTATATCATTTTTGCTGGGGACGCATAGTGTCAAATCAAAGTGCGTCCCTGGGACGCAACTTTTTTGACACAAATTTGTCATTATTACCCGACTATTTTTTTTAAACAAAGATCTACCGCACTCCAAACTTTTCGTCAAGCAGATCCACCATTGTTGTTTTGGTCTCGCGGTTTGAGTTTTCGTCTGCAAACGAGATCTCGTTGCTTTGAGATTACATCATTGTTGTGGTGCTTGTCGTTGAGTGAAGGTTAAGTATGCATACCTGTCAACCTGTACGTTTTTGCCGTACAAAGTATGTTTATTATGCATTTTATGACGTGTACGACCTACAAGAAAATCTGTACGGAAAAATGCAAATTTGTCAATGATGGGTACGATCCGGTATACACCGACTATCACGAAACGGCAAATCAATCAAGTCAAACGAGTTCGAGTTGTGTAGTGAAAGTCCGTTTTTTTTAGAGAACCGGCTTTTTTGGCTCAACTCATTAAAGAGAGCAGGCTCTCAAACGGCTCACTTGCTTTGATGCATTATATTACGAATTTTGATGTTGTATAAAGAAGTTAAGAAAAAAAAGGAAGAAAAAAGGAGAAAATGAAAAAAGACAGGTTTGTGGTTTTCCTTCTAAAGTGAACGTCCAAGCTACTTAATTTTTGAACTTTTTTTATAGTAAATCTCATTCATGTCGAGCAACTCAGTGTCTCACAACAAAATGTTCATCAACAATATATATGATATAAGGAAACACATGTACAATATAACATGTTAAAGTACTTAAATAAACACGTTTGAAAAAAAAATCTGGTGTAAGAATTTTTTGTATTTTGTAAAGGAAAATACGACAGTTTGTAAGGGCATGGAGCCGTGGAGGTTGACAGGTATGAGTATGCCTAAGAAAAAAACAGTTAATATTAAGGGACAATCAACACAAAATTGGTAATTTCTTCAGTGTCGGTAATAAGTCGAAACATAATGCAAAAAGTGATAACAACGGCAATAATTCCGGCACGAAAAAACGGCGGAGAAATTCTTCTGGAGATCGCGAAGGCCAGGAAAACACGTGTGTTGAAGCGAACAATTCGACGAAAGAAAATAAACAAAAGAATACTCCTAGCAAGAAAAGGACTTTTCTGCCAAAATTGACTAAATTGTATTCCTGGTGAAGCGATGAGGAGGATGATAATGGATTGGACCTTGAGAAGGCATTACAACTGTGGCGGGACAGCAAACCACGAAGAATATATGAACTGAAAAATCGGAATTAATAACTGCTTTGTATTACCAATTAACTGTGATGATTAAAACTGAATGAATATATAGATTTATATTATATATTTGTCGCCGATTTACAATGTCAACCTCGATAACACTAAATTTTGGGGACCCATAGATCTCTGTTGGGACCCATAGATTTTTGAGCATGCGAGTCCCCGGGACCCATCACTTTTCAGAGGTAAAATGAACACTGCTACATCAATAGTCTCACTTACACACTTTACCTTTGTGTATTGTCTGTTGATGCACTTGCAACATCCATCGCAGCCTGGTCATACTGAAAGGAGGGTTACCTCGTGTGCAGCCCCTTCTCAAGATTTCTTCATTTTCCTTATACTTAGGTTTTTGAGTTTTCCGTTTAGGTTTTAGATTTTGTGATGGTGTAATGGAGGTCCATAGTCTGTACAGCCTTTTGAGACTTCTTGTGATTTTGGGCTATTCAAAAAATACGACTTGACTTATAACACAGACATACTACTATAGTAATTCTACTAGAGAAATACTACAGAAAACTACAGAAATTCAGCGTGGGAAACACTACTAGATACTAGAACAACACTACGACAAAAATACTCCCGAAATTTAAAAAAATACTACTCCAGAAAAATTAAAACACTATTAGGAAATCCTACAAAAACACAACTACAAGAATGCCGTACTACAAAACTAAATACGAAATTTCGTTCTTAAAAGAGAGGATTATCATCTTGTGAGCAATTCAAAATACTAATTCTATTTAAAAATATATAAGAATAAATATAGCATAAACATGTAGATGTTTGCATGTACTGTAGTTTTATTCACAAATGAGGATTTCATAGGTCCCCAGGGCACCGTTTAAAACGTTTGCCCACCCCTGCTTTAAACGCCAGGAGTCGCTAGAGACTCACCCTGGTGAGCAGGCAAGCCTGCAAGCAAACGTGAACGATTTGTTGTCGTAGTAGTATCAGCGAGTACACTGATTGTGCGGACACTTCTCGGACCTCTGCCAAGGTGTTTTTGTGCTCTGTGATTATCTTAAATTCGACCCCAGAACAGCTTGATGAGAGACTTACAAAGGGTCCCTGCCGCCATTGCACTTGTTGCTCCGTCCATCTAAGTTCGACCGTCAGGTACGTGACGTCAGCGCATCACTCGGACTGTATTTTACGATTTTTGTTTTTAAGGTGTACCGTTTAATTAGCTGGGAGCGCTGTAGACAACCTTTTATTTTTGTCTTTGTTACAAAGAAGCTTTTGATGTTAGAAGTATTTTTTTAGTCCCTTTATAATTCAATAAAATAACTTTATGTAGTTTTGACGCGTGGTTGGAGGATAGCTTGGTTAGCATTAGCCTCAGCTTTGTGATTTGGGTGCTACACGAATGCCAATCATACCAAGGTGCGCAGTCACCATGGCAACCCTCACAGGGACCTGGTTACTATCGTTCAGCCTAATTGGGCGTAATGTTACGTGGACTGCAATATACAGTACCAATAGACCCGTTTCAGTGATTGTAAATAAGTGTGACGTAGCCAAGCTGCGCGCGCATTGTTGAAGTAGAACGGCAGAATTCATGTCAGTTTATACAAGCCCATTGACACAATATTATCGTAGATCATAGACAAATAAGATCAGAGTGTGTGTAAGCAGCAAAATAGTGACTCTATTTTAGAGATTAAAGTCGACAAAATAAATAAACCCGCTCTTTTGGTCGGTGCTACACATCACTTGTGCAAGGTAAGGTTGGGTGGATCAATCCGAATATCAATGTTATTGATACTGAGCGAGTACTTGGATCGGATCGATAATATTGTCTCAAATCAATACTGTCTTCCCATTTAAACAGGGATCTCTAGCGTTGTGCCTACGGGCACCAGGGTTCACCCCAATGACCTGTTCTAACAAAAGCTCACCAGTATTGTGTCATTCTGATTTTCTCGCATTTTCACGACCATGGAGCGCATCATGTTAAATTGGCGCAGTCTCCGTAGCTGGTTCTATTTCTGTTTTTAACAAAAATAGAAAATAAAAACAATGGCTAATACATGGAACAAAACATGGATTTCTTTTTTTAGCGGGGCTGGAGAAATAGGAAAATTAGCTTCAAACGTCCTTGAAATGTGCTTAAATCTGGCGATGAAAAATGTGTAATGTAGGCTGGAAAGGGGTCCATGTAAACATCCATCCATCCATTATCTTCACCGCTTATCCTCAGTAGGCCTGCCGGAGTGCTGGAGCCTATCCCAGCCATCTTCTGGCAGTGGGCAGACGACACCCTGAACTGGGTTCCAGCCAGTCGCAGGGCACACAGACAACTCACTCACTCACTCATTCACAACTAGGGACAATTTTGACCGGCCAATTAACCTGACATGTTTGGAATGTGGAAGGAAACCGGAGTTGGAGGGAATCCGCGCAAGCACGGGGAAAACATGCAAACGCGCAGGAAGGCTGGTAGCTGGATTTGAACACATGACCTCAGAGCTCTGCCGCGGACGGGCTAACCCCTCACCTTCTGTGCCGCTATATAAACATTCATGTCTAAATAAAATAACTATTTGGACAAAACATGATCAAATTAAAAGTGTACTTTAATGCATGATAACTGCACTAAAAAAAACGTGAAACGAAAAAACTAATCAACACGAGTAAAATATCTTACTGTTGTATACACTGTCAAAACACATGCTTGTACAGTTTGTTGACTTTTAGGTAGCTCATTTGTGCACTTTCACCTGAGTGAAACTTGAAATATTTGACTTGAGTTAACTATTAAAGCTGTTCTCTCACTTGGTCTCACAGCTGACAGGAAGACTACTTGTCTCGGTTTGTGTGTGTTTGTCTTCTAGTAAGAATCCTGATAACCGATTTACTTTAAATAAAAGGAACCAGTGACATGCAAGGTTCATTTCTGGTGAGGCACAGTCAGATTTAAAAATGAATGAACCTACATAGAATAAAAAAAGCAATATATTAACTGTAGCATAGAACAAACATTTTATTTTCTTATCTGAACAAATCAATGAAGTCTATGTTCTGCTCCTTTTCAATAAAAGCATCAGTAGTTAAGTAGTTTTCCATTATGAAAAAAGTCAATGCGAAAAGAAAAGTGACTAAATGATTTGACTTGCTCCTACTATCACTAATTCTATTGATTTGCGCCAAATCAGAATCCTTGGTCTCACTATCACCCTCTGCCACAAGGCAAGAGAATAACGTGCCTCACTCCACACTCTGCAGTAATACGTTACATACTAATCGTTTTAATAAAATTACGGACACCCCCTGTACTTATGACAATTCGACTTACTCAAAAACGATAGATACAAACATTTCTTTCGGGATGTCGAAAAATATCCGGACATTGCTGTAAGTTCGGTTTTGTATTGTGTGGACCTTTTCCCGAGTACAAGACATCATTGTAGTGCTTCTTTCCGCTGCTACCGGCGTGTGGTGGCGCTGTGAGAGGTCACCCTGCATGCACCCCGAAGAAAAAATCCGGCTTCTACTTCCTAGTTCGTGTGTAAAACGTACTACAGTAAGACCTCGGTTATCGCGGTTAATGGGGACCAAAACCACCCGCGATAAGTGAAAATCCGCGAAGTAGCGACAACCCTTCAAAAACAAAAAACAATTTTATTATTATTTTTTTTTTCTTAAATCATTATTTTTTTAGACCCGGTTAATGGGGACCAAAACCACCCGCTAAAAGTGAAAATTTGCGAAGTAGCTACGCCCCTTCAAAAAAAATAAAATAAAAAAAAATCTCATCTCATCTCATTATCTGCATCGCTTATCCTTATTAGGGTGACGCCGCGTCCGCTGAACTCGCTCTGTCCCACCCCTGTCCCATCCAGCGCGGCCCGGGAGTGACCTTTCGCGTCCGCTGACGTTCCGCCGAAAAACCCCGCAAAAAGTGAAAATCTGCCAAGCAGCGACGCCAAAAAAAAAAAAAAAAAACTTGGGGGGGGGGGTGCTCCGCCCTGCTTTATTCCTGGACCCTGGCTATTTCAGCTGAAAATGAAAATCTCCATTCTGATCCCTGTGTACTGTATCTCTAGCGCTAAGAACTTTATTTTTTATTGTTTGTTTTTTTTCGTCCACACGACCACGGAGGAGGACCTCTTAAGCCCATCTTCCAAAAGTATGTTCAACGTAACTTTATTTATCTTTATAGATCTTTTGTTTTGTTTTCTTTTATGAAATGTTTATTTTTAGTACAAAACAATACAGGTAACTAAGCCTTAAACATACAAAATATAGCACTGAAGCGACTTACGAACAAATTCAACTTGCGAACGATTGTCCGGAATCTCGTTCGTAAGTAGGACAGCGCCTGAAATAATATGTTAAAATTAAGTGATTTTGGAGAAAAAAATAATAATTGAAAAGTTAAGTGAGAAAGGACTTTATCGTTGGTGTATTCAACTTATTGACGCCATCTGCTGAAATCATCATTGCAGCCTCTGTCAAGCTGCTTGTATGGCTCGTGCACATGTGTGTTTTTCTTAGACGCGCTCGAAAAAACTCTTCTCTTTTCATCTTTTTTTTGTGGTTTGGGTTGGTATTTGGACTGTCTTTGAAATGGTTATTCTCTTTTGTTTGACATTTTTATCCTAAAAAATAAGAAAAACCTTAAACACGCACTTGAAATCACTCCCCATTGCCCCCCCCCCCCTTCTTTTGTCCAGCCCAATGCGCTGAGTGGCCGGAACACCGAAGGCAAAAGTAAGATTAAAGCAAATAGGCGTGGTGTGAAAATAAATCTAAGGGCTCTATTTAAACTCAGTTGGGCATTGTTAACACATACTCAACAGAGAAAATATTTAATTAAAAAAAAAAGGAAAAATTTGCAAAAAAACACACAAATAAATGTTTGGACCATGGCCAACCCAAATGCCCAAACAAGTGAAGCACCTCGGCACCCAAGTTGGTCATGCTTTCGTCCCTCCAGATGAAACGGGACACAAGAAAGCGGCCATGTCACTCGGGTCAGGGTGACAGAACACCATACCTGTCAACCTCCACTGCTCCATGCCCGGACAAACTGTCGTATTTTCCCGTACAAAATACAAAATAATCGTACACCATCTCTTTTTTTACCTAAATGATGCATGATGGGAAATCCCCAGGCGGCAGACGCTTGCGATATACAAATTAGCTTTTTTCCATACAGATTTCCCAGTACGTTGTACTCGTCTTAAAATGCATAAAAACGTACATTGTACGGCAAAACCGTACAGGTTGACAGGTATGGAACACACTCTTCTGTTCAACAACAGGGCCCAACAGCTCTCACTGGTTTACCCCTGCGGGATAGTACAGGTGCCCTGCCCATCCCTTAGAACACATCTAAACATCCTACTATCATTTTACAACACCTCTCCACTCATTGCTATCACCAACAAGAGCTCTAGCTTCCACTATATTTAGACCTTTTTCCTGCAGTGCACTCATAACACCATCCATCCACGTCAATCGCGGCCTTCCTCCTGGTCTCCTTCCATTTACTTCTGCTTTGTAGATCCTCTTCAACATTCCCTCCTCATCCATCCTCTCCTTGTGTCCAAACCAACCGAGTACCCTCTTATCCACACGCTTGCTCAGTTCCACTACTACTCCAGTTCTGTCTCTCACAATTTCATTTCTCAATCTATCTAATCTTGTCACTCCTAACATACTTCTCAAACACTTCATCTCAAAAACATTTAATTTCCTTCTCAAATCTGCATTCAGGCTCCAAGTCCCTGCACCATACAACACGGTCGGCACAATCACACTCTCATACAGTCCCCTCTTAACATCCAGTCTCTTACTCTTGTTGCTCATCACTCTTCTCAGAGCACCAAAAACCTTGCTTCCTTGATTCGCTCTGTGCAGTACATCACACTCCATTCAACCAACTGCAGCCAAATCATAACCCAAGTACCTAAAGCTTTCAACTTATTCCAGCACCTCTCCATGCAACATTATTTCTAACGCCATGCCCACTCCATCACGTGAACACTTCATCCCCTTACTCTTCCCAACATTCACACATAACTTACGCCTATCACACACTCTTCCAAGCTCCTTTACCAACCTTCTCAATGTTTCCTCAGAATTGGCCACAAGTGCTGTGTCATCTGCAAACAACAACTGACTTATGTGCCACACTGTTCTACTGTTATCCATCATCTCTAGACCTCTGCCAAATACTCTTTCATTCACCTCTCTCACCACACCATCCATGTACACATTAAACAGCCATGGTGACATCACACACCCCTGTCTCACACCAGTCAACACAGGGAACCACTCATTTGTCTCACTCCCTACTCTTACACAGTCTCTGCTGTTCACATAAAAACTCTTCAATGCTTCCAACAGCTTTCCACCCACTCCATACATTACCATCACCTGCCACAACACCTCTCTATCAACTCTGTCATACGCCTTTACCAAGTACATGAAAGCCAAATAAACATCCTTACCTTTTGCAAAATATTTTTCACACACCTGTCGTAGTGCAAACACCTGATCCACACATCCTCTTCGTTTCCTGAAGCCACTCTGCTTCTCCATCACCACCTCATCCGTTGTTCCTCTCTCTCTTAATCAAGACTTTTCCATACAGCTTACAGACAACAAACTGATATCTCGAATTGCTACATTCATACATATCCACCTTTACCCTTATACAATGGCACCACACATGCACTACACCAATCAACAGTGCAGTGTTGTTTTATTGCAGTGTGTATTTTTATGTAGCACTATTTAAATACTCTATACAACACGCTAAAGTGGTTATTAGCACGTCACATTGGGTATTTGTATATTGTATTCCTTTTGCTTTATTATTGTATTGTTCTCAGCGAAGGGATGCTGTTGGAAATGTGAATTTCCCTGCGGGGATGAATAAAGTATCTATCTATCTAACAGGAACCACACCACTTATAAAGCATACATTCAACAAGAGTACTAACCAGTCAATCATAGCTACACCACCTTTTCTCAAGCATCCAGCAGTACAACCATCCAACCCAGGCGCCTTCCCCCCTTTCATTACTTTCACTGCCTCTTGCACCTCCCATGTTTCCACAGGCTTCAATTAAAATTACCCAACATGGGCATTCTCCCCATACCAGCGATCGCCTCAACTCTCACTTCTCTCCCATCCTCCATATTTCGCAACTCCTCAAAATACTCAGCCCATCTCGTCCTGACTGCACTACAGCTAACCAGCAATCTAACTTCCTTATCTTTCACTTTCTCTTCCTTTCCAGACTCGCTCTTTCTTACTCTTTTCACTTCTTTGCGGAACACTTTTCTCATTTCCTCAAAGTTCACTCCGATCTTTCGACACCATTCATCATTTGCTTTCCTTTTCGCTGCTTCCACTACCGCTTTTACCAACCTTTTATACGCATGACCACTCTTATCTTGCAGCCACTCCTCAAAAGCACGTCTCTTCTCTGTCACAGCCTCTGATACCTCATCATTCCACCATTCACTTCCTTTCCTAATACCTTTTTTTCGCACTCCTCAACCCTGCCTCTTTAAACAGCTTGCATTCCATTTCCACACTCTCCACTTCTCTTCTACTTATCCGTTCATACTCTTCCCCTATCCTCTTTTAAACTCTTTCTTTTTCTGCCTTATTCAACTCTGACTAGCCCTCCACAATCCATCTATTCTCAATTTTCCTTCCACATTAAAATGATCAGACGTACCTCTCATTTCACCTCTGTAAAAATGCACATCCAACAATCTACTTAACATCTCTTTCCTAACAACTACATAATCCATCAGTGCTCTGTCCACCATATCACCACCATCCACTCTGACAAAGGTATACTTATTCACGTCCTTATTTTAAACAATGTATTTGCAATCACCAGCTTATTTCCCACACATATTGTAAATTCCGGACTATAAGCCGCTACTTTTTTCCCCAAACTTTCAACCCTGCGGCTTATTCAGTGATGCGGCCAATTTATGTAATTTTTCTAACGGCCGCCAACGGCGCTCGAGTACAAAAGGTAAGATTTAACCTGCAACTTCTTAGCTTGTGCACAAATTAAATTAGCGTCAACCTATTCTTATCATGCAAATTGCAGAGAGAAAGGCACATGACGCAACTTTCAAGCTGAACGCAGTCGAGCAGTCCGATATAGGAATTACTTTGCGAGCGTGATGCTAGCGTGTTTTTAAATAAGGGAGCGTGGGACCACGCCTATGAAAGTCTCTTTCCCATATTGAAGGAAGACTACTTTGATGACGTCAGTTATAAAGAGGAAGATAAGGACTGTTTACTGTGCTGGGGGGTTTTGGGGTTTTTAAAGGTTATTGATCTATATTCGTTATTCATTATCCATTATCCGTTATCGGTCAGTTCATAATACGCTACAAAGCCTAGGAGCCGGGACACTTACTCTCAGCCAAAAGGCCAAGCTAAGGTCCTAGCCCTAAAGCCTTGCTGCGATCATTGCGAATGCACCGTTCCCGGAGGTACTGCAATACCGGGCCGATGCGTGGAGTGGACAGAGCAAGCTCATATTCCATCTCCGAAATGCAAAAATCAAAGATAGTGACTTCATAGAAAGTTCACAAAAGGCCAAGCTAAGGACCTAAAGGCCAAGTTAAGGTCCTGGCCAAATTAAGGTGGGGGTTTTTAAGGGTTATTGTTCTATCTTCGTTATTCATTATCCATTATCCGTTATCGGTCAGTTCATAATACGCTACAAAGCCTAGGAGCCGGGACACTTACTCTCAGCCAAAAGGCCAAGCTAAGGTCCTAGCCCTAAAGCCTTGCTGCGATCATTGCGAATGCACCGTTCCCGGAGGTACTGCAATACCGGGCCGATGCGTGGAGTGGACAGAGCAAGCTCTTATTCCATCTCCGGATTGCAAAAATCAAAGATCATGGCAAAGGCCAAGCTAAGGACTGACACAGCATCAAAGCCACAGTCCAAAAACAACAAGGCCAGACAGACCCTACTGAGGATGGGGGTTTTTAAGGGTTATTGTTCTATCTTCGTTATTCATTATCCATTATCCGTTATCGGTCAGTTCATAATACGCTACAAAGCCTAGGAGCCGGGACACCTACTCTCAGCCAAAAGGCCAAGCTAAGGTCCTAGCCCTAAAGCCTTGCTGCGATCATTGCGATAGCACCGTTCCCGGAGGTACTGCAATACCGGGCCGATGCGTGGAGTGGACAGAGCAAGCTCTAAGCAGTGCAGCCGGTATGTTTTTTTTAACAAGGCTGTTTACTGTGTTGCGAGCGTGTTTCTAGTAGCGTTTTGCTACCCTTCACAGGCACGGTTTGGGATGAAAGTTATAATATTATTATTAAAGCTTTGAAAACTCTCTTGGTGTACCGTCTTTCTTTGTAAATATGTGTAACCATGTATAATATGTATTTGCAACTGTATATTTTTGTAATGTATTTATTTTAGAAACTTATTCTGATATGTTTTGTACAAGCAAATGAGAAAGAAGGGGCGGGGCAAACACGGGCTCACGGGAAGTGGAGTAAAGGTGAGACGTGTTTGTGGACGCGGCCGACAATAGTGGATATATATTTTTCCCACCCTTACCTTTGGAAATATACACTTTTTTCCTTGGATTACTTTCAACTGGCACCTGGACTCTGCAGGTTTGCATTAAATGATAACTACCGGTATCATTTTATCGTTCATATAGCCGGCTGTGTTTTTTGGACTGTATCGGGTAAGGGTTGATTTAGTGTTTGTATTGCACATTTTCAATGTGGGCGCATGCGGCTAATATACAGGTGCGGCTTGTGTATGTACAAAATTGGTTTTCCTCCTGAAAAGTAGTGCGTGCGGCTTATAATCAGGTGCGCTCTATAGTCCGGATTTTACGGTAACTCAACCAATTTCTTCCCACTCTCATTTCTTCGTGGTACTCCATATCTACTGATCATATTTTCAACCGTTCCATCACCCACTCTAGCATTCAGGTCACCTAGTATTGCCACTTTCCACCCTTCTTTCGCACTTGCCACACACTTGGATTAATCCTTCTAGAATTCCGCTCTCTCCTCAGTACTTCTTTCTGAACCAGGTCCATATGAAATGAAATGAATGATCTGCATTTATATAGCGCTTTTCAAGTCAATGACTTGTCAAAGCGCTTTACAATGTGCTCCACATTTCCCAATAGCGGCCTTGTATTGCAGCCATGTAACCTAACCTGCTTATTGAGGGTATTAGGGGTTCATTGTCTTACCCAAGGACACTTCGACATGTAACACGGACGAGCCTGGATTCGAACTGGCATCACTTGATCCCAAGACGAGCGCTCTACCTCCTGAGCTACTGCCGCCCCAATGCACTTATAAACATCCATACTTTTACACCCCACTTTAACCTCACCCACATCAATCTGGAAGATATCTCTTTCTACTCCACCAGTTTTTCCTTTGCTTTCTCACTCACAAGTACAGCCACTCTTCTAGCATGTCCACCCGTACGTAACTCCAGACTTTCTACCATACATACCTCCAAGCTGTAATTCACCCTATCCCTTCATCTTTGTTTCACTCAAGGCTAACATATCAACCTTCCTTTTAGTCATCACCCTTCCGATCTCCTCTTTCTTCCACTCAGTCGCTTTACTTCCACATCCTCTCAAATTTAGTGACCCTATAACTAGGGTTTCCGAGACATTTTGGCTCCCCCCTTTCTTTGCCTTGCTGTCTCTTAGGGAGTAGAGATAGAGAGGAGAGGTTCCCAAGTCTTCTTGCTTCCTCCACTTTAGTCGCCTCTTACGACACACAGCCGATCACGGTGGGAGAATTCTCAACCCTCCCATGGGGAGAGTGCCCCTCACCACCGGACAGAGTCATTTTAAGAGTCAATTTTATGTTTTTTTGAATGTAAATCAGAAATCAGAAAAATAACTTTAAAAATTGTAATAAAGATTAAACATTTTCTTCAAATTCAAAAGATGAAAGGCTTAACCATTCGGGAAAGGTATTCCTGCAAGCCTCTGGCCAATATTTTGATAACAGAGATTTTTTTAATTACTTGCCCTATGTGTGCAGATAAAACAACATGTTTTTCAGCCTCGCATAGCACTAGTGTTTTGAAATTCGATTTTGTTTTGTTTTTAATCATGATAGCTTTCAACAATCTTAGGAGCCTACCAAATCCAATTTTTCAAAGAATCACCGATCCAGGATCTTAAAAAAAAGTCCAACCAATCCAGATTTTTGTATCCGAAAGTTACACGAAAATTTCTAGATGTAAACGGCTCTTGTTTACTTTCTATATTAAATGAATTTTTTTTAAATGTAGAATTTAAAGGGACAGTGTGTATTTTTAGGGCCCCCTAGTAGGGCTGTACACTTAACCAAAGTCTAATCGTTTTTGTGACATTGTGCTATTGTGTAATCGCCAAACACTGTGTTTTTTTCCCCAAGGATTCATAGACAGCAACCTTAACAAAGCTCCTCAGAAGAGGGCGGTGTTTATTTAAATTTACCCCAATTAACAATCCGGTAAAGTTCACCTAAAATCCCAAGTGAATTGAATGCTGTTGTTCAACCGTTTGGAGAATCTGGATAGTTTTGGTCTTTTCTAAAGGTACCTCTGAGGGTTTGTCCCCAACTCAAATAAATACTGCTAGTACTACCAACATTAAGTAATCTAGGTTGGAACACACAAAAATAGTAGGTTTTTATTCTAGTCTGAATTTTCTTTGCATTCACATGTCTGCAGATGAGTGTAGCATGGGCATCTTAGCTAGGACACAAACATGAAGTCATGCATCCAAGAGTTAAATACTCTCAAAAAAGAACTAACACAGAAAATTTACTTTTTTTCTGAAAAATCTCAATTTGTTTTTTTTGTTTTTTTTTTCAAAAATCATGCAGCGCTACCTCTTTGTGGTAAAAATGCTTAATTATTTTTTTAATGAATTAAAATATATATAAAATGTATATAAAATATGGATTATATAACCTGCAAAGATACCTGAACTATTGTATGAACATGCCTTTTTTCAAAATACTCATAGGTCGAGAAAATGGCATTCATTTTGGATAAAATGGGGCTGTCCTAGAAAAAGCTGACAAGAATGTTCCCCATCTTGCTGCTACAGGTACTCCATATCTTTAAAAAATGAAGTAAATTGGTGCATTTTGATCACTTTGATTCTCCATAGTTTGTATTCTTCCATGTCCTTTTAAGCATACTTTTGGTCACACTTTATCATGCAGCAACGTTTAGTGATCAAATAATACACACTGTCCTTTTAATTCCCCTAGTTAACTAGGTAGTAATTAGTGTTTTAATCAGAACCAGCTTTTTTTTTAAATTCCTACCCTCGATTCTACGATTTAGCAAATGTTGAAATTCACAATTTCTTTAATGACATATTAATCAAATGGATATTATTGAATGCCAAACTCCAAAATACTTGCACAAAAACATGGATTGGTTGGGGGCACTACTTGATGATTTTTCATCTTTCGCGGTTGTTTCCGTTACATATTAAATATCACAAACGAAGGATTACTGTATAGATAGATATTCATCAACATGTTAAATACAGGGTGTCCCAAAAATATAAACACATTTTAGCAACTGATAATTCAATTATTTACCTTTTCATTATACAGAGGTAGGCAGATCATTTTGAAATGCCTACCTCTCTTCTAGCTTGCAGGATTGTTCAGTAACAAAATGGGAGGATGCCCGACCAAAAGCATGCAGTAAGGAGCCAGGCTAACTGGCAGTCAACAATGAAAACCGGCCTCGGCAACAAACACGAACCAAGCCGAAAATAAACCAATGCTGGCTAACCAGCTGACAAAGAGAGCTTACAGGGACACTCAATTCCTGGCTGGCTGACCAAAAACATGCAGTAAGCAACCATGCTACCCAGGAACCCACAACAAAAAAGCGGATACGGCAACAAACTCGAACCAAGCTGCGACATGACCAATGGACACAGCAGGCTAGACAGCTGCGAAAGAGTGCTAAACAGGACCGATCGGTGGAAAAACAAGGCTTGCCGACCAAAAGCATGCAGTAAGCAGCCAGGCCAAACAGGAACCAACAACTAAAACTGGTTACGGCAACAAACATGAACCAATGTGGAAATAAACCAATGGACACGGCAAGAAAGCTGGTTAGCCGACTGCTAACGTGGCCAACATGGAACAACCAAAACTGGAAGCACCGGAGCTACCGTAGGCTAACGGGGAGCTATCCAATCATTATTTTACTAACCACAACACACGCTGCGAAAAACACAAATGAAAACCCACAATTGCCCATCTAAAAAGAGGCAAAGGCAAAGAAGGAAGGTATGCTGTAACAGTAGCAGGTAAACTTGCCTCACGCAGCTTTAGGAGGATAAAGCATTTAACTCAGTACAGACAAGTCCCCTAGCACAACCAAAGTTTCAATTTCTCCAATCAGAAATGAGCTGTATGCAATCGCTGTTCAATACAATTGACCTCAGTTTTGGAGCTGCCTTATATGTTGTGTTTATGTGATTTGCCGTTTTAAAATTCTTGTGCTCCTTTAATGACGTCAAAGCTCTTCAGCAAACAAGCCAGATTGGTCAACTTTGAGACAAAATTTCTCGAGTCCCCTGGCACGTGGAATATTTTGAATCATATCTGCATTATTCTGGGGAGCTCCATAAACCTCAAACTTGTATCTAATTTAAAGTGATGGTGGTTCTTTCTGAAACTCCGTCCTAAATTGTCTTTTTTTGTGTTTTCATACCTCCAGTAGCCTTTTAGAATAAATTTACTTACTTCAAAGTCATGTCTGGCCGTCCTCACTCTGTTAAATTATGTAAGAAAGAATAAATAATTGAGTTATCAGCTGCTAGAAAGTGTATGCATTTATGGGGAACACCCTGTATTGGTGCTGCTAATCGAATTATTCATTTTGTGTTTTCAGGTTTTTTTCCGTATTTTCTGTCTAGAACAATGGCTTACAATGCGAGTCGCCCAACAGGCTGTGGCCCGGAAGTGTCATCACTCTACTTTAAGCTGTGCGACCTGGAGGCGGCATGGGGCGTGGTGGTGGAGGCCTTTGCATCGGCCGGCGCAGTGGTCAGCCTGGTCCTGTTGGTGGTGCTGCTGGCCAACATGCCCTTTACACGCGACCGCCACCGCAGGAACTCTGTGCCCTTACATACCGCCTTCCTGGGTTTTACATTGGGCCTCTTTAGCCTGACCTTCGCCTTCGTAGTGGGGAAGAACTTCTCCACCTGTGCATCCCGCCGCTTCCTGTTTGGGCTTCTGTTCGCTGGATGTTTTTCGTGCCTCCTGGTTCAAGGTTTTCGACTCAGCGAGTTAGCCAGGAGAAATGGTGCTCCGCGGGCAGCAAGCTCCTGCCTTGCCGCCTTGGCTCTGTGGTTGGTGGAGGTCCTAATCAATGTGGAGTGGCTAATCATCACAGTGGTGCGCCATCCTCTAGCACCGGATGACTCGGCTGTGGGCAAGGAAGCGACTGCTGTCCCTTGCAACCTGGCCAACGCGGATTTCGCCATGGCGTTAATCTACGTGATGGCGCTAATGGTAGCCTCCTTAGGGGCAAGTGTCAGCATCATGGTGGGAAAACACAAACAGTGGAGGAAGGAGGGTGTACCCATTCTAGTGTGCTGCCTTATATCCATTGGGATCTGGGCGGCGTGGATTGCCATGTATGTCCACGGGAACCAACGGTACGGCGGTGGGCCACGGTGGGACGACCCCACGCTCGCCTTGGCACTCGTAGCCAACGCTTGGGTCTTCTTAGCTTTTGTCAGCATCCCGCAAGTCTGCTCCACAGGGGATGGTGACCCAGAGTTTACAGAGGATATGTACTCGGGGCGAAGCGTAGGCTACGAGAACATCCTCAAGGAGCAGCATCCTCGCAACGTCTATGCAGAAAACATCGAGAACAAAGGTTTCACCATGGACGAGCCCGCTCAAAGTATGTAACAGATGATTTTTATTTTCTTTGGCCCAAAAAAATGATTACCGTGTTTTCCAGACTATAAATCGCTCAGATTGTACATTGCACCAGCCCAAAAATGCATAATTAAGGTGGAAAAAAAATATTAGTCTTAATGCGCCCTCTTGCAGTTAAGTGTAAATTTAATCACAACTTCTGTTTTTGTAAATCAGCCAGGTGTGCGGGGGCAAGTTTTCGGAGAAAAATATATTTGATAATTTTGAAGCTAGGTCTCTAAATTCCTCAAGTGTGCAGGGGACAGAGGATGACGGCGATCTGCCCTTTTCCGTTGGCGCTCTAAATACAAAACACCACGGTAATGTCTGAAAACCTTTTATCACGTGTTTTTAAAAGAGAAATAAGTTGATGTTTTTTGCCAACAATGTTCATATAATTCATAACGGGAGCAAAATTCAACATTGAAAACATACCTATGATATTTCACCTTTTTTAATCACAAATCAAGTTCTTAATTTGTACATCTGAATTGAACGCCAGTGGAAGTTATGTGTTAAAAGGTCTTCTGAGTCATTGTCAGGTTGCTGGAGTTTCATTTAATCCTCAAGAAACGATGACAACCATATACACTTTGGTCCATCACCACGGCAACCACCAAGAACAACTACACAAAAAACCAGTAGTGTTGCAATCTGGCACTATTCTCCCAAGTCTGGTGTCCCTAGCGCTGTCGTCAAGAAATACAGGGCTCACATTCTACGCGACGCAGGTCTCATTCGCGTTTTCTCTCGGCCTATTAGTAAATAGGCGCTCCTTTTCGTCATCAATCCGGTTAGTCTACTTCTTGGATAGTCACATGAACTAAAAAAAACACATGACATAAACAACTTGCTGTAGCCCTGATAACGTTTTCAGGTGTGCTTAAGACTGCAGGGCGAATCCCGGTGCGGCTTGTACAAAGAAAATATTAAATTTCAATGTTAAAGCCCTACCGCATTGCACCGTGTTAAACATATCGACATATATATCGGAGGAGTCTGGAATCGAAACTGTGACTTCTTGTTACCAAGACAACCGCTTTACCTCCTCAGGCAATGCCGCGCCTGTCAGGTGTGAGCGAGGGCCAGTGATACATGGCACAATAAGGATTCCACTGTGTAAAAGAAATACAAATATCTCAACCAAAGAGTTTTATTTTTATTTTTTTATAAACATTGACATTGCCTAAATCGATGTTATTTTTTAACTGAAAAGTGTTTTTGTATATATAATATAATAGCAACTACTTAAAGAAAGGTAGAAAGTTGAATGAATTTGGACACCTTTGTTGTTTAAATAATTTTGAATACATTTTAAGCTCATTTACCTACATACGTTTGTGCAGCCAATAATGAGAAAGGGTATTTAAGGTGGCTGAGTGTAAGTTGTTTTCCTCTTTACATCTTCTCTGATGAGTGGGAACAAGAAGCCTGAAAAAAACCTTTAAATGACCTGAAAACAGATCGTTTAACGTCATTGTTAAGGGTAACGATACAAAAAGCCCAGAGCGGCAGGCCCCAAAAAAATCTCAGATCAGCAGAAATGAAGGATGAGGAAAAATAGTCAAGCTTAACCCACACACCACCTCCAAAGACCTACAACATGATATTACAGTAGATCGTCTCACTGTACAGCATTCCACTATTTAGGGCACTTTGTTTCCCAGGTAGTTTCAAATTGTAAAAATGTTTTTTTTTTTGCTTTATTTTAAAATACTTTTAGAAAGTTTTTGATTGCATCTTATCAGTAAGTATTAAGCCTCTGGGGATGATTTCAGTATGCTAAATGTGAATTTCCCTTCGGGGATGAATAAAGTATCTATCTATCTAAATCACCATTAGATGGCTGTAGTGGTTTTTGAACAGGTCTTTGTCCACTTCTTAAGCTTGGTTCCTGTATCCAGTGATTCACATGTGTAGGCGGCCCCATGTGGCGACTGAAAGCGTAGTGAAGCAGTATAGTCAGAATTGCGAAGATATGGATAAGTACAGACATCTAACGAGTTATTTTTCTTTCTAAAAGGATGGCTAAGTCCCTTTGTCTTCGTCGGTGCAGAGAGGGATGACGTTTCATGCAGGAATGTGATTGCCATGGTGACCTAAATCGGAAACATTAGGCGCTGAATTTCCCTTCGGGGATGAACAAAGTATCTATCTATCTATCTATCTATCTATCTGATAAGTTTTGCAAGCAAAGTGCTCCTTGTGCCACAGAGTCGTTTGAGATACGCTAAAGCACGTTTGTACAAGCAAGGTCGCTTTTGGAAAAAGGTGCTATGGACTGATGAAACTGACATTTTGAGTTTTTTGGACATAATAGTATGCATGGTGGAAGAAAAATACAACAATCCAAGAGGAATACTTACTACCCAAAGTAAAAATTGGTGCTAGTTCCATCATGCTGTGGTGATCTTTTGGGACCCACAAAATGATGAACTCATTTACTCTAAGTCCAACGAAAATAGATCATTAACGTCTCCAGCCATCAATAGCAGGGAATGAGTTAGCATTCTGCAAAATTAAACCATCTCCTAGCGGAACACAATTCTGCACAAAGTCAACATGATGGCTTTGGGAAAACAAAGTTTCCTGTTAATGTGTAATCCTTATAGTCTAACCAGCATCCCTTAGCGCCACACCAGATCCCAGAGCGCATGGCTGTGTTGACGTCGTCTCCTTGGCAACCGAGATCCGGCAACGCTATGGTCTCTCTTCGACACTGAACGCAGCGCTATCAGTTGCAAACCAAACCGCATCCCTCCAAATGTTCCCCCTCTGTGTAGTTCAAAGTAGAAACTCAAAATAAGGAGAGAAGACATCTATGGATATGTGCTAAAAAGCACAAGATGGAATACAAACTGGTTAACTCAGTGACCAAAAATCGCCCCATTTTTTTCTAATTTTCTGCCCAGCCTTTTGTGTTTTTTTGGGGGGGGGGATTACTGTAGACTCTAAACGACTGACAATTATGTCAACTCCCTCTTGTTGAGGCTCATGTTTGACGAAAATAATGCAAATTTCTCGACCGACGAGTATTTTAAAAAATGCCTATTTATACTATAGTTCATGTACTTTTGCCTATTGTTTAAATGTTTTTATTTTAATGAAGTTCTTAAGCACTTGGAGGGATGCAAGTGACCTTTTTTTTCCTACCGATAACTGATGAATTTGCGTTTTTATTGCCTGCTATATTTAGAAATCGAGCGCAAAACCCAATTATTTATATGTGTCATTAATTTTCTGTATGATTACATGAACATTATACAGCTTTTTTAAAAATGTCTCCAAAAAGTTGTGTCAGAGGGATTAGAGCTTTGTTTTGTCAATTGATCAATGCTCACTTTGTCAGTAATAACTACAAGGAGAAGATATTGTTATGAGCACCATAACAGTGACAGATAGATATTCCAAAAAGTGCATATGATTAAGGGTTTATTCATTATGTCAGGGGATGGTGTAATAATAGTCTGTAGTCTATAATAGTCTCCATAGGTCTTTGAGACTTTTTGTGATTAAGGCTCGTACAAATAAACATGACTTGATTAGACTTGACAAAAAAATAATCACTGTCCCTGTAAATTCTCAATGTGTACCTGTGTGTAATATTTGACCACTACATGGTCTAATGTGAACGAAAATCAGAGCCAAGAGCACAGTGTAGCAGCGAGATACTAAACATGGAGGTGACGTCTAGGTAGAGATTCCACTATTCAAAAGAAACACAAATTTCTCGACCTATGATTTATTTATTTAAGACTTTAAGGGGAAAGAGCAGGGCTAAAAAAATATTAGATCTTATTTGATCAATTCTGAATTCTCTCAGCCATGGGCCCCACAGAACTGAAGAAGAAAAGAGCACAGCAGCATAACAAACTGGCAGGGTTCGTACAGGTTTAAATCCTTAAATCCTTGTAAATGATTGAATTTTCATGTTGTGTTTTCAATTATTGAAAAGTGATTGAATCTTGGGTGAAGTGCTTGTAAAGCCTTCAAATATTTGCCTGTTTCACAACAAGCCATGTTAAAAATGACGCCAAAGCTGCTCTTTGGCTGCTTCGCTTTGCCATTGCATTTCTTCTTCCCTCTTGATTAACGGCAGCTTCGTTAGTTTGTATGAAATTATACAATGAACCTTCGTTGTTATGCTACACTAAATGTGTATTACTTCTAAGATTACGGATCAATTATAGACATTTATTATTGGCTTTGCAAAAAATAGTCATGTTTATTTGTATAGCCCTTAATCACAAGGAGTCTAAAAGGGCTGCACAGACCACAGATTATTGAAAACCACAGGCTATTATTACACCATTCCCTGATCAAAAATCTACACGAGGGCAAGGCAAAACTCAAAATCCTCAACGTAAGGAAAATGAAGAAACCTTGAGAAGGGACCGCACATGGGGTAATCCCCTATTAGGATGACCAAGCTGCAATGGGTGTTACAATAACAAATGATACACAGATATTTTCAACGTGAAATATAGTTCATTCATAAGCTATAGAATACAAGTGAGTTTTACCAAATGCATGATTCACACTGGATTTCTTCCTTTAATGGTACTGGAGGAATTTGAAAATTGGCTGTAAAAGTGCTTAAAGGTGCTTGAATTTGGTCATGAGAATGGTGTACGAACTGTGAACCTGAATCCTGAAGTTAAAAACTGTATTTAAATGGTGGCAGGCACCAAAGTGGTGTCCCCATACAGCGGCTACATGGGTCAGCTGAGGAGCTCTGTGTATCAGCCCACCGAACTGGCCCTCATTTCCAAAGCCCCGGTGAGTCTGACGCTCCATCCTTTGGAGATCCAGAATCACGTTTTCGTCTCTTGTTTGTGATCTCTAAAGTCTGTTTGCATTTCTAAAACTGCAGAATCCACTAGAAGTGTCCTATGACTCCACTATCCCAAGAGCGACAGCCCCTTCGGCCACTACTGGTGGAGACGTCACGGATTCAAAGGGCATGGCTCACAGAAACACCGTAGGCCTACGTCCAGTTTCAGGCAAGAAAATGTCTCCTAGGTGAAATTTGAAATTTTTCAAGTCAAAACGGGTGACCTACCTGAACCGTGTAGATCAGAGGAGAAAATGTTTTGAGGAGGTCTACGGGGGTATTATGAGTTTTCAGAGAGCGTGAATTGGAGAGGGAGCTGGTGCATATTGCAGCATAGGCATCCATCCATTATCTGCACCGCTTATCGTCAGTAGGGTCGCGGGGGTGCTGGAGCCCATCCCAGACATCCTCGGGCAGTGGGCAGGGCACACAGACAATTATCTTGCTCATTCACGAAGAGTGGCAAGCATAAAGCCCTTTCTGAAAGAATACTATAGAAAGGCCTGTTTGGCATTTGCAAGAACCCACATGGGAGACACAAGTAACATGTGGGACAAAATGCACTGGTCAGATGAAATTAAAATTGTAATTTGTGGGCTGAATGCAAGGTGTTACGTTTGGCCTAAGAGTAACAATGAACATCACTCTGAAAACACCATCTATGATGACTTTGCACCAAATGCAATATTGCACAACCCTTACGATACCAACGGTATCACGATAACACTGTATGTAACATCCCACATGCCGACATTTCTTGTGTAAATACCATGTAAATTATAACTATAGCCTTATCCCCCTTGTTTTATAACCTTATCTTCTCTGTTCCTTATCTTCTTGGCTCATACCTCACTGTGAATGTGTAAAACTGGAGTGTCATGCCCAATTTCGTTGTCACAATATGTTAACCCATTTTGTAACAATGACAATAAAGGTATATTCTATTCTATTCTATTCCATCTTCGCTGTCAAACATGGGGGTGGCAGAATCATGTTTTAGGGTTGCTTTTTTTCAGCAGGGACTGGGAAAATGGTTACAGTTGATGGGAAGATGGATGAAGCCAAAAACAGGGCGATCTGCAAGAGACCTGAAAATTGGGTGCATGTTCATCTTCCCATAAGACAATGACCCTAAACTCAAATTAAAATGGAATGGTTTAAAAGTAACACGAAAAAAGGTGTTAGAATGGCCAACCCAAAATCCAGACCTCAATCATACTGCAGAACTTTTGTGGAAAGATCAGAACAATGCTGTGTGATCACCCTCAAATCTTCAGGAACTTGAGCTGTTTTGTTAGGAAGAACGGGCAAATATTTCTGCTTCAAGATGTGCAAGACATACCCAAAAAAAACTTGTGGTGTTCAATCATAGCAAAACGAGGTTGTACAAAGTACTGACCCAAAGTGGGGGGAATAGTTTTGCCTTCTTTTCAATTTTTCATCTATTACCACAATATAAAATGTTGGATGAATTGGGTTTCTTTTCAGGATTGTGTCTAACATGTTGCTGATCTTTTAGAAAATATTTCAATATTCATATCGATAAGTTTAGAGCCCGAATTATGGCAATAATATGTTTAAAAGTTATTTAGGGGCCAATACCAATGTCGAGACAACATATAGGTCATCCTGGGTGCCGTAAGCTGCGGCATAAACGTAAATGGCGTATCTTTAGCCACGACAGAAGACATTGCTGCTATATGTGCTAGCTCTTAATGGCGAATCGAGGGTTTGAGGCGAATACGTGTAGTTTGTGCGGGCAGGAGTAGTTGCTTTTTGGGCCGTTCAACTGTTACTATAAAAGCGAAGATCACTGCTCGTGGATGATACGACAAGGATGAATCAAAACATACGTGTTCCATTCCCAGCCAATCAGGGGGTGAATGGTTAACAGCAGCCCATGTCATGATACATTCATTAGTAAGTCAACAAACTAAAAAGATGCTAATTGCTAAGCTTGATGATTGATGTTCATCGAATCCCTTAGGGGCCGGTCACACAGACATTTGCGGCTGAATCACGGCCAGAAATTTCTGCCTTTGAGGCGGACGCTATTGGACGCATTGAGATCGCCATTCAGACGAGATACAGCGGTGCTTAACACGAGGTCGGAAATTCGCGCGCGGGTGGCAGCGCGAAAGAGTTTTGCGCTGCTCAATTCTTCAGAGCGCGGGTACACAACCTTTCACGAGCGTATCGAGGCTGAACTACGGCCAGAAATTTCTGGCCGTGAAGCAGATGCTGTTGGGCGCTGATGGACGTTTTGAGACCGCCATATAGACGAGATAGAGCAGTGCTTTACTCGCGGTCGGAAATTTTCACGTGGTTGGCCGCGCTCAAAACTTTTGAGCTGCTCAAAAGTTTGAGCACGTGTTAAACCGCGTGCCGCACACGTGGTCAACACGAGGTAATGACGCGGAACGACGTGCTCTGGCCGCGGCCAGGGCGTGGTTACACATGGGTAGGACGGGAAATTTCAGCGGGTAATCGTGGGTGGAGCATGGTAATAGCATGTTCTGCGTCTGTATCGCGGTGTTATTACGTGAAATTAGCGTGTTACGCGTGTGACGGTCAAACGCCTTTCTCCGCGTATAAACAGCGCGAATGCCGAGCACACGTCAGTTGTGCTCGAGACGTCAAGGGGGTGAACATGGATCCCCGTCAGCGTAGTGACCTCGTCTTAATCCATTTTTATTTCTTGACATTTCTTTTCAAGATAATAAAACAAAAATGATGCCATAGCTTGAAATCTTGATCTTCACGGGACTGTGTTTTGTGCGGTTATGATTTCTACAGCCCGGTGCCGAGATTTGCATCCCCTCGCTACTACAACCACTTTTACCTCGTTTTATCTCACTTTTAGGGAATGTAATGGCGAACATATAACCAAAACCACTTCGTCTTGCATTTGTTGGAAATGTAATACAACTTAAACCATTCCGTCTTTGTTTTTGTTGTGAACATAATCGAACGGTAAATCCTCCCCCCTCGCGTGAACGCGCATTCTGCTGCGCTTCCAACGAAAGCGATCGTATTCTATATAAAACGCTTATTAAAACTATAAAGCGAGCTAATTATAACAATTGGGAGATCCTAGTCTATATAACGCGTTTATTTAAACAATAAAGTGCGATCGTATTCTACAAATTGCGTTTGTTAACGCGGATGCAAAAGTCACCAATGTCAATGTACGCTTCCCACAAAAGCGATCGCAGCAGAATGCGCGTTCACGCGAGGGGGTGGGGGGGGGATGTTTTGCGTAGGAGTCGGATTTGGGCACAACACCGGCTCGGGAGCTTTTATACCCGTGGTCCACACGAGAAAATGACGCAGAAATGACGCGATGAGGAAGCGGAACAGTCGCCGGCGTGTTTTGCGGGCACCACCGATGAACAGCGAGTTGGCCAATTTTGCGCATTTTCCATCGCGGGCAACCACGGGCTAAAAAAAAACGCAAAATTTTAGCCGTGATTCAGCCGCAAATGTCTGTGTGACCGGCCCCTTACATCGAGAACTACAAAGCCAACACACTCTGTTGATTTGTTTGGTGAGTTTGTATTTTTCATTTCTTGTGACATTACAATAGCAACTAGAGAGTGTAGCAGTGAGTTAACGCCTGGTTACCCAAATGGGTGTTGCATGAAAGTGGAATAAAGAAATCTGAGTTAACTGATTAAGCGTCGCGTAAACTAGTCTGGCAGACGCATTTTGAATTCATCGGTTGCACGTTTGCCGCGCCAGGATAAAAATGAGCTGCAATTTTAAGCTGACTGGAGAGATTTGGGATAAATGCGCATTCACCACATCCTCAAATAAACCCCGCAACTGATTTCAGAATCACGTTGGTCAGTGCAATAATTTTTGCCTGACACGTGGGAGGCCCAGGGTTGATTTCCAGTCAACGCAATAAATACTAATGTTTGCCTATTCATCTTTTTCTCTTTAAAGTGTTTATTAAATGTTTATCCTGGAGTGCCATTTCTAATCTCATTGTTAACTATGTTCACTATGTTGTTATCAATGACAAAAACAATTCTAATTTTAATTTTGTTGAATTCATTGTTCCTAATAAAGAACCAACTTCTGTCTCTCTTTGACAAGGAAACAAAAAAAATGACTTTCTTAATTGATCCATCTTTGCAGGATCCACGTTAAAAAAATCGGCAGGTGTGTGATAAGCCACGGACCCCAATTGTAAAAAGAGAAATATAACTGAGGAGAAAAAGTATCAAATGAAAAAAAAGAGTAAATATTGAAAGACATTTCTACAGAAGGGGTGCTACTCTTGTGGCAGAGTATTCAGTTGGAAGTGACAGAAATGTGTTACTACATGACTTCTGGAGAAAATAGATTAGCGCAAAGATAGATTTAAGAATTTGATTGCATCTCCAAACTTGACTACCGCAGCAAGTTTTGTTGCAACCTAGGAAATTCTAAAGTGGGGAACGTTCTCAGATGGTGATGACATAAAGGAGTCATTTATCAAGAATACAGAACCTATTTGCAGACTTTATGAAAAAAAAACCTGAAATAATTCAGAAAATTAAATACGTGATTTTCTCTGCTAAGACAGTGAAGGAAAGAGCCATTAAATGGCATGCTACATCACAGAACAGAAAATCAAGGACATTAATTCAGCGCCAGCATACTCGATTGCCTGTGATGACTTGTATGATGGATTTCTTTATTGCATTTTTTTTTTATCAAAGCAATGAAAGAGAACTGTAATTCATTAATATTGTAATGAAGTTAAACTTGAGGCGGTATCTTACAACAGAGTGGGGTTTTTAAGGGTTATTGTTCTATCTTCGTTATTCATTATCCATTATCCGTTATCGGTCAGTTCATAATACGCTACAAAGCCTAGGAGCCGGGACACTTACTCTCAGCCAAAAGGCCAAGCTAAGGTCCTAGCCCTAAAGCCTTGCTGTGATCATTGCGAATGCACCGTTCCCGGAGGTACTGCAATACCGGGCCGATGCGTGGAGTGGACAGAGCAAGCTCTTATTCCATCTCCGAAATGCAAAAATCAAAGATCATGGCAAGAGGTACGGCCAAAAGGCCAAGCTAGCCCTAACGCCTGGCCAAGCTAAGGAACTAGCATCAAGGCCAAGCTAAGGACCTGGCATCAAAGCCTTGCTACATCAAAGCTTTAAAGTTCGCAGTTCTAAAACCATCGCTAAGGCCAAGCTAAGGAAGGCCAAGCTAAGGACCTAGCATCAAAGCGTTAGCAACGACACAGTCTAGTGACTAGACCACTAGGGATATCTTACAACAGAGTAGTCGGGGGGTTTTGGGGTTTTTAAGGGTTATTGATCTATCTTCGTTATTCATTATCCATTATCCGTTATCGGTCAGTTCATAATACGCTACAAAGTCTAGGAGCCGGGACACTTACTCTCAGCCAAAAGGCCAAGCTAAGGTCCTAGCCCTAAAGCCTTGCTGCGATCATTGCGAATGCACCGTTCCCGGAGGTACTGCAATACCGGGCCGATGCGTGGAGTGGACAGAGCAAGCTCTTATTCCATCTCCGGATTGCAAAAATCAAAGATCATGGCAAAGGCCATAATCTTTGAAATAATACAGTAACATGCATCGATATCCACATGATGCACTGCATCAAAATTAATCATTCTGATGACAGGTTAATTGTCACGGTTGCCCATTTTGGCGCCGGTTGCCGCTTGTTGCCTGTTTGGCTTCCCTCCTATTTAAGCTCAGTGCTCTTACTCACCCCTTGTCAGTCCGTCAACGAACTACTGCACCTGCAAGACGTGTGTTTTGACTTTGTCCGGTATCGATCCCGTCTATCTCATCCTGTTTGATATCTGACTCCAGTGTCTGGTACCGATCCTGTCCGTCCGGTATCTGCTCGTGTATGTGTTATCGATCCTGTCTGGCCAGTCCTGTCCGGTATCGACCCCGTCTGTCCGGTATCTGCTCGTGTATCTGGTATCGATTTTGTTTGTCCCGTCCTGTCCGGTATCGACCCAGTCTGTCCAGTATCTGCTCGGGTATCTGGTATCGATCTCGTCGACCTCTGGCTTCCTGTTTTTTCACCCCGGACTTCTGTCTTACTTCTTCCGCCCAGTGATTGCTGAATCACTGACGTTTGTGTAACGTGCATGACTGCCCCATTCCCATAAAATAAAACTTGTGTGAAAACGTTACGCATCTGGGTCCTTCTCCTGTTCTGGTTCTGACACCAATATACTGTTGCTAATATACAGTAGATACATACAAAATGTGTTGTATTCTTTATGAGGCTTCTATAAGGCTTTAAATGTTTTACAGCTCTTGACTTTTTTTGGGGGGTCCAATATGGCTCTTTTAACGTTTTGGGTTGGTGACCTTTGTGTTAAACTGTGTATCAGAACATATTTTCTACACACCTTTCTCACCTTTTGAACACCTGACTCAATTTCATGCCCGCACTTTGATTTTAGCAGTCACGTGTTTTATCTTTCTTTTTTTAAACATTTTTCTTCCTGTTTGTGTGTGTCCATCAGGCCTTGGACAGGACATGTGACTGGTGAAGTTCCTGTATCCATCTCTGCGTTGACTCTGCTAAAGACAGCAACTTAACAACTTTTCTCCTCAGTGATAGTATTGTGGCTAAAAAGTCGAATTATTTTTATGAATACCGCGGTACATACGCATTCTTTGTGGTCATGTACCATAGAGAACTACTGCAATGTTTTCTCTACCTGCTTTAAAATATTTGTTATCAGCCAAGTACCAGTGCATCATTAAGGACGTTTGACATTAAACACTTGGAAGCAAATCTAGTTCAGTTAATAACATTTTTGCCCCTTATTTGAATAAATTTACACTTTTTACTTGCTTTTTCAGGAATCCCTTTTTTTGACATTCACTGCTTTTTTATTCAGGTCATATGATTTTTTCCGTAGTAACAATTACAAGCTTGATTGATTGGGCACAATATTCACGCGTAAGCATCATTGCACTGCTAAAAGTTTATCATTATCGCATTTCCTGAAATTTGGACTCGTTTTTATCTTAAAATATTTGATCTCTTTTTTTAAATAAAACAATTAAAAACAACTTGGTCAATTTTATGTCGTGTATTGTAAATAATTTCTCTCTTTAAAAAAATTAAGAGTTTGACAAAAAATTCTGAAAATAAGTTGAAATATCTCAATACCAGGATACTTAATTACAATGCTGTGCCTAAAATACATTTTCTTTTTACATTTTGGTATTTTCTTATTCATATTTCAATGTAATTCTAAAATCAAACGCTTCTCACAAAGATTTTAATTTTGTTTTTTAAATAAATATAGTTTGGATATTTTACTACAAAAACAATTAATATAATTAATAGAAAAAGTATATATATGTAAATGTAAATGGTCTGCATTAAATAGCACTTTTCAAGTCAATGAAGACCTCCCAAAGCGCTTTACAATGTGCTTCACACTTTTCCCTTTTCACACACTAACCCACCGATAGCAGCGTCAGCCGTGCAATGTCCTATTTTTTTATCTGCTCCAATAATTTGTTTTGTTGTTGGTAGCGCCCATCACATACAGTACTTTTTTTTTCCACATTGAACTCCTTTATTACTCAACAACTATAGAGCCCCTTCCATTTTTATAAATAACTATGACATATTGAAGCTGCTAGTGCATTGTTTGGCCTGGAGAGGGATGGACGACACCAGGCTGTCCCTGCCCAAGACACAACACAGGAAATGGTGCCTCTACGACCCTAGGGGCTAAGGAGCCCATGTGCTTGCAGCAATATAGCGACTTTAATCATTAATGTCAACAACGAAAAAACCCGCTCTTTTGATCGACGCTGGATTTTTTTCTTTTGAACTTACTCAAAAAATTGAAAAATTGGCCTTAAAAGTGCTTGAAAAGGCTTATATTTAGCCACGAAAAAGGTGTACGAACACTATATACGTTCAAGTACTACTGGAGTTGCCTTGTGATACATCCTGGGCTACTAGTACTCCAATTTGATAACCACTGTACTAAGTCAGTCAATTCTCTTACAAAACAACAACTACACTAAAACTACACAATTTCAACCTGCACGTCATAAATACACAGCACAATATTTTATGCCATACAAATATTTGTATTTATTATGTACAGTTATTCTCTGTCATTTAGACGAAAAACTGTGTCACTCTAGCACTGAAATTGCTCCCCCAGTACAAAATACTATTCACTAAAAAAACAAAACTTCTAGCTTGTTGCACTGGACAATCTCACCACACTATTAATACGTTACTATATAAGTACACCACGCTTTAAGGCTCTGCGGCGCATTATTTTTCAGAAGCCTGCAGTAAATATCACAAACATGTTTTCCTAGAAACATGTTTTAAATGCATTACAGTCTTTATCCAGATATGCGTATTGCCCGATTACATTTTCATTAAATGTCTAATTTTGCAGAGTAAAGATGTACCAGTGAAGAAAGATCTGCATTTATATAGCGCTTTTCAAGTCAATGAAGACTTCCCAAAGCGCTTCACATTTACCCATTCACACACACACACACCAATAGCGGCCGTGCAGCCATGCAAGGCGCTAACCTGCTTATTGGGGGTTTAGTGCCTTACCCAAGGACACTTCGACATGTAACACGGAGGAGCCGGTATTCAAACTGCGATCTCTTGATCCCAAGACGAGCGCTCTACCTCCTGAGCTACTGCCGTCCACTATACACTAGCGATGCTCGAATTTTCATCATTAAGAATGTTTCTGCCAAAAATGACCAAGTACATTTTTGCCGAAAGAACAATGTTGTCATATGTGATTGACGTGACGTAAATATGCAGTGAATAATGACATTCAAATATTTCATTGAGTGAACTTAGTTTGAAGTTAATTGTCTTTTGCTTAGTCGGTATTTCTTTACTCCCGTTTTTATTTGCCTCTTTGCTTGGTGAAAAAGTGCATTTGCTCATTTCATGTTCAAAAGCACAAAGCTTAATGGGAGTTGGAGTCCGCCTGAGGAAATGGGTCAAGGGCGCTTGATTACTGGTTTTTATGTGTGCTAACATGGGAAAACTATTTTGCTCCTTTGTGTGTGTACTTTGGTGTGTGTTGCGTCTGTACTTGTGTTAGTTACTTTCTTAGAGCCATTTCTAGGATTTAACTGTCATATTAAGACATTGTGAATGTCCTTTTGTGGTTAGACCCCTTTTTTAGAGTTAAAACGTGGTTTTAGAGTTAAGATTTCATTTAGACTTTGGTTGGGGTTAGTGCAAGGGTGTTAAATTAATTTTAGCTCTGGGGCCACTTGGAAGAAAAAAAATACACTCACAACAGCCAGACTAGTACAATTAAATAAAAGAAAAGGAGAGAGAGAGAGAAAGAGAATAAGAAAGAATAAGAGAAAGAAATAGAGTGAGAAAAAGAAGTAGAGAGAAAAAATAAACAGAGACAAAGTAAGAGAAATGAGAGGGGGGAAGAAAGAAAAGATTAAGAGAAGACAAAGAGAGAGAGAGAAACCAAACAAAGGAGAAATGAAACGGAGAAATAGAGTGAATAGGAGAGAAAAAGAATGATAACGACGGAGAGGTAGAGAAAAAAATGATAGAAAAGTGAGGGAGCAAGAATAGAAAAAGAGGGAGAGAAAAAAAGAGCGAGAGAAAAGTGAAGGAGACAGTGAGTGAACAAAAACCCAGCTACACCTGCTTGGTGGGTGGTGCTTGTCAAGTGGACATATTAAAAACTGCTAGTTTTTATTTTACGCTTCTCTCAGTATTGTCTTGGAGGCCAACTTCAATCTGCCCACAAATTTGAAACTCTTCTTTGGGTGGGGGTTTGGGTTAGTCGATCAGTTTTGATGGTTAGCATATGTCTCTCTGTCTGTCCTTCTTTCTGTCTGTCTCTCTGTCTGACTAAGTTTAAATGCAGATTTAATGACTATTGCTTGTGCATGTATCCCTTAACCACCAGGGTCCTTGAGGCACCACTTCCTGCGGTGTGTCATTGATATTTTAGCCTGGTGGAGCCCATTCCTCTTAAGGGTGTTTTTTAGGTAGAGGTTTCCTCCCCTCAAGCGGATAGAACTGGTTTCTGTGGTTAACAGTAGCACCAAAAGGCTCTTGATCTGACTCAGATCCATTAATGGGTCATTGGGGCACCACTGAAGACTCAACTCTGGACAATTTCCTCCACTGCTGACAGTTCCTGGTCTGTTTGGGTCGTGGCAAAATTAACACGTAGTCCATTCCTTGATGTTGTCGCCTCAATTCTGTTTCTGTCTTCCTCCCCTCCTTCCCCCTTGGACCGTGCCCTAGAGAATAAGTCCTGATGACATTGTGACGTGACCATCACCATATCACTGCAGTTTTCATCTTCGCACAGTTGACAAGAGTTCCTCGTAGGGTTCAATTGTTCTTGTCCCTCCAGATGGGTTTAAGTCAGGCAAGTGCAGTTGTGATTTCCTATCCTGGCCAAGTTTTCTAGTTCTTACCTCTCTTCTGAGATGTGAGCTTCACCATATTCAAATTTGATGCCAGGTTAAAGCTCTTGGTGGTTGATGGTGATATTTGTGGCGATACCTTGGGGGTTGTTTGTCAATACGTTTGTTTGTTTTTCTGTGATGACATCCTTCCCATACTGGTTTAATGTTCCAGGCAATTGACCAGATCACTGAGTTCTGGTCGTTCTCTTGCCAGTCCTGCAATATCATCAGCAAAACGGAGGTTAGTGACCTTATGTCCTCTAATGCTGAATGTAACTTCATTGTTTTCCAGTGCTTGAGTCAACATCTTCCCCAGGAAGATGTTGAATAAAGCTGAAGAGAGAATGTGGCCTTGTCACACCCTGACTGTGGTTTGAAACTACGCTTCAATAATACCATCGATAATTACCGCACTGTTGGCTTTGCCATACTGATGTCCAATGGTCTGAACCAGTTTCTGGCCCATCTGACAATATTGATACTAGCTTCTAAATCAAGGTATTTTGTTCCATTTTGAGAATCGTACAATACTTATAGCACCGATTGTGCCTTTCAGGTTTTTTTTTTTTTAAACAATCTTTGTGGCAATGACATTATGTCCTCTGCTTTTGTAACATCAAAGGTTCAAGGGCTCTTTATCCAGTAAAGGACTGTGTGTATACCTGTTTGATTAATATGCATACCATTGCACATTTATTTGCACATGAAGTTTACCCCTTCCATCATATTTTGGTCCTACAAAGCACTGTGGACTTGTAGTACAGAGAAAAATAATACACACAAACCTTCATGAGTATTAGTTGTTTTTTCCATGACACTTTCATTTTATTTTCTGCGAATACACCATAGTTGATTCCATCCATATGAAGTCCGTACTTCTGGTTTTCCACATACGAGCACATGTTCTAAACACAAGACACAACAACGGAATTCACAGTTAGAGAGAGGAGAAAAAAAAAGCATGGTACTTCGTTGCTCATAGTAGTAACATGGATAAAATCATCCTTTCCTTAATGTCAGAAATTAAATGCGCAAACCACATCTTGTTGCGTAATGTTGCTCTGAGTTCTGATCATAAGGCTGACTATTCACTGTTTGTCTGTCTTGTTTGTATATTTCTGTGTTTCAGTTGCACAAAACACAACAATAAATGTCCATTATGCAAAAGCAGTTGTTGAAGTGTCTTCCTTGGTGAAAATCAAAAGGAATTTTTCGTGATTTTTGAGGGGGCGGGGTATGTTGCTCTTGCCGGAAGAGGAACAACAACATCTGAACAATGTTCTCTCTGTTCACTTGAGACAAAGTCGGCGCTGTGGGGAAAAACCTTGACTGAGGACACCTGAGCCACAAGTCTGCACGCACACAGACGCCATTTTCGACACATGAAAGATCACTCCGGGCGTGCATAACTTTGCACGACCTTGTCTTAGTTAGAAAATTTGTCAGCAGCATTGCCATTCAAAAGTATTCGCAACTAAGACATTTTTGACATATTGCCATATTTCAGGCTTCAAATTGATGGAAAAAAAAACTCAAAATATTTTCAAAGAATCAGCATGTCAGACACAATCATAAAAAAGACCAAATGTATTCAACATTAAAAAAAATAGAGAAGGAGGCGTTATAGTTGATACTTTTTACAACCTTGGTTTGCTGCAATTACAGCCACAAATCTTTATGGGAGTGAGTCTATAATTTTGCGCACCTTGAATCTTAAATATTTTGCCCATTCTTTCTTACGAAACAGCTCAAGTTTCTCAAGGTTTTATGGTAATCGCTTGTACACAGCATTTTTCAGCTCTTCACACAAATGCTGTGCAAAATTGAGGTCTGGACTTTGAAAGGCTGGCCATTCTAGCACATTTTTACTGCTAGTTTTAAACCATTACATTAAATTTTGCTTTAGTTTTAGGACAGTTTTCCTGTTAGAAGGTGATTCTGCGCCCCATTCTCTGGTCTCTTGCAGTTTTTCTGCCAGAATCGCCATGTATTTGGCTTCTTCCATCTTCCCATAAACTCTAACAATCTTCCCAGATCCTGTGGATGAAAGCAACCTCCTGCTGCCACCACCATGTTTGACAGAAGGGATGGTGTTTTCAGGTCGATGTGTAGTGTTATTCTTATGCCAAATGTGATGCTTTGCATTCAGGCCAAAAAGTTCAAATATGGTCTCATCTGACCAGTGCAACTTGTTCCACATATTTTTGTGTTCCAATTTCTAAACAGGCATTTTTATTTTTTCGCAAAGGCTTCCTGGCCATTCTCCCATAAAGGGCAGATTTTTGCAATGTAGGTCTAAATACAGGAGTGTCCAATCTTATCAGAAGGCGGGCCAGATTTGGCAATCTGTCAATGTGTGCGGGCCAACTATTCAGCCTGGCATTTTTTTGAACCAATAAAATCAACATTACCACCCAAAACATGCATGAGAAGCTAATTAAACACAATAAATTATCCGTAGGTGTAAATATCAGAGAGTCTCTGTGGCCCTGTGGTGAACTGGCAACTTACCTAGGGTGTACCCCACCTTTGCCCAAGGAATGCTAGAATACGCTCCAGCGGACCTAAGCTCAAGAATAAACGGGTAAAAAAAATGAATGAATAAACATATTTACTGCAAATGGCAGACATCTTTAAGTTTTAACAAAGTCACAGACTATTGTAAAATGAATATAATTCTGTCTAGGGAAAACTGTATTTTACCAATTTACTCAACTCGGGAATAAAAGGGTAAAGAAAATGAAATAATGACTACATTTATTGCAAATGGCAGACTTTTTCTTTATATGTTTTTACAAAATCACAGACCATTATACAATGAATAAAAAGTATGTGGGAAAACAATTTTGCTCAAATATTTATTCAACTCAGGAATAAACAGGTTAAAAGAAAATGGATGAATGAATACATTTATTGCAAATGGCAGCCTTCTATTATGGTTTTAAGTGAATCACATACCATTATAAAATGATCAAGAAGTCTGTTTGGGAAAACTATATTATACCCATTTAATAAACTCTGGAATAAATGGGTAAAGAAGACGAATGAGTGACTAAATTTATTGCAAATAGCAAACTTGTATTAGTTTTGACAAAATTGCACACCATTATAAAATGAACAAAATGTCTGTCTGGAAAAACAATATTCATCATATATTTATTTTACCCATTTATTGATGAACGAAATTCACAGACCATTAAAAATAAAATATCTGTCAGGGAAAACAATCTTTTACTCAATAGTTATTCAACTCAAGACAACAAAAATATTGCCTGTGCTAACGTGAAAGTTGACACTGGGACCTGGACTGCAGTGTGTAGTCCAGGTCTGGCTCAAGTGAGAGTCACTTAGTGTCGTCCTCACACGGCTCTTGTTATGGTCATTAAGGAAAATGTCTTTTAGAAAATATTCACATTTCTCTGTACTTGCCTTCATCCAGCTGGCGGTAGAAATTGACAAAGGGAACTTCTTTGTGCCGACTGCGACACTCGGCGTCACAATGCAGTTCAATGAGCTCCAGGTGGTCTGGAGGGTCCACGAAGAACGGAGCAAAAAAAAGTGTGATCTCCTTTTCAATGGCTGCAAAGTCCCAGAAACGTTATTGAAACTCCTCAGCCAGACATGAAATGTCTCCTGCATACTTTGCGTACGTCTATTGTTCTGTGGGAAACTGGTCAGAATTTCCTGCAGCAATGGGAAATTGGTTGTATTGGGCTGCACCTGTGGCAGATGCTTCTGGAAAGTAGTTCAGTCTAAAATGCCTTGATATTTGAATAAAGTTGGCTTACCACTGCATTTTGCCCTTGAAGGCTTCTGTTCAGCACATTCAAATGTCTCTTTGCGTCAACCAAAAATCCCAAATCGGACAGCCAAACAGAATCACACAGTTGTGGCAACTGTTGTCCCTTTTCAATCAAAAAATGAGAGCGAAAAATGCTGCAGTGCAGACCCCCGACATCATTGTGATAGAGAACATCTCAGTATTCAGCTTGGATGTCAAGAAGAAACTAATGAAACTGGCGGTGGCACAGCACTTTGGAGCGGATGGAATGAATTGCTTTTATCACCGGTTTCATAAATGATCATATTTCAGATGCTTGGCACAGAGAACTTCATGAGAATAATGCAGTGTAGTTTAATAGCCCAGCCTCGTTCTTCAGTGACTTTGTTGCAGACAAGGGTTGATAAGCCATTGCGCTCACCAGTCATTGCAGGTGCACCGTGAGTAATAATCCCAGAGATTTTATTCCACTGCAGTTCGAGGTTATTTACAGCTGAAAATACTGAAGCAAATAAAAATGTCCCTCTTGTTTGGTCCTTCAGACTCTGGATATTAAGCAGCTCTTCACTCACATTCATGTCATTGTCCACTCCGCGCAAAAAAAATAATAATTGAGCCGCGTCTGATGCATCCGTGCTCCAAGGCTAACGAAAAAAATCAAACTCTGTTCTTTTTACTATTAATTTTTTCTTAATATCTAAAGAAACATCTTCAATTCTTCTCACTGCAGTGTTACGAGCCAGGCAAATATCGGAGAATTCCTCCTTCTTCTCAGGACAAATCTTCTCCACTATCCCTATGACGCAGTCTTTAATAAATTTGCCCTCCGTGAAAGGTTTAAGGGCAGGGCTAAATTGGCGAAAGGGCTACTGCTACTAATTACTGCCACTATCTGGTGAAATTGTGAATTTCTTTCTTTTTTTTTAATACTATGGTGAACATCAAAGGCGAGCCACATATTATTTTCATGAGACAGGGCGTGGGCCGGTAACAATGTGATCACGGACTGTATTTGGCCCGTGGGCCGGACTTTGGACACGCCTTGTCTAATGATTTCTATGCACAGATTGTCCCACCTCAGTTGTGTAAGCTTGCAGGTCATCCAATTTGAGTTTAGGCCTCTTTTATGCTTTTCTGGTTAGTTTCCTCTTTGGGCCAAACATTAAGAGGGGCTGCCAGGTCTTACTAGATTTTCAGTAATTTTTCATATTATTGCTCGCACGGTTTTCTGGGAGATGTGTAAATGTTGTGAAATCTTCTTGTATCCCTTTACTACTCTGAACCTTTTCACAACTTTATCCCGGACCTGCCTGGTGTGTTCTATACTCTTCATAATGCTGTCTGCGCTCCAGTATCTCTTTTCACAGACCTCTGAGCCCATCACAGTGCAGATGCATTTAGACTGAGAGTGTTTGTCATTGTTAGTCATTTAAGTTGACATTGGATCCTTCAGATGTCATTAGGGAACTACTGGAGTGAGTTGGCTTAGCGGAGGGAACAAGTGGCTGACATTTTCGCAACACTTACTTTTCAGTTTTGTTGTTGTAGATAAAGTATAAAATGTTAAAATTCCACTTTAGGCTTGTGTCTCGCATGTTGTTAGGTCTTGGACAATATTTTCATTTTTTACCTTAAAGTCCGAAGCCTGAAATGTGGCAATATGGCAAAAAGTTCCTGTGGGACTAATACTGTACTTTCACTAGGCACTGTAATTGTCTATTTCCCTCTATTATTCACTCTCTTTACCCTCTCTCTCCTCTCTCTTTTTCTTCCTTTCTGCGTTTCCATGAACGCTGCTTGCAAACACACAGCTCCCCATGGGGGCCACCGGAAGGCAAACATCAGATCCCGACTCACGGGGCGTTGGGCAGCCGTCAGGGTGAGGTAGGTGTTGCCTGCTTAAGGTAAATAACACCTAAACATGTGTTTTTAACACACAACATGTATTGGTGAAACATGAAAAATGTAAAAAAAAACAGCCACTGTGCTTTAGATCAGTAGTCATCTACCACTGGGCCGTGGACCGGCACTGGGCCATAAATAATTTGTTACCGGGCCGCATGGAAAGGAAAAAATTGCCGTATTTTTTGCTTATACCAAATTTGTCAATACATTCATTTTGCGAGTGCATGATATTTTTAATAATTTTAAGCTAATAAATTACTGTAATTGAGCAATGATTGATCAGTCTACAGATAACCCTGACCACATTTATTTAGCATTAGATGCAACAGAAAGCGATCCCGGAGAGCACCATATCCTAATCACAAGGTCACAAGGATTGCAGATGACCTTGATGAAGCTGGGTCATTTTTGGAATGCAACATCAGTGAAAAACGAGGGATTACGATTTATCTTCTTTTCGCCTTTCATTTTTTGTAGTTCACTTTTCCGTTTATACTGACGGACTAAAGCTAAAGCACTATGTAAAAAAAAATCCATCTGTTTTTTGTTTCATCCACCTAAAGCAGAGGTTTCAGGCAATGGAGACCATGAGCTGATTTATGGAGGCCTTGTATGTAGAACACTAATTACATTTTAAGGTAAACTGAAAAGAGAACATTTATTTCAGTGTAGTTTTCACGTAAAGCGATGATTTTGTTTTTGCGTGTGGTAGCTAGGGTCGTTTAATTCGCGAACAAAACGAATCTTAAGAGCCAGCTCTTTGAGGAGAACTATGAGAGCCGGCTCTTCGAAACGTTCTCTCCATCTCCCAACCTTTTCTCTTTTTATCTTTCTTTCAGGCTATCTCTCACTCGCTCCCTCATTCTCACTCTCTATCTCTTGTTCTCTCCTTTTCTATCTTGATCTTCATCTTTCTTTCTCTCTTTCTTTCCTCTTTTTCTCTCTCAGTTTCCCTCGCTCTTCATTCTTTCTCCATCGCTTTCTATATTCCTCTCTCTTTCTCTCTCCTTTTTCTCTCTTTCATTCTCTGTCTTCTTTCTTACTATCTCTATTACTCACCAGTTTCTTCTGTCTCTCTCTTCTATTCTCTTATCTCTCCTTCTCTTTTTCTCTCTCACACATTCTCTCTTTTCCTTTCTCACCTTTCTTCTCTCTGCTTTTTGCATAATTAAACAATGTAAGTTTAAATTACCCAAATGGTCCCTGTATATTGAGTCAATTAAGGCGTTTGTAGTAAAGTATCATAATACATTCTCATAACGAATTAATTGGTTGCACAGTGTTTCATAATTATTGTTAATAAAGCATTTAAAACTAAAGATATGAAGAGCCCTTTGGTAGCCGAAAAAGCTGGCTCTTTCTAGTGAACCGATCCGTCCTCTAAAAAGAGCCGGAATTCCATCATAATTCTTATACCATTCAAGCGTAGAAATAATCACATACGGCACAGTACTGCCCTCTACAGAAAACTTTTCATTAAACGTATTTCTGTCGTCACTCTATTCCCGCCTACACGGTTGTCCATTGGTTGGCATAGATATTCCTCCTTGACAATTGGTCAATATCTCCTCTATTAGCCTATCAATGCTCTTGTTTACAAAATGAAACTTCCGGGAGAATGAAAGGACCTTCTTGTCTCGGAGTATGAACGTTGCGTTTTAGTTTTTAGTCTTTTTAGTTTTTTTGCATAAGAGTTTGGAGATAATTTAAATTGACTTTTGAGGGATTTTCGGGATGCTTTACTTGGTTGTGAACATGACGAGGTCGTCGGTCTCTTTACGAAAGGTCGCTAGCCTCCATTAGCTTTCTACGTACCCTATCATATCTATTTATGCCATCCTCACGTGACAACAGTTTTATTGTTATTAGTATGAGTTTTTATGCTATAGAAGAGTAGTGTCAAGGTGACATTAAAATCACTCCCCCTCATCTTAAATCAAGAAGTACCTCAAAGTTAACGATTTGAACACATGAGATGAAATCAGATTTTTATTTTCAGTACTTATGAATAGTCGATATGACAGAGTTGATAGAGAGGCGTTGTGGCAGGTGATGGTAATGTATGGAGTGGGTGGAAAGTTGTTGGAAGCATTGAAGAGTTTTTATGTGAACAGCAGAGCATGTGTAAGAGTAGGGAGTGAGACAATTGAGTGGTTCCCTTTGTAACTGGTGTGAGACTGGGGTGTGTGATGTCACCATGGCTGTTGAATGTGTACATGGATGGTGTGGTGAGAGGTGAATGCAAGAGTATTTGGCAGAGGTCTTGAGATGATGGATAAGAGTGGAACGGTGTGGCAGGTAAGTCAGTTGTTGTTTGCAGATGACACAGCGCTTGTGGCGGATTCTGAGGAAACATTGAGAAGGTTGGTAGTGGAGTTTGGAACAGTGTGTGATAGGCGTAAGTTATGTGTGAATGCTGGGAAGAGTAAGGTGATAAAGTGTTCATGTGATGGAGTGGGCATGGCGTTAGAAATAAGGTTGCATGGACAGGTGCAGGAAGAAGTTGAAAGCTTTAGGTACTTGGTTTGTGATGTGGCTGCAGTTGGTGGAATGGAGTGCGAGGTATTGCATAGAGTGAATCAAGGAAGCAAGGTTTTGGATGCTCTGAGGAAAGTGATGATCAATAAGAGTATGAGTATGGATGCTAAGAGGGGACTGTATGAGAGTGTGATTATGCCGACTGTGTTGTATGGTGCAGGGACTTGGAGCCTGTACGCAGATTTGAGAAGGAAATTAAATGTTTTCGAGATGAAGTGTTTGAGGCGTATGTTAGGAGTGACAAGATTGGATAGATTGAGAAATGAAATTGTGAGAGACAGAACTAAAATAGTGGTGGATAAGAAAGTATTCGGTTGGTTTGGACACAAGGAGAGGATGGATGAGGAGCGAATGTTGAAGAGGATCTACAGAGTAGAATTGAATGGGAGGAGACCATGAGGAAGGCCGTGATTGACGTGGACGGATGGTGTTATGAGTTCACTGTAGGAAATAGGTCTAATTGTAATGGAAGCTATAGCCCTTGTTGGTGATAGGAATGAGTGGAGAGGTGTTGTAAAATGATAGTGGGATGTTTGGACGCGTTCTAAGGGATGGGCAGGGCACCCGTGTGATGCGGCAGGGGTAAACCAGTGAAAGCCGTCGGGGCCCTGCTGTTGAACAGAAGAGTGTGTTGTGTCACCCTGACCCGAGTGACATTGCCGCTTTCTCGTGTCAAATCATGTGTCAGAAATAATGAATTAAAAATTCAGTTGATTTCAATTTTGTCTTAATTTAGTCACCCTGAAAAAACAGTGTCATATTATCTGCACTTTAAGGCACACCAGATTATAAGGCACACCAACAAAATATAGTCTTTTCAGGCAGAACAGTTATTGTATGCAGTATAATCTAATTGTAACTAGGCATTTACATTTTTATCCATCGTATTTTTCGGTATGTAAGTCGAACTGGATTATAAGGCGCACTTTCAAATTTCTAGCCAATTTGGGGTTTTTAGATGTGCCTTATAGTCTGGAAAACAGAGTAAAATACTTGCTTTTTGTTGTCTTTTTAGTTGTGTCTGGCGTTACGGAGAGGAAGTCTGATCCGTTGGGACGTCCGGAACCAGTGCACGGACTCAAACCCTCCCTCCACGTTGGCGGTTCACCCAGAGACCGCTCGGGAATCTGGCAGCCCCCCTGTACCCCCGACGTACTGCTGCATGAGCGGCTGCCACAACTGCGTGTGGATCGAACACGCCGAGCAACTGCTGGCTTTTTATCACGACGGAGGCGAGAAAGCGCTCGCCGCCATTGATGAGAACGTGCTAGACGAAAACCTCAAAGCATTCTTAAAGATGGAGATACGACTCCTCAAAAAGACATGAGCGGACCCCCAGTGATCTAGCGACTCCCTTAACCACAATTCAGCATGACGTTGCTAATAGGGATGAACAAATTCCTGTGGGAAATTTTGCCTATGGAAGTAAAGCCTCCCAGCTACAGATAAAGATTGACAATAAGTCACAATTGCATAAACAAGCAACCAAGCAGAATGTTGTAGAGACAACCAGTGTTGGGCGTGTTACTGGAAAAAAAAAAGTACCTTCAATTCCAGACTACAGAGCGCACCTCATTCAAAGTCCAATGCACTCATGGAAGAAGCTCAACTCTATTTTTGTACAAGCTGAACCAAATTCTAAGTCACAAACTTAAACAGCCAATAAGAGGATCTCATTCACTTCCATTCCATACATTTTAAAAAATTTAGCGGGGAAATGTCTAATACTGAAAAGTAACACATTGTGCCGCGATGAAGAACCTATGGCTCTTTTCATGATTACATATGGCTTGGAGATAAAAAATCCTCCATGTGCAAATGTTTTCTGTGTGGTTCCAATTTTGAGTTGAGGGATGCATATTCTGATACATGCGAAGCCGAAAGGAACCCTGAAAATGGATTTAGTCAAGTTCAGTATATTTAGGGCACAGTCTCAACTACAGTTTACTCTCAAGGTGATACACTAACATATCTGGTCTTTGCTATACGCATCTAAGAAATATTTTACGCGGAAGCTCGATAAACAATTTATGGTTCCTGTTGGGAGTATTAATGATGAAAAGCCACCGAACAAACTGTGAACGGTCAGGAATGCCAGGCAAACACCCAGATCTATTTGATTGTGTGAGCGGTAGAGTTCGGCAGATTTATGCACAGCGCACGTACTTGCTTTTCCCTCTCTAAATATGTCATCCTCGTTTGCAGTAGCTTGTAACATTTTTTCCAAAGAACTCTGCTTGCACCTTGTTTTGAAACTAATATTTATAAAAAAAATTGAAGGTCAAAGCGAGCCTCAACATGCTTAATCGTGGGAGGGATACAAGTGTTAAGTGGTCTATTTGTTGATATGGGACACGGGCCCGGACATTATTATTTCATAAATTTTGTCAAAACATAAAACGTCACGCAGTGTAATAAAATGTACTGAAACATTAGCTTTTGTCTGGAGAGCTGGTTTGGCGGTTTTGTTAACATTTGTCCTAAATCCATGACCTAGCTCTCTCAAGAAAACTGAAAATATTTTTCTTTTTTTTTACCTCTTTGGGTCAAAAATCTTCCTGACCCCTGGTTTATTCTGGAAGCAGGGGTGTGACAAAAACATTCTCAAAACAAAACTCAATGTACTGTACTGACTAAAAATCAGAAGCTTGTACACTGACTAAAGCCTGTACACATGCTGAGCGATACGAGTGATCTTAAGCTCTCCCATCCCTTGGGCACATGACAAACTAATAGAGAGAAGACAAAGTATTGCGACTACTGCATAAAACATTTCATTATACATAAAAGCTTGGAATATTTCAAACAAGTAGTGTCGGCTGATTGAATATTGACTAAAATATCAAGTATCGGACAAAAAAACGATGTCATATTAGGCTTTTATCAGTACAATAACTGTCAGCCCAATAATTAACATGTACCCCTTCTTAGTTAAAACCTAGTGTTGGCATGTATAATGATTTATTTTATGTAGTAGTAATAATACTTGGTCTCCTCTTTATCACTTTGTCATGTGCGCAAGGGATGGAACAGCTTAAGATCAGTCGCATGGCTCTGCTTGTCTACAGGCTGTTGTGATTATCCGGGCTTCTGAATTTTATTCAGTATAGTACATTGATTTTTGTTTTGAGAATGTTTTTGTCACACACCTGTCAATATGTTGATACCAAATTCATTGAGATAGACTGCTGTGCTAGTTTGGGGCAGCAGTAGCTCAGGAGGTAGAGCGATCGTTTTAGGATTAAGGGATCCCAGTTCGAATCCCGGCTTGTCCGTGTTACATGTTGAAGTGTCCTTGGGTAAGACACTGAACCCCCAATACCCCAATAAGCAGGTTAGCGCCTTAAATGGCTGCACAGATCACGGCCGCTATTGGGAAATGTGAAGCACAATGTAAAGCGCTTTGGGAAGTCATTGACTTGAAAAGCGCTATATAAATGCAGATAATTTCATTTCATTTAGTTGATTAAGATTGACAGCTGTCGACACAATCCACAATGGAGTGTCTTAATCACGGCACTATGTGTTACTTTTCTGTACTAGACATTTCCCCGCTAATTATTTTTTTAATGTAAGAAATAGAAATGAATGTGTTTATTTTTATGGCTGTTTACGCCTGCATTTTTAAATCCGAGGCGGCATGTACAAAAACAATATTGAGATTCTTTCCTTAATTTGCCAATGAAGCTTGTAATCAGGTGCGCCATGTAGCCCAGAAATTACGTTAATTTTATTTTAAGTATATACAAACACCCTTCAGGTATCCCATTTACCAGATTGAGGGATGTATGTGACAACGTAAGTGAAGCAGGAGTACTCAACAATCAGAGGTAGAGGAAAGATCGGGCCTAAATAATTCAGCCCGACCCAACCTGGGCCCATAGATATTAAGGTCCGACCCAGCCGGAGCCTGAACAATTAAATTGACTTGAATGACCAAGCCCTAAGCAAACCCAAATTTTCATGTTATTTGTGAGGACTTGGGTGGAGGAGGGGTGCTTTTAGGTTAGACTCGGGCCAGGCTCAGGCTCATATCTTACTTCCAATCAAGACACTTCAGTTAATGGTCAGCATTTAAAGTTGAGTAATTATGTGTTACAGTACTCGTTACCAAGACAAGTATTTGTGTTCCAGGTTCCTTTGAAACGCGTTAGTCCCATAACTGCAAATAACACAAGGTGACGTACTACTTCATCGGAGAGTAGTAATTGTTTGTACTCAAGTCTGTTTGCAGTGCACGTTGATTTATTTATTCGATCTTGTGAATAAAAAACATATTTATTACATTTGTGTTGTCAATGAAACATTTCTTATTCATTGGTTCTTGTATCGGCCTGTCGCCATTTCAAGAGTGTCTGGATTATGACAAGTAGCGTTTATGACGATGATGGAAAAACACAGATTAGTGACGTCATAAAAGGTAGAAGCAGGGTTACTTCAGGTCACTTGGAGACAATTTAGCGTCTTCCAGTTTTATCGATTTTTATGTCTTTGTAACCAGCGGGGACATATATAGGGAATCTGTATTATATATAATGTTTAATCTATGTGGAACACCAGCCATCAATGTCGCTTCTTTTTGGCTAATCTTCTGACTGCTCATTCGTCCATAATGTTTATGTCCTGTTTGCTATTTTGTCTGCAGACATATTTAAAGTTGTCATCTCTCTCTAGTGTCAGTAATTGAAATTATGATAGACACAATTCATCTACGAGTACATTATGTATCTGTAAATGTAAGACACATGTGAATGAATGCATTAAGTTAATAAATGGATATTGGAAAGGATGCAGGAGAAGAGGGCACATGCTCCCAGGAATTAAATTGCCTACATCATTTCATTTCAGGTTATTTCTTTCGTTCTTGTTTGTTGAAGTTGTCTCGTTAGTTGCACTTTTAGTACCTGGCACTTTTCTGTTAGTTTTTGTTATATTTTCTAGTCAGGCACCTTGGGCAGCTTTGTAGGTGGAAGGAGCGAGGGGGTTCCAGAGTGTGCTACGTGTGTGTGGTATGAATGAATTGTAAAAGAGAGAGTGGCACGACCAGAAATGGCAAATATAAACAAAGCTAATGCGAACGAGGAAAATGATAAAAATGATTCAAAAGAACGCACACCGGACTTGAATATCGTCCCCTTTAGTGTGTGGGATAAAATTTTCTTGCTGGACATTTGCATCGTAGTCAGCAGCTCATTTCGAATGGTAGTCTGAAAAGTAAAATCCTTATGTTGTTTACACTTGCAAAATACAGTAAAAATAGATTTTCTTCTCAAACATCTGTTAGTGTGAGACTCAATGTGAATCATTCATTCATTTTCCAGACGCTTATCCTCACTAGGGTCTCGGGGGTTTGGAGTCCATCCTAGATGTCTTCAGGCAGTGGGAAGGGGAAGCCCTGAACTGGTTGCCAGCCAATCGCAGGGTAGACAGATAGGAAACCATTTACTCAAATCCTTATTTTTAGGGATCATTTTAGTTACAACATAGTAATCATGTGTTATTTAAGAGATGCATATCAAACTGGTAGCCATTCACACTGACCAGTAACGAAAAGTAGCTCTCTGCTTCCAAAATGTTGGAGACCTCTGGGGTACACCAACCTGTGAAAGCAGTGAACACTTTGACTTGTGCAACTCTTGGAAGCTTGCCAACAAACTTTTACCTGGGATACTCCATATCCGATTTGTTTCTGGGCTTTGAACCACTTGAATATCTCCCTCTCTATTTCTGTGTTCAGTGATATTTTTGTAGGTTATGTGAGGGTCTCGCGCACCATCGTCCACCAGACAGTGCCTAATCGTTTGGTAATTGGGACAGGTGTGTCCAATCTGTCAGGACCAGAACGAAGACAGGACCCACTTGCGTGCGTTTTTATAAGGAAGAAGGGAAAGGGTGGTATACAGGATCCGTGGATCGTTGATCGTGTGGAGCAGGTTACTCAGACGCGGAAGTGGTATTTCCGTGGCGAGCGAAGGCAGTGTCGAGGAAAAACAGATCGATGCCCGGGACGGGGGAGCAAAAAGGTAGTGTCAAGTTCAGAAAGGGGGTCGGAGCCGGGAATCAAACAGGAATCAGGACAGGAGAGAGTCAGGGTCGAAAAGGCTTGCCTAGCGTGAAATGAGGTTCGGAGACGGACTGACAACGGGTGACAGGAAGACTGGGATTTAAAAAGAGACAACCAGCCAATCAACGTCCGAGGCAGTTAGCGCCAAAGGAACAGACTCAGGTGCCTCGCGTCAGTAATCATGACACAATCATCCCTCTCATGTCCCTAAATAGCCTAACCCTTCATAAGGACATTTTGGACATCACTCTGGGGTGGGTGATTTTCATTTTCCACCATCACCTTTTTTTCCAGTCCATCTTGCTTTTTTTAGGTTTGTTATTTTCTGGTTCTGACAGTTTTATTCTTGTTTTTGACCGTTTGTTTGTTACTTTGTTGATTATTTTGTTATTAAATGCCATCAGCTTTGGAGCACCTTTGCCATAACATAATCACTCAACTCTGATATTCTTGCCCAATCACATTGTCCTCAAGAAAGCCCTCCACGCCTCGCTAGTTTGTAGGACATTGCATTTATTCCAGCCTTGGCTTTTTTTTTTTTTTTTCCCAAGCTTATACTATTGCCTTCCTCCTCGGAGCACTTTTCGTTACCTCCCCAATCCTTATTAAAGACCGTCAACCTGACACATGTGTCCTCACTTGAATCCTTTCGACCCAAAGAGGTAAATACAAACACCTCAAACCTTCTATCAATTTAGGGGGTTATATGTGACAATGTGAATGTTGTAATGCACCATGTAGTAACCAAAGTTAGGTTGCCATATTTGATCAACAACGTTACCATGAAAAGATACCATTTAAGACCGTGTTTCTTAATAATGCGTTACAGTAGTTCCACAACTGGTGTCAACCCATTCCATCCTTCAAACAGCCACAACATGAGGCGTGTCCACACTAATCCTGCAATATAAGAGCCAGCCATCATTGTCACCTTCTCATTCGATATCCTGTCATCCGACTGTTGGGCAGGCAAGCTAATCAGCACGTGAGTAAAAGAAAATTTGGGGCAAGCGTCACAGGGGTCCCGCCTGCTTAGAACTTGGTATGGGTTGTATGGATTTCTTTTTCTCGCACGCTTTTGGCACATAGAAAGAGTAAACTTACCAACACTACAGTTTTATACTTTAGAGCAGGAGTCTCCAACCTTTTTTCAAGCTGAGAGTTATTTATTTTTACTGAATAGCAGAGGTGCGCAGTAACAAGTAACATTTACTTGAATACGTTTTGGCACATTTTGTACTTCTGGGAGTATTTGCAAATCACTAAACTATTTACTTTTACTTGAGTAGATTTGTGAAAAAGAAACTGTAGTCTTACTCCGCAAATATGGCTGCATTGAACCCGTTACTTGAGTAAGTACGAGCATTCCTCCTTCGCTTGTTTTCTTCTGTCCCGTGTGCCCTAAGTGAGAGGCTCACGCGTTGTGCGGCAAAAGCCTCGCCTCTTTTTAAAGGAGCATCGCAGGTAGCAAACCGGCGTGTGTGTGTGTGATCAACCATGGACCACAAAAAAGAGGAGAAAAATAACTGCAGAGAAATCAAACTTAGACGGTATCAATGTGATTTCATTCACTTTAACTTTTCAAAAGGTTTCTATTTTATTTGTATAAATATATCCTGCATTTTATTGCCCCCTTTTTGTTTTCCAGATAACAGACACATTATGCACCAACATTTTGAGTTCATTAATATAGTATCAAAGTTAAACTTGAGGCGGAATCATCGTTACGTCATTCTCCACAGAATCCAACTTAGTCATTTTGATAGTAAGCTAATGAAGATACACACAGCATGTGTTGCGTTGGAACTAAGGCTTTGAATTTTTTTGCAGTTCCTTAAAAAAAATTTTTTTTAGTCCATTACGTCTCTTTAAACATTTTGGGTGGCCGACTCCTAGGCTAGCTTGTTGTTCTGCCTGCTGAGCCTGTTATAAAAAGTACTGAGGCTTTAAATGTGCTACTAATGTTTAATTTATTTCTTTGATTTATACCAATATTTTTATGTTGTTTATTAAAGTACTTGAAATTACCTTGAATATTTTAATCTATGTTTAAATTAATTATAATTTATTGTTGATTGGATGAACTTTCATGATCGGATTCAATGGTTGTTTAAAAAATGATCAATAAAAGAGACGTTGCTACAGTTACTCAGTACTTAAGTAGTTTTTTCACCAAGTACTTTTACTCAAATAATCATTTGAATTACTACTTTTTACTTCTACTTTAGTCATATCATATTCTAATGCAACAGTACTTTTAATTGAGTAAAAGTTTGGCTGCTTTACCTACCTCTGCTAAATGGTACAAAGGGCACCGAGTTTTATATGTATTTCTAAAATAACACTTGATCATGTTATTGCTTTGTTGTTTCCATGTTATAACCATGTTATTTATTTAAAGTAGGGTTAAATAGATTCAGTCAGCTTAAAAAAAATATTATATATATATATATATATATATATATATATATATATATATATATATATATATATATATATATATATATATATATATATATGTAATACTAGAAAATCACAATGACCCAGCACTGGTGAGCTTTTCTCCCCTTAAAAAGTCATCATCCACCCATCCATCCGTTCCTCCATTTTCTGCATCTCTTATCCTCACTAGGATAAGTATTCCGATAACATGTTTTGTTCTTTTGTTCAATCGTCTTTTCTTTCGTTCTTTCTTTTGTTCAAATATATCTTCTTTCTTTTGTTCGTCTGTCCCATATCTCTTTTGTTCTTTCTTTCTTTCTTTTATATCTTCTTCCTTTTGTTCTTCTGTCCCTTATCTCTTTTGTTTTTTTCGTTCTTCTGTCTGTCCGTTCTTCCTTTCGTTCATTCGTTCATTTGTCCTTTCTTTCTTTCAATCTTTCTTTCTCTCTTTCTCTTTTTCTTTCTTTCTTTTGTTCTGTTATATCTTCTTTTGTTCTTCTGTCCGTTCTTTCTTTCGTTCATTTGTGCGATTGTCCTTTCTTTCTTTTGTTCTTTCTTTTGTTCTTTTATATCTTCTTTCTTTTGTTCTTCTATCCCTGATTTATTTTGTTCTTCTGCTCTTCTGTCCCTTCTTTCCTTCTTCTGTTTTTTGTCCTTTCTTTTCTTTCTTTCTTTCTTTCTTTCTTTCTTTCTTTCTTTCTTTCTTTCTTTCTTTCTTTCTTTCGTTCTGTCTGCCGTACTTTCTTTCATTTTGTTGGGTGTACCTCCTTTCGTTCTTTCTATAACCTACATTTTTCCCACCAATTCTTGCAGCCCATGTAAAAATTGAAAATACATAGTGAATAATACCTTTTGGAATAAATTCCCTTTCCATTAAATGATAGGATTAGTTTCAAATGTATTTAATGAATGGACTAAGAATCTCATAATTTAATGACGATTAAATATGTAATGTTTGTGTTTTGCAGTTGTTGTGATGTGCTTGTCATTGAAACGTGCAATGTTAGAGTGTAAGTGTGTGCTCAGCACTTGTGCTAACCAGATTGAAGGAAGATTAGTAAAGTGAGCCCGAGATTAGGATTAGCCCGTATTGTGTCAGGGTCACTCTGATGGAACATTGCTTTGTTACACAAAACATTTTGTTTTGACTGGCCGACACGTGCACTGTACGTCCGCACACTCAAAGTCTTTCTCATCATTTCCTGCACCCTTTAATGTGGCCCTTGTTGAAAAATCCAAACAGAATTGAGAAAAATATTGTAAAAAACAAAAACATTTTCCATGCAAAATAGCTCTAGTTTGGGCAGTAATTTTTTTCAAATTGTAAGTATTGATTTTTTGTTTTGTAATTGTGTATTTTATAAAATATGTTTCTTTATTGACTTGTTGTTTTGCTGATTCAAAAAAACAAAACACAATTTGTATTTTTCTCAAACATTCTACTTGCCTGCGCCGTCTTCTGGCTGAAATCGTCATTGCAGCCTCCGTCAGGCTGCCTGTGTGCCATGTGCACATACTAGTCTTTCTTACACACTCACATAAACTCTTTTTTTCATCTTTTTGGGGTTTGGGTTGGCATTTGGCCTCTATTGAAACATTACTTTTCTTACTTTCACCATTTTCATCCTAGAATCAAAGAAAACCAAGAACATGCGCGTGAAATCACTCTCCCAAAAGTCAAACTAAGAAAGGCATTTTTGTAACAAAAATACAAATACTGTACTGTGTAACAATGTCAACAAGGCAATTGGAAATTTTTCCATTGCACAATATCAGGGCGCATTTATTTGATAACAATGTGAGACACACTAACAGACAAGGCAGAGCAGGACAAGGACTGAAGAGGTGGGGAATCCTGGGAGAGTAACTTGAGATTGTCCTGGGGGCAATATCTTGAGAAGTGTACATAGAGGATCCAGCAACATGGAATGGAAGAGTGGAGTAAAAATAGCAGAGGGTAGCTAATGTACAATCGGTACACCCTGACCGGAGAGTGGAGTAGAGAGAGGGAGGGAACTGAAAATAAGCCAATGCCGCCATCTCTCGGAGTAGGGGAGGGACTGCTGGTGCTGAACCGTGACACTATTGTTTTCAAAATGCAACAGTTTTTAGTCTTCTCATAAATTAAATATTGTCAATAATGCCGTTTTCGCCTGAGGTTACTAAAATCAATTGTATTGTAATTTTTACCATTTTCGTTTGTGGGCTGGATTGGAAGGCTTGACAGCATGCATTTCGCCCGCATGCCATAGTTTGCCCACCCCTGGTTTACGTCATTGTTACTATATCAGCCAATCATGTTGCTGTTCTTTGATAACTAGACCCTTTAGGGCTTATCTGCTATTATAACCCAGGAATTGTTAATAAAAGAAAGGGCTCAGGAGAGGGCCTTTAGAACAAGTTGGACTTTCTTATCTCAAGCATTCTCTCCCTGTTCTCCCTGTAAGTTCAAAATCCATTGCTGTTGTCTCTACGCATTTTGAGTAACTATTAAACTTTAAACTTGCCAACTAGTGTGAATGTTTACTTCAATGTTTCCAGAGAAACAAACTGACCCGAGAATCGGAGATGAATCTGGAGGCGCCCAAAGCTGAGATCAAATCGGCCACGCGAGTGAGCGGGGGCCCCGCCACACCACGAAAAGGCCCCCCCAAGTTCAAGCAGAGGCAGACACGGCAATTCAAAAGCAAGCCCCCAAAGAAGGGTGTACAGGGGTGCGTCATTTACACAAAAAGAATTAAAGTTTCAATTCGGATTTTGCAACCCAAAAAATTATTGCCATTCATTCGTGGTTGTTTTTTCCCCCTTTTGTGTCGAGTACAGTTTTGGCGATGATATCCCGGGAATGGAGGGCTTAGGAACAGGTAAGCCTTTATATAAATACATATTGATATATATATATATATATATATATATATATATATATATATATATATATATATATATACTGTATATACATGTAGGCCAGGGTTCTCAAACTCGAGGTCTCGCCTCTTAATATGAAAGATCAAAGGGACAATGTGTATTACTTAGCGCCTTCTAGCGGTATCAAAAAAACAACATTGGTTTAAATAATAAACAAATAAACATGGTATAAATGTGTGTTTTTTTTTAAACACTTGTAGGTCGAGAAATTTGCAATTACTTGACATAACATGAGGCTGACCTCATGCTGACATATATGTCAGTCATCCTGCTGCTATCTCGAAAAACATGTCTTTTTCTTTCATTTTTCTTTAATTACCTCTTACTCTTTCTTGTTTTTCCCTTTTTTCTTCTCATTTTCAATCTTTTTCTTTTTTGTTTTTTCCTTTTTTCGTTTCCTTTTTCTCTTTTCCTTTTTCCTCTTCTTGTGTTTTCCTCTTTTCTTGTCATTTTTTAATTATTTTCCTTCTCTCTTTTTATTTTGCTACTTTTTCTTTTTCCCCTAGTTTTTTCTCTTTTCCTTTATTTACTCTTGTTTTTTCTTAAATTCTTGTTTTACATTTTTTCTTTTATTTTCTTCCCCTTTTTCTTTTCTTTCTTTGCATGAGGCTTGGCCAAAAAAAAAAATGAAAGTAATGTTTTGGTCCCCTAAAATTCCAGTAGTCTGTATTCTTCCTTGTTCTTTTAAGCAATCATTTTCAGTTGAACTACACGATACAGCGACATCTAGTGGTCAAATAATAACACTGTCCTCTTCATTTCAGCCCACGTGAAATACTTGATTCATTCATAAGCGATTTCACTATAAATTCTTGATGTTTTTTTATTTTCTGGTCTTATTATGTGTAGCAAATTTTAAGATGTACAGTATACAGTTGTATGTTTGAGAAGAGTGAATTGTTTTTATCAGAGCTATTTTTTGTTGTTGTTGCGAAAACCCAATTTGGCCCAACTTCAACAGGACCCTAGCTCCGGCGGCCCTTAAGTCAGTTGAGTTTGAGACCCCTGATGTAAACAGTCTCTATGTAGATACTGTATATCTGAGTATGTGTGTATTTAGATATTACAGTGATTTGCCCGTGGGAGGCCTTCAACCATCTGGAGCTGCACGAGCTGGCCCAATATGGAATCATTTGAGCTTGCCCGGGACTCATCAAAACAAAACTGGAACAAAAACACCTCCGATTAAAAAAAAAACAATTAAAAAAAATGTTTATTGAATGGTTGCTGTCAAGACATTGCAGTTTTACTTGTGTTTAGAATATCATCTTTGCATGGTTCATGATTGTTGTCCCATATGCTTTGTTGTCAGGTGGTGGAGCATAGAAGCTGTTAAGGGCAGGCAATACTGAGAATTTTGGTGTCGTTACATGGTAGTATCGATCGATACCAATAATTTGATAATAATTGAATCCTTCCCCGTATATTTACAATAAACACGGAAGAAATATTTAATATTTATCATCAAAGAACTATAATGCAAAATTTAACAGATAGAAAGAAATAGAAACATTTCTATAACAATTGTTTCAACAAAAACCAACAAATAAGCAATGTAACGAAAATACTAATACTTCACATTATCTAGAGCAAAAATACCTCCACTGCACAGTATTTTGAAAATAGACTGTTCATGTCTCTCTTTGGCTCAGTTGCCATAGTGACAACGGGTTTGAAGGTTTTTGTTCTGAAACAGTTAGATGTTTACATTTTAGATTCAGTTTGTCTCTCTCAGTAGAGTGAGCTTTTTTTACATGTGTTTGTGTAAATATGTGGTGTTGCCACAGTAGCAGACCACCTCACAAATGATACCTTGCATGGTCCTTTTCTGTGGTTTAAAAAAATTTCCACACCGCGCTGTGCTTCCTGTTTGCCGGCTTTCATTTTTAGCTGCCGGTATGGGAGTGGGCATAGCTTTGGCCCTCCCTTCTGCTTTTCTGACAGGACGCAGCAGCAGGCCCGGTAGGGAGATGTTCAAAAAAAATGTGTCAGTTACACAATCAGGCATTAACTTAGAGTGGCCACGGGCGGTGTGAGAGGGAAAGAGAGAGAAATAGGAGGGCAGCTCTATCTACATAGCATTTTGAGGAAATTGGTGGAGGAGTGAAGAATCGACCCCAGGACAATAGTAATTATCCGATCCAAGTAATATCTATATTTGGATCGATTTGCCCACCCCTAGTCGACGTTACTGGTCCGCCTGGCTTTTCTCACGGTTCAAAATCGAAATTTGTCAGTTCTTTCCCAGCAAAGCAGCCTTTGTCTTTGGTTTTATTGCTAAGTAATCATGATGTTGTTTATTTACTATGCACGCTAAGAAAATCAGACAGTTTGCAGCTGTGGATTTATGCTTTGCTTTAATTTTGCATGTTTTCTTCTGTAGCCCGGTCTGCATTCCAAATGAGATTCGAATAATAATTTGACCAAAGAAAACTTTGCTGATGGAAAGATTTTGTATATTTGTCTTGTTCGCTGGATGTAAAATGACTATAGGAATAAACAACAAAGATCCAAATGGCAGTTTGTTGTTGTCAATAGTTGAAGGTGGGTTAAGAATTTAGTCATAGTTTTACAAACTATTTTCTAAATCCCGATGTGTGTGTGTTTGTATGTGACTTTTCCGAAACGACAGAACCAATTTTCGTGAAAATGTACACAGTTGTACTTTCTGCCTCAGCGAGTGGTTCGAGCTAGGTTTCATGTCAAGGCACCCATAATAAATACCAACAAAATCAATAAACATCTGCTTTTGTGTGGTCTGCTTTTGTGGGGTCTCCAACACCCTCTGGCGGCCTAAATGGGCACTGCAGCTTCCGACCACTCCAAGCAGCCAAATCCAATCTTTCGACGACACACTTTGATTGCTTGTATTTAAAAAAAATGTATTCTGTACTGAATTGAATGTTCTCAAATTTCAGAATTAAAATTGTCTTTATTTTCATTGATAACGATGCAGTGAATAGTGTTTACGAGATCAGACATGGCACTCCGGTATAAACAAGTAAATACTTAAATTACAAAAGAGAGAGAAAAATGAATGTTAAGATACAGTAAATAGGCAAAAATATTTACAAGGTAGTGCTGCATATCATGTTGCATAATTCGAAACTAAGTCGATATCTTTAATAAGATACAGTATGCATACCTGTTTATCCATACATAGGCAAGATATTTTTTCACATTCTCAAGCTCTTGTTTAGGGTGGTTACGGCCCAGGGGAAGAAACTGTCTCTGAACCTTTCAGTCCTTGTTTCAAAGGACCTGTAGCGCCCACTAGAGGGGAGCAAGTCAAAGTGGTGGTGTCCGGGTTAAGAGGAATCCTTTGTCGTAAATTATCAGAATTTGTTGACTAAATACATTTTTGAAAAAGCTAAACCGAAAATTGGGAAAACTTTACCTTTTATTTGTTTTTCATATTTAAATATGAAATATTATATATATTTTTACCATTATCCTCATTCTTATCACCCAATTGTGTTACTTTAAAAAAAAACAGACTTGGACTCTGTTGTAACACTGTATATCACGCTATACTAAAATAATCATTTCCCAATTGTTTGTCAAATTAAGCCAACTTCTCCAGAAAAGCTGAAAGTTTCTCCTTTATACTTAATTTAATGTTTATTGAAAGTATTGTTAGATATACTAGTCAAAACATGACACAAAACTAATGCAGACATTTGCGGCTGAATCACGGCCAGAAATTTCTGCCTGTGAGGCGGACGCTATTGGACGCTTTCAGATCGCAATGCAGACGAGATACAGCAGTGCTT